>NC_059106.1:105544389-105860639 GCF_020740685.1 Jaculus jaculus
GGAAGCCTCCAGGCTTTCCGGCACCATCTGCAGTGCCAGGTCAGGACTGCTGAGACATCTGGCCACGTGGACTGAGCAGCTACCAGGTTCGGTGATTCTCGGGCCTGCAACTGCTATTGGACTACTGTAAGATAATCCAATAAATTCCCTTTATAAAATAATTCATTCTAGTAATTCTGTTCCTCTAGAGAACCCTGACTAATACAGATTTTGGTACCAGGAGTGGTTCTAGAGAAACAGAATTGTAAGGATGGATTTCTCTAATGGGCTTAGTGCTGTCTGGGGTTGGCTCTCCAATTTCAGTGCTACTAAAGGCCCTACTGGTGATAAGGAGAGCGCCTTTACTGGAAATAAAGAGGGCACTAATAATCCATGGTGTGCACTATTTAAAGAACTCCATGAAATAGATGTATTTGGTGACCCTGACTCATGTCTTGTGAGGAGCAAGGAACTTAGTGACTCTGTATTTAAAACATTTGAATATTTGTGGAAAAGTAAGACCAATGATGAGGCTGGCTGGTTGCTTTTAGCATCTCTAGACAAACGACTGAGGGAACAGCAGAAGCTCAAAGAGGAAAGTTCCAAGCTTACGACCCACATACATGATCTCAAGGTTTCTAAAGGTGCCCTGGAGGAGAGACTCCTCTCTAGCCAGAACAGGGCTCAAATTGCAGAAAACCAAACCCAAGCTCTCATTGTGAGATTAGCTAACTTGCAACGTAAGCTTAAATCCCAGCTTCACCAACTATCAGAAGGTAATGTGAGGGCACTGATTGGAAAAGAGTGGGATCCTGTGATTTGGGATGGTGATGTGTGGGAAGACCCTGAAGAACCTGGGGACATTGAAGTGTTAAGATTCTGAAGAAGGTGTTTTGGATGAAAATATGACCTGCCCTCCCTTAGCACCAGTTGTATCCCCACCCCCACACCCTGAAGTATTATCCTCCCCACCCTTGCCTGAGGGAATTCATCCCTCTTTGCCTGAGGAATCAGCAGAAAATACTGATGATTCTCAGTTCCCACCCATCTTTGCCTCTAGGCCTATAACCAGACGAAAGGCTAGGCAGGCTCCTAAAGGTGAGATAGAAAGTGTGACACAGGAGGAGGTGAGGTACACTCCTAAAGAACTTCAGGAGTTTTCCAACTTGTACAGGCAGAAGCATGGGGAATATGTGTGGGAATGGATTTTAAGGGTATGGGATGATGGAGGAAGGAACATAAGATTAGATCAGGCTGAATTTACTGAAATGGGCCCATTGAGCAGAGATTTTAGATTTAACAATGCAGCTCGTGCAGTTGGAAGGGGTGCCAAGAGTTTATTTGATTGGTTGACTGAAGTATGGCTCCAAAGATGGCCTACTGTGAATGAGCTTGAGCTGCCTGATATCCCTTGGCTTAATGTCGATGAAGGGATTAAAAAGCTCAGAGAACTTGGAATGCTGGAGTGGATTTGCCATGTACGCTCATCTTGGCCCCCACAATGGGAGCGACCAGAAGATGTGCCCTTCACTAAGACCATAAGAAACAGATTTGTGAGGGGAGCGCCAGCATACTTAAAGTCCTCTATCATTGCTCTTTTATGTAAAGAAGACCTCACAGTGGGAGCTGCAGTTGCTGCATTAGGTGATCTAGATGCAATGGGCATAACTGGATCTCGGGGTAACAAGGGCCAAGTGGCAGCGCTGAATCGCCAAAGTCGGAGTGAACGTGTTTTTCATAATGGACAGCATAGGCAAAGTTATCCACATAAAGGTATGACTCGTATGGACCTTTGGCGTTGGCTGATTAATCATGGTGTTCCCAGAAGTCTAACAGATAAGAAGCCTACTGAGTTTCTTCTTGATCTGTATAAGCAGAAAAGTTCCACAGCAAGGGGACATAAAGCCACTTTGAATTATAGCAACAGAGAATCAAGGCCTCTTAATCAGTTTCCAGACTTGAGCCAGTTTACAGATCCTGAGCCCCTTGATTGAAGGGTTGGCCGGGTTCCCTCGGGGAAGAACCCCCTACAACTGCCAAAAGTTTCAATATTAAACTTACACCTATCCTTCCTCAGAGGGACCAGCGGCCTTTTGCTAGGGTAACTGTACACTGGGGGAAAGGAAATAATCAGACCTTTCGGGGCCTACTGGACACTGGCTCTGAATTGACATTGATTCCAGGAGACCCCAAAAAGCACCATGGCCCTTCAGTTAAAGTAGGTGCTTACGGAGGTCAGGTGATCAATGGAGTTTTGGCGAATGTTAGACTGACAGTGGGTCCACTGGGTCCCCGAACGCATCCTGTGGTTATTTCCCCAGTCCCAGAATGCATAATTGGGATAGATATACTTAGCAGTTGGCAGAACCCCCACATTGGTTCCCTGACTTGTGGAGTAAGGGCTATTATGGTTGGAAAGGCCAAATGGAAGCCACTGAGGCTCCCACCACCAGGGAAAATAGTGAATCAAAAACAATATCGCATCCCTGGAGGGATTTCAGAAATTAATGCCACTATAAAGGACTTGAAGGATGCAGGGGTGGTGGTTCCCACCACATCTCCCTTTAACTCTCCTATTTGGCCTGTTCAGAAGACAGATGGATCCTGGAGAATGACAGTGGATTATCGGAAACTTAATCAGGTGGTGACTCCAATTGCAGCTGCTGTACCAGATGTGGTTTCTTTAATTGAGCAGATTAACACGTCTCCTGGTACCTGGTATGCAGCTATTGATCTTGCAAATGCTTTCTTCTCCATACCTGTCCATAGGGACCACCAGAAGCAATTTGCCTTCAGCTGGCAAGGTCAGCAGTAAACATTTACTGTTTTACCTCAAGGTTATATTAACTCTCCAGCCCTGTGTCATAGCTTAGTTCGCAGGGACCTTGATCATCTGTCCCTTACACAGGGTGTCACGTTGGTCCATTATATTGATGACATAATGCTAATTGGATCAAATGAGCAGGAGGTGGCAACCACTCTGGAGTCGCTGGTACAGCATATGCACATCAGGGGATGGGAAATAAATCCATCCAAAATTCAAGGGCCTTCCACCTCAGTGAAATTTCTAGGAGTTCAGTGGTGTGGGGCATGCAGGGATATTCCTTCTAAGGTGAAGGACAAGTTGTTGCATTTGGCCCCTCCTACCACTAAGAAAGAAGCACAACGTCTAGTGGGCCTATTTGGATTTTGGAGACAGCACATTCCTCACTTGGGTGTCTTACTCCGTCCCATATACCAAGTGACTCGGAAAGCTGCTAGTTTTCATTGGGGCCCAGAACAAGAGAAGGCTCTTCAACAGGTGCAGACTGCTGTGCAGGCTGCTCTACCCCTTGGGCCGTGTGATCCAGCAGATCCGATGGTACTTGAGGTTTCAGTGGCACACAGGGACGCTGTTTGGAGCCTTTGGCAGGCCCCCATAGGTGAATCACAGCGGAGGCCCTTGGGATTTTGGAGCAAGGCACGGCCATCATCTGCAGACAATTATTCTCCCTTTGAGAGACAGCTCTTGGCCTGCTATTGGGCCTTAGTGGAAACTGAACGTTTGACAATGGGCCATCAAGTTACTATGCGACCTGAGCTGCCCATGATGAGCTGGGTGTTGTCTGACCCACCAGGCCATAAAGTTGGACGTGCACAGCAGCAGTCCATCATCAAGTGGAAGTGGTATATACATGATCGGGCTCGAGCAGGCCCTGAAGGTACGAGTAAGCCAAAATAAATCTCTTTTTCCCAGAAGCTACTCTTGTTGGGTGATTTCTACCAGCAATGCGAACCAGACTGCAACAGTAAAGTGGTACCAGAAGTGGGGTTGCTGCTAGACACCTGACTGTGTGGCTTTGGCCTTTTGGAGCTGATTTTCAAGAGGAATGTGGGAGGATTTGAAACCTTGGCCTAAGAGATGCCTTGCAGTGCTGTAAGTACAGCTTGGTGGACTATTCTGGTCTGAGCTGCAAGACCTGAATGCGGTAAACACTATGGACTGTGAGGTTTGGCTTATGAGGGCGAGAAAGAGCTTTGCTTGGACTGGGCTAGCAGTTTGTGTGAGAAGCTTGCTCTTATGCCCATGGCCTGAGAAGTTGTGCAGAGGTTGCTTTGCGTAGAAATGAACTGGTGTGTGCAGAGGGATATGGCACAGAAAGAAAAATCTTTGGGTGAACTGTTGCCCATTCAGCTGCAACTGAGAGATTACAACCTTTGAGACTGGGCTAGCTGACCTGCGCTGGGGCAACAGAAAGAATGTCGACTCTTTTGAAGGGGCCCGAGTGCTCAAGGAGTGTCCTGTTCTTCAAAGTCTGCTTAATTCCCCCTGGATTAACAAATTGGCACCCTACCTGGTATTGTGGAGTATAAGAAATGCTGGAAAGAGGGTCATTGAGTTTGCAACACGGTCTTGTGTTTTGGAAATGGCCATGGGCAGTGTGAAGCAGGTTTTCTGGTTGCCTGCATAGAGACCCCATGGGGCCATGAGGATGAACCGTGGCTTGCAGTGGAGACCCAGTGAAGATGCCGGGACCATGAGATGGCTGCCAAGGAGCTGCCGGCCCCGATGAAGTTTCCCAGGACTGTGAGTAGCCTAGCTGGAGGGGCAGAATTGGAATGCCAGAGACTTGTTCCTCGTTAGAATTATCGGACTTGAAGATTTGTCACTGGCTAGAGTTGCTGGACTTGAAGCTACAGAGTTTGATGTTTTCCCTGGTTGTTTTAAATCTTGTATTGGTTGAATGTTTCTTTGTTATGCCCAATGCCATCTTTTGCAGTGTGAATATTTATTCTGTGCCATTATGGGTTTTTTGAGGTTATATTTTGGTATTATGGCTCAGTTAAAAGATCTTGAACTATGGGGATGTATGAACATCATTGGAATTGATAAAAAACTATGGGGACTTTTAAAGTCAGACTGAATGCATTGTATTTTACATCATGTATGGATATCAGTTTATGGTGGCCAGGGGCGGAATGTGGTGGTTTGATTCAGGTGTCTCCCATAAACTTAGGTGTTCTGAATGCTAGGTTCCCAGCTGATGGATATTTGGGAATTAATGCCTCCTGGAGGAAGTGTATTGTTGGGGGGCGGGCTTATGGGCTTTATAGCCAGTTTCCCTGTGCCAGTGTTTGGCACACCCTCCTGTTGCTGTTGTCCACCTTATGTTGGCCAGGGGGTGATGTCCACCCTCTGCTCATGCCATCGTTTTCCCCTGCCATTGTGGAGCTTCCCCTCGAGCCTGTAAGCCAAAATAAATCTCTTTTTCCCAGAAGCTACTCTTGTTGGGTGATTTCTACCAGCAATGTGAACCGGACTGCAACAGCCAGACAACAGCAGTTGTTACTCCTGTAGAGTTCATGACCTCCTCAGGCTTTCCTAAAAAAAAAAAAAAAATCATTTATTCATTTATTTATTTGTTTGAGAGAAGGGGGAGGGAGGGAGGGAATGAGAATGAGAATGAGAATGAAGACTAGAGTGAGACCCTACCTCAAAGAAAAGGTTCTATAGTTTAAAAGCAAGACAGAGAAGGGATGGGGGAGGCAGAGGGAAAGAAAGAGAAAGAGGGAGGGAAGGAGAAAATAAGGAAGGAAGCTGGGCATGCTGGTGAATACCTTTAGTTCTAACACTTAGGAGGCTGAAGCAGGATTTCTGTCATTTTGAGGCCAGCCTGAGCTACAGTGAGTTCCAGGTTAGACTGAGCTACAGTGAAACCCTGCCTCAAAACCAAAAGAAAAAAGAAAAATGATGAGTGAACATAATGAAATATTACTTGGCCACAAAAAGGGGTTGGGACTGTCATTTGTGAGAGCATGAACTTCCTGATTTTTTAATTACTGACATATTTGCATAATTTTGGTCTCTGCCATTAGCACTCCAGACCCTAAAAGGGAGAAAGAAAATTATCAAAAACTATTTTTTTTAAAGCCCCTCCAGACCCTTGGGGCAAGGGATGGTTTCTCTGTGCACACAAAGCAGCTAGGTCAGGCATAGAAGCAGACCCCAAAGCCCTTTGGAGACTAGAACACAGCTTCTCTGGGTCCTCCAATGGGATAGAATGGGTAGCTGCATTGTGGCTTAGGACTCAGTGTTCATAAAGTCTTGGAGCTTCAGTCTCCATTTTGTAAAATGGACCCTGGAAGCAAGGGAATGCCTTGAGTAAGGTCTTGCTCCCCAAGGGCACCGTACCTTCCCCATCGTCAAGATGATGCTCAGAACAAGAATTTTTCACTGGTGACTGTGGGGTGCCTAGCCCCAAGCTGCAACATCTGTAACAACCCCTCCAAGGCTCAAGGAACATCATGTGGGGTGGGGGAGAATGTAAGGGCTGGGGAAGGAAAGCCTGCCATGGAACACTGTATTCAGGACATGGTGTGGCCATTGCACTTATGAACTCACAGTAGCTGTGGTTATCTGCTCAAGACCTGCACAATATTAGGCCAATCAACAGTCTATCATAGATGGGGAGAGCTAATGAGACTGTCAGTCCCTGAGGATCTATTCGCTGTTAACACTTGATGGAGGAGGAGTCATGTTCTTCAGGGTGTGGCCACTGATTAAATAATTCCCCACCCATATTCTGCTAGCAACCCTAATTAACCTTAGTGGGTCACCCACACACAGAAAGACATGAAAGTAGGAATTGATTAGTTTGGAAGAAACATGGATTTAGCGGGAGTGGAAGGGGTAAGAAAGGGCAGTGGAGGGTAATGTGATCCAAATGCGTTGTCTACATGTATCAAATTGTCAAACAATACAGAAAAAAGAATATCTCACTTTTCCAGTTCCAGAGATAAGCCCAGCTGTGACCTGAGCTGTACATCAGAGAGTAAAAACTAGATCTCTTTGTCCCTTCACATTCCCCAGATGACTATCGGCATCACCCTAGCTCTTCTGGGTGGCTAACACCACCTATACTCAGTATTTTGTAGGCCTCTATCTGCTGGGAGGGTCTTTTTACCAAGGGATCAGATTATGGCACTTTCCTGCTTTAAACCCTCAAGACTGTACGGACTCACCCCACCCACAGGGGCCACATCGATCAGATGGAGCTCCTGCTGACCATGCCTCACTCATGCTGGACTCCCAACATTCCAACTCACCACAGGGTCTTTGCATGTGCAGCTTCACATCTGAAATGCTCTTCCCACCATCCCCTAGTCTCCTTATTCCCATCTTCTGATGACAACTTCTCAGAGACCTCCCAAATACATCTGTGATGCTACATTCATCTGTGTTGTTATTTGACTAATTCCTGCATGTCTTGTCCTTGACATGTCAGCAAAGCAACACTATGGCATGTAGTAGATGCTTGATAAATACTCGTTCAATAAACACACTCATCTTCATGTCCCCCTGCCCCAGACTTCCAGTCTACAGGTGAAGATCCTGAGATTTGTTCATCTGAGGTCACACCAGAGCTCCGGACTCATCCATCTCCTGTTCTAGGCAGCCTGCCATTCACCCTCCAGGATTAGGACATAGAACATTTGACAATGACTAGAGATGTCTGATTATTACAACTTTCGAGATGAAATAAACACATCCTAAGTAGAGACCTACTGTAAAGCCAGTCAGATGCCGGTGGCTACAGATGTCATAGGCCCTACAAGGGAATCTACTATTGTTACTCTACTAAGTGGACAGGTTGTCAAACTACCTTCTAAATGTTTATTTTTGTACCCATAGATTAGTGCTGTGCTCAACTTTGATCACAGATGTTTCTTTTTGCAGTGGGAAGAAGCTAATTTGGAGATGCATAGCTAGAGAAAGTGTGGAAAATAAGTGACTACTATGTGTAAACAGACATTTAAATCAACCCTGCGAAGGCTCGGGTAACTTCACAAGAGAAGAGGCTGTGGCTCCTGAACAAGGCTGATGTCATCAACACTCCATCATGGATAGGAGAGGGGCTCACAAGACCTCACTCCTCCCTGAGTAGTTATTGTCAGTTAGAGGTTGCTGCAGGAGGGGAAGATATTTTCTTCAATCAGGCAGCCACTGCTATGTTGCACATTCTCCAGTAACTAACACCCCACATATGTTCATGAAAGAAACCCTAATTTAACCCATTGGAACACACAAACACAGAAAAAAAAAGGGGGGGGGCAGGGGGGAGTTGAAAGGAGATTAGTTGTCAAAACAGTAAAGTAAAAAAGGGGTTAGTTGGGAAAGAAAGTATTAGTGGGAGTGAGAAACAGATAAGAGAGTATGATAGGGTGAGTAAGCTCAAAATACAGGCTTAATCCCAGCATTCAGGAGGCTGAGGCTGGAGGATCCCTGAGAGTATGAAGCAGCCTGGGAGCAGAGTCAGCCCAAGCTAGAATGGAGACTTTACCTCAAACAGAAAAAAGAAAGAAAGGAAGAAAGAAAGAGAGAGAGAGAGAGAGAGAGAGAGAGAGAGAGAGAGAGAGAAACAAAGAAAGAAAGAAAGAAAGAAAGAAAGAAAGAAAGAAAGAAAGAAAGAAAGAAAGAAAGAAAGGGACCCAGCAAGCCCTTCTGTTAATGTTCACACCCTTATGTTAATGCTACTCTCACTTTTGTTTGAGAATCTTCTCTTTTCAGATAGCAGTGACCTTGGGATGACTCAGAAGGTATCATGGTGATGGAAAGAAATGCCCGCAGTGCTCAGTACTGCAATATCTGTATCACACCTTCCAAGGCTCAGGGTCTAATGCGGAAGAGGTGGCGGAAAGAATATAAGAGCCAAAGGAAGGGCAGGACTCCATACAACGTGCTCCCTCCAGACACAAAATAGACTGGATGTCCATGGCCTCACAGTGCCTGATACTACCTGCATAAGACCATCATAAGAGGAGGAAAAGATCAAGACATCAAAAGTAAATGAGAGACTGATTGAGATGGGGAAGGGATATGATGGAGAGTGGAGTTTCAAAGGGGTAAGTGGAGGGAGGAAGGGTATCACCATGGGGTATTTTTTATAATCATGGAAGTTGCTTAAAAAAATTTAAAAAAAAAATTATAAAAAGAAAAGGGGGTAAATAAGCAGAGGTCAGGGCCATCACTAACAATACTATAACATGCAACACAGCTCCAGAAAAAAGTGTTATTCCCTCAAGCACCAGTAATGTGAAAAGGAGAGGACTTGTTTTAGAAAATGGGCCTATACATCAGATTGAGTTATAAAAACATATGCTCCAGGGAGACCTGGATCTTAGGACCATGTGATCAGAAGTGGTGGTTATAAGAGCTGGGGTGATGACTCAGTCAGTAAATTTTTTACCTTATAAGTATAAGGACCTGAGTTTGATCCAGGTAAATATCAGCTGCGGTGGTTGCACACAAGTCCTCTGACCTCCATAGTCATAGGCACATACACACCTAAACACACATGAACACACATACACACATATACTCATGCACACATGCACACACATATATGCCCTTGCATTTAATACACATAATCTGGAAGGCTGGAGAGATGACTTAGCAGTTAAGCACTTGCCTGCAAAGCTCAGGCTCAATTCCCCAGTACCCATGTAAACCAGATGCACAAGGTGGCACATGTGTCTCGAGTTCGTTTGCAGGGATATAGGCCCTGGCATGCCCCTTCTCTCTCTGCCCCTGCCTCTTTCTCATAAGTAAATAAATAAAATATTTTTTAAATCTGTCATCAGAAAAAAAAGGCTTAAGAAAACATAATCTCCTTGCTCATTCTGTTCCAGCCACACAAAAATCAGTAGTGTTCATATATGCCAATGACAAACATATCAGGGAAGCAGTACCATTTATAATAGCCACAAAAATAAATATTTTGGAATATCCCTAACCAAGGAAGTGAAAAACCTCTACCATTAAAACACTGAAAAGCTCTGGAAGGATGGCTTAGCAGTTAAGGTGTTTGCCTCCAAAGCTAAAGGACCCAGGTTCGATTCTCTGTCAAATAGATAAACATATGAAAAGAAAATATAATTTTTAAAAACCACTGAAGAAAGAACTGGACGAACACATGAGAAGATACAAAGACTGCCCATGTTCACGGATTGAAAGAATCAATATTGTGAACATGGCCATCCTATGAAAAACAATATACAGATTCATTACAATTCCAATCAAATTCTAGTACCATTCTTCATGGAAATAGGAAAAAAATAATCTTAAATTTCATACGAAAGCACTAAAGGCTTCAAATAGCCAAAAATGTCCTCAGCAGAAATATTACTACTAGAGCTGAAGCGATAACTTAGCAGTAAGAGAGGTTTGCTTGCAAAGCCTGCCAGGCCAGGGTTCAATTCCCTAGTAGCCATGTAAAGCCAGATGCACAAAGTGGTGCATGTATCTGGAATTCGTTTGCAGTAGCAAGATATCCTGGTACACCTGTATACTACCCCCCCCTTTCTCCTCTCTCTCTCTCTTTAAAATAAAAAAAAAATAAAAATTTTTAAAGAAGAATACTGCTGGTGGCATCACCATACCCGATCTCAAGACATACTACAAAGTGCATAGTAATAATAATTACATGGTATTGGCACAAAACAGACACATACATTAGTGAAATAGAATAGAAAACCCAGGTATAAGTTCTAGTAACTACAGCTGCCTGATCTTTGACAAAGAGGCCAAAAATGCACACTAGAAAAAAAAAAAAAAAAGACAGCATTTTCAATAAATGGTGGTGGAGTGACTGGATGTGGAAGAATGAATCCAGACTGTCTTCTTTCACCTTACACAAAAATCAACTCCAAACAAATCAAGGAACTCAATATAAGGCGTGAAACAGAGAAACTACTACAATAAAAAATAGGGAGAGCATACCAAGATATAGTCATAGATAGACTCTCTGAAAAAGACCCCAGGGAATTAGACAATCAGCCATTGGGATATCATGAAACTAAAAAGCTATTGTACAGCTAAGCAAACTATCACCAACGCAGTTAATAGACAACGTAAGTGTATATCCTGATGGGAATATAAATAATTTTAATATGTTCATATATTAAAGTTCTTAATTTAAAAGGAACTAAAAAGGATCTTTCTGTGCTGACATCATGGTGTGCATGAATGTCCAGGAGGATGCTCTCAAGAGAATCAACAATCCTGAAAGAAGAGGCCAATGCCAGTTCGTATTAGGCCATGCTCCAAAGTCATCGTCCGGTTTCTAACAGTAATGATGAAACATGGTTACATTGGTGAGTTTGAAATCACTGATGATCACAGAGCTGGGAAAAGTGTTGTGACCCTCACAGACAGGTTCAACAAGTGTGGAGAGATCAGCCCTAGATTTTATGTACAGCTCAAAGACTTAGAAAAATGGCAGAATAATTTGCTTCCATCCAGTCAGTTTGGTTTCATTGTACTGACAACCTCAGCTGGCATCATTGACCATGAGGAAGCAAGACGAAAACACACAGGAGGGAAAATCCTGGGATGTTTTCCCCCTAGGGGCATAATGAAAGCATAAATAAATAAATAGGGCTGGAGAGACGACTCAGCAGTTAAGGTGCTTGCTTGCGAAGCCTAACAACCTGGATTTGGTCGCCCAGTACCCATGTAAAGCCAGATACACAAAGTAGCACATGCATCTGGAGTTCATTTGCCCATTCTCTCTTGAAAATAAATAAAAATAATAAAATTTGCAATAAATAAGAGAAGAAACACAGAATCTGAACTTTGTATGTGTTAGCATGTACATGTTGTGTTTGTGTAAGTGTGTGTGTGTGTGCATGCATATATGGAGCCCAGAGGACAACCATAAGTGTCATCTTCAGTAATGCCATCCATATTTTCATTCTGAGACAGGGTCTCACTGAATTTGGGACTCCCTGGTTCAGCTAGGCTGGCTAGCCAGCAAGCTACATCTGCCTATCCCCACCTCACCAGTGCTAGGATTAAGAGTGCATGGATCATACCTAACTTTTATTATCATGGGTTCTGGGGATCTGAACTCAGTCATGCTTATACAGCAATACTTTACCAACTGAGGCATTTCTCTAGCCTATTAAAACTGAAACCTTTTGCCACGGCAACATGACAACACATGGAAAAGTCCACACCATGTAACATAGTGTTGTACACAAAATCATTTAGAAATCTGTGTAAAATGACCTTTGTGATATACATATAATGTGAAATAAGGATCTTGTATTTAAACTCAGGTCCCATCCCCAAGATAGATAGCTCAACATATGCATGCAAATATTTTCAACTCTGAAAAATGAAATCTGAAACACTTCTCATCCCAAGCATTTTGCAACTGAATTCTCATGAAAATCAGCCCCAAGGGCAAAACCTCAGAAATCTGGCCAGCATCTGGACTCACCTAATCAATGGGTCCCAAAACAAAACAAGGCTGTGTTGCACTAAAGTCCCTCCAGAAGACCTCAAGAATAACTTCCCTGAACCCTGACACAACTGTCTTCAGAGGTCTTCAATGTCCCTTCATGCACACAAATGGATGATATGGCCTCTAAGGACCAAATACCATTGGTGCTTTTCAGAGTTGCATGGAGCCCATGTTTACTCAGTTGCTTGGTGCTAATAAGGCTGCTTCTGGTGAACATAAGGCCAAATACAGCCTATGGACATGCAAAGAAGAAGGCTTAATGTGTCTCAGAGAGCAGAAGGAGAGGTGAGGGGAAAGTAGTATGTAGGGAGAAGATAGGCTGTGGAGAGGGTGGCTAGATGAGAAAGTGGACTGTAATCAGAAGATGGACTATGGGGAGAAGTTGGGCTTCAGGAAGGAGATGGAGTGGACTGTATGGAGAAAGTGAACTGGAGGAAAGGATGGGAATCAGGGACAAAGTGGTCTGGAGGAGTAGATGAGCTGTGTGAAGAGGTTTATCTATGGGTAGAAGGTGAGCTATGTGGAAAAAGTGAACTGTGTGAAGAGGCTAAGCTACAGAGAAAAAACATGCTATGGGCTACAAGTTCTCCACCTCAGATGGAACTGAGATGTCATAGGAAGCAGAACCTAATGAGAGAGGAGGCACCCTATGAAGGGTAGAACTCTGCCCCCACAAAGGGAGACCAAGGATTGATTGGAAACTCATAAATATTAGCAGACAGAGACAGAGTCATCAGGGATATATGAGAGGAACATGGGGGAAAAAACAGTGACACAATTAAATAGGGAGACACACTGAGAAACCAAAAGGCACAAGATCCAGAGACAGAGTGAGTGAGTGAACTAGAAACAGATAAGACAGTGAGATAAGGGAGGGAGACAGCCTGTCTCAAAGAAGAAGGTGGAGAGCAACAACTGAGGAATACAGTCATAGAGACAGACAGGCAGACAGGGAAACAGACAAAGAGATCTTGCAAGAGACACAGAAAGAGATAAGAAAACCTATAAAAAGTAAAAAAAAAAAAAAAAAAAAATTAAACAGTGTAAAGGACCCACACCCAGAGAGCACTAAAAGGAGGCTAAAGAGCTGAGGGGATGAAAAGACCAAAGCAAAGAGGCAGAAGGCTAATGTGAGGGTCTCCTCAAGGACCCAAGCCCCACTGAGCTGACTATACTAGTTGACTCTCTACCTGCCCAGTTGCTGTTCTTCAGTATGTCCTGTGTGAGTCACATTAGCTGAATAGAACCTCCAAACTTGGTGTAGAGAGTCACTGGGATTTCTGTCAAGGGGACACACAGAACCCCAACCTGAAGATGGTGGCTTTCCAGCCAGGGCTATCCCCAACCTGGTATCTGAGGGAGGGCCCTGAAAGCACACAACCCCACTAGGAAGGCACATGGAAAGGGACACTTACTGGTCTGGTCAGGCCCAGCAACAGGTCATCACTGCCTGAAACTAGAGACTTTCATTCTAACAACCCAAGACTTCCAGAATGATCTAAGGAAGAAAGAGTAAGTCCTTTTTTTTCTCTTATGTCTGAAGACATTTTCTTGTTGAAACACTCCCTGTACTGCGTATTAACTTTCAAGATTTCTCTGAGTGTGATGTACATATGTATGCTCATGCATATACACGTGCCTGTAGATGCCAGAGGTCAATGTCAGGTGTTTTTCTTGGACACTCTCCTCCTCATTCTTTGAAGCAGGGTCTCTCACTGAAACCAGAATTTATATCCAGCTAGACTAGCTAGACCAAAGGATTCTTCCCCATGACTGGAGTTACAGATTTGCACCACACACCAGCATTTTACATTGGTGCTGGACCTCCAAACTCAGGTCTTCATGCTTGCAGAGTGAGTACTTTCCCGCTGGGCCATCTTCTCCATGACCTACTGAATAATATTTGCCCCACTTTCAGAATTTCTAATTCTTTGCTCTGGACTTGTCCCTAGGTACACTGTCTATGTCTGTGGTGGTTTGAATAGATGGCCTCCAATATATTCACAGTTTTATTAGTTTGTAGTTTGCATCTGCCGCCACCTGGCTGGAGGCAGAGTCACTGGTTGGATCTTAAGGTGTGGTGATGGGTTTGAGATTTCAATCTAAAGTTATACAAAGTGTGCCTAGTTGGAGTTCCGGAAGTGTGCTGTGCTCTGTGGCTTTTGGTTTTTTGGCTTGTGCTTCTCTCTCTATGTTTGGTCCTGTGAAAGCAGACAGCTTCTTCTGCCGTGATGGAACTTCCCCTGAATCTGTAAACTTCAATAATCCCTTCCTCCATAACTGTACCTGATCTGAAAGTTTATCTCAGCAAACCTGAAGCTGTCTGCTACAAAACTTGGTACCAGAAGTGGGGTAAAATGAACCTGACCATGTGGATGTTAATCTTTTGAAAACTTTGTCTTGGAGGAATGGGCATGGACTTGGTGCTTGCAACTGAAGATGCCTTCTGGAAGGGTAAGCCAAGTTTTATGGACTATTCTGATCAGAGTTCGAGAATTCTTAGTGAAGACAGTATTGAACTTCGATGCTTGGCTTATGAGCTTTCTAAGGAGAAGGAAAGATTACAGAGGACTTTGTTGGAACTGGGATACTGGCATAAGGGCTGGCTGCATCCTGCTGCCCAGGCCCAGAGAGTTTGATCAAAGTTAAATTTGTAATGGACTAATGTGCTTGGCTAAAGATAATTGGACTAAGAGATTTAAGATTTTTAAGCTGAAAAACCTCAAGTAAGTTAAAATTACAGGCACTGAGACTGGTCTTAGGTTACTGACCTACTATTGTCAAACACATTAACAATCTTAAGGAGATGGCCAAACTGCTTTATGTTAAAACAATGAAAAGATGCCTGCATAAAGACTATCATAAAAATACAAACTCTTTTGGAAAGAGTTGAGTAAAAAAGGAACTTGCTTTTCAAGGTTACAATTTACTTTGTCCCTGAATTAAAAATATGGCTGTGTCCTACACACCTGGTATTGGTTTCAGAAACATGAAAAATGAGAGACATGGTCATGAATTACACATGGTTCCAGGAGCTGCTGCTGAGATATGGCATGAGGCAGGGCCTGATGCCCGAATAGGCTAAAAGAGCCTTTGGAAGCTGAACCATAGTTTACATAAAGACCTGAAGATGTTTTGGATATACCAGGACTATACAAAGGCTACCATAGAATGTACCATTGGCCTAGACTGGAAGTGTTCTCTGGCTACTCTTCCCAGTTGGAGGGGCAGAATTTAAAAATCTGGAGACTGGCAGTCTCTGATTATACTTGAACTGAAAAAGTTTGATGATTGCTTGATGTTGGTTGAGTTTGCATTGTTTTATTTTCTCCTTGGTATACATTATACCAGTTGAAAATGTTTACTCTGTGCCTTTATATGCTGAAAGTATTTAACTGGTTTGATTTTACAGGACTTACTATCTTAAATTGGTCAAGATTGTGGGGAGCTTTAAAATTAAACAGAGTACAATTTAAAATGTATAATTGTTATGAATGTATTGGGGACCATGGGTGGATGTGGTAGTTTGAATAGATGGCCCCCAATATATTCAGTGTTTTATTAGTTTGTAGTTTGCATCTGCAACCACCTGGCTGGAGGCAGTGTTACTGGTTGGATCTTATGGTGTGGTGATGGGTTTGAGATTTCAATCTAAAGATATACAAAATGTGCCTAACTGGAGTTCCTGAAGTGTGCTGTGCTGTGTGTATTTTGGCTTTTTGGCTTGTGCTTCTCTCTGTGTGTTTGCTCCTGTGAAAACAGGCAGCTTCTTCTGCCATTATGGAACTTCCCCTGTATCTGTAAGCTTCAATAAATCCCTTCCTCCATAACTATGCTTGATCTTAAAGTTTATCTCAGTGAACCTGAAGCTGTCTGATACAATGTCCAATCTCCCCGAGGAAGAAAACAGATGAACAAGCAAAAAAAATAGTATGCCTTCCAGGGGAAACCTTTAAGCTCAGTATTCATTAGCAGGTGGACAACAGTAAATGGGAATGAAGGCATTCCGGTAGAGGGGACAGCATGGGTAAAATTCCTAGGTAAGAGTCATGTATTGCTGAGATGGTTTAGCAGTTAAAGGTGCTTGCTTGTAAAACTTTCAGGCCATGGTTCAATTCCCAAACCACCCATGTAAGCCTGTGTTTGTTTGCAGCAGTAAGGTGCTCTGGCATGCCTATATGCATGAACACACACACACACACACACACACACACACACACACACACACACTTTTTTAAAGCCATGAATTCTGAGGAACCCTGAACCCTGAAGGAGGTGGTGGGGAGAGGGGAGGTGCTGTCAGAGTAGGCCCAAGAGAGAAACCTGAAGATGTGGAAGGAGCCAGGTTCTAGACTCAAAGAATAAACATCCTGAGGTATGGATTCCAGGAAAGAGTGAGGACCCCAGCACTGGCCTTGGGTATTTACTAAGGTGGCACTGAGCAAGCTTTGATTTGGGAACAGCAGCTCCTGCTGGGAAAAATGTGAAACTGCACCCTTCTCCATTGCTTCACTGTATTCACTTATCAACCAGTTCTGCTCCCTGCCCATGTCCCAACTTTGGTGGGTATGGAACCCAGGGCCTTGAACATGCTTAACACACACTCTACCACTGAGCTACATCCTCCAACCTTCATCATCTGCTTTTTGTTACTATAACAAAATACTTGAGATGGGGCAATTTCATATTAAAAGTTTATTTTGGTGCATGATTCTGGGTAGCTGCTACTGGTGAGGACTTCATATTGTTTCATGTTCATGGCAGAGACAGAAAAGAGAATCCAAGGGTGAGCCCCCATTACAACTAGGCCATCCTCACAAGAATAGCAAAGTTAGCTACCTTCTAATGGAGTCCCTTGCTAGGAATATAGCTCAAGTGGTAGAGTATCTGCCCAGCATCTAAGAAGCCATGGACTCCATCCTAGCACTGCATAAACCAGCTATGGAAAAGCATGCCTATAATCCCAGAATTTGACAGGTGGAGGTAGGAGGATCAGAAGCTTAAAGTCATCCTCTGCTACATAACCAGCTCAAGACAAGGCTGGGCTAAATAAGACATTTTCTTGACTCTTACCACCTACCAAAACTAAACCCAGAAGAGATCTATTACCTGAATAAATATGACATCAAACAAGATTGTAGTAAAAAGCCTCCCAACAAAAAGAAAGTTCAGGCCCAGACAGTTTTACTCTTGAATTCTACCAAACCTTCATCAAATAACTGAAAGCATTATTTCTCAAGTTGCTACACACAATTGAAAAGAGGAAATGCTCCCCGATTCCTTCTCTGAAGCCAGCATCTCAACAATACCTAAAGCAGACATAGAGACAACAAGAAAGAAAACCACAGGACTTCCAGTTAAGATGGTGGCATAGAAGCCACACCAAACCAGCCTAGGGATGGAAATAAGCAAAAACACAGCAAAACACACTCTTCTGCCAAAAATTGAAGGTGTATAAGTTATTATCAACCACAGCAGAGAAGCAAGAGAGACTAAGATCTTCCAGAACGAAGGGAACTGGCCAAAATCATGCGGAGGTGTCAGCGGCCCTGGTCCAAGTGCACACCCATACACCCACCCATGCCGCCAGCCAGCTGGCACCAAGCCACAAGAACAGAAACCAAGAGAGGGAATTTTCCACTCATGTCAGCCTCCTCGCAAAGTCAAGAAACCCGAAGGGGAAGACAGCAGGGGCCAGCTGGGCATACAAACAGAACCAGCTGAGCAGCTCCAGTACACCCCCAGGCATCCTTTACCCTCTCATTCCTCAACTGTCAGTACTACATTGAACCACTAGAAAACTCATTCAGACCCTGGCTGCTGAGCATCCAGCACAGCCAATCACAACAGCAGATCCACAGTGCAACACAGAAGGCTCAAGGTGGGCACTCAGCATTGGTAAGATTGGAAGCCATTCCAAAAAGTAACAGGGCTGACTGACAAAAAGGAGGTATATAGTCCTGCACTGGAAGTGCTAATATCTCTTTCCATGGAATAGCTGGTTATGGCTTAAATATTCTTGGTTGGCTATACTATTCTCAAGTAAGCTATGTTTGGGGTTTGACTATTGTTGCCTTTGGTGCTTCCTGATTTAGAGGGACTTTGTCTTTTTCTTCTTTTATTATTGAAGGCAGGGTCTGATTCAGACCCAGACTGAACCCAATTCAGAACAGAATTGTCAACCTCCCAGGTGGCAGGATCGATGGTGTAGAGCAACACACACCTGTAGGGACTTTGGCTTTTTAAGGTTACATGTTTGTTTTAATCCTGACTCTTGCATAAATACTTTGTGCTGGTTTTCATTGAATGTCCATATTGTTCAGTTGAGTTTTAGAATTTGCCAGTTAATTACTCGACCCAGTCTACTAGAATATTTGAATAGCAGGCAAATTCAACATCTAGGGTTACTTCTGCTGTTTTCTTGGAGTACAAGAGCTACACTTGGCACCTTAAACCCCAACTCTTGAGGTATATAAAGTTGGACTTACACAGCTGGGAATACTTAAGATAATTAGAGAACCCAAGCATCAAATAAACTCAGGATGCAAAACTCACTACATCATAATACAAGAAGCACAAAGAAGACAATACAATCCCACCAAAAATTATAAGTCCATTAGAAATGACCCTTACTGAGACTGTTTAGATGCCTGACAAACATTTCAAAACAAATCACTTTATCTATGCTCAAAGAAACCAAAGAAGAACTCAAAGGAATCAAAAAAGAAAATAAAGGAATCAAAGAAGGAAACAAACTCCTGAAGCAGAACAAAGGAAACCAACTTAATGAAATAAGGAGGTCAATGCAACACATTAGTAAGGAAATAGAAATACTGAAGAAAACCCAGGCATAAATACCAGCAAAGAAAAACACAGTAAGTCAAATAAGAAACTCTGTAGAAAGTCTCTGTAGAAAGGAGAGAACAGAATACAAAAACTAGAAGACCTGGTGGCAGATCTAATACAATCCAACAAAGAGAAAAACAAGCCAATAGGGAGGTATGAATGGGAATTTCAAGATATTTGAAACATGAAAAAATCAAAAGTAAGAATTCAGGGTATAGTAGTAGAAGAAGAATCTCACTCCAATGTCATAGTAGGCATTTTCAACAAAATAATAGAAAAAAATTTCCCCCAAGTTGGGAAAGAGATGCCAATAGGAAGCTTTTAGAACACCAAACAGACAAAACCTGGAAAGAACCTCTCTTTGCCATTTTATAATTAAACTACCAAACACAAAATCCAAAGAAAATATATTGGAAGTAGTTATAGAGAGGTGCAAAAATATACATTATAACACAAGAAACACCAAAAATCAAGACAATATAGATCCACCAAAAAGTATTAATGCATCATAAATGACCTCCAGTGGGAATGAGTTAGAGGAAATACCTGAGAAAGATTTCAAAAGAATGATTATAAGTATCCTCAAAGACGCCAAAGAGGAAATCAGAGGAATCAGATGAATCAAAGAAGATACAGGAAACCAATTTAAAGATTTGCTTGAAACACTGTTTTCCAACCTTTCACCCTAAGATAATGCCCCTCCTTTGTAGAAAGGTGGGTTTCCTGGAGGCAACAAATTGAAGGATCCTGCCTTTTAACCCAGTCTGTGAACCTATGCCTTTTGGTTGGGGCATTGAGGCCACTGATATTAAGAGATAATATTGAAAGGTGTGTATTCATTTTTGCCACTTTTTTGTATTTCTTCCGGTTTTACCTTTGCTCTCTTGTGTTAACTAGTATTTGAGTATTGTTTGTTTTTTCCTGGTTCCTTATATGTGTGCTTTTCTTTTTCTTCAGCATGGAGGATTCTTTCAAGTATTTTCTGTAGAGCTGTTTTTGTCTTCAAATACTCCTTTAGCTTGTTTTTGTCATGGAATGTCCTTATTTCTCCATCTATTTGAATGGATAGTTTTGCAGGATAAAGTAACCTTGGTTGACAGTTGTTATCTTTCAGGACTTGGAATACAACACCCAATGCCCTTCTGGCTTTTAAAGTTTGTGTTGAGTAATCTGCTGTGATCCCGATAGGCTTGCCTTTGTAGGTAACTTAATTTTTCTCCCTGACTGCTTTCAATATTTTTTCTTTGGTTTGTGTGTTTGGTAGTTTGAGGATAATACGGCGAGGAGAGGTCCTTTCCAGGTTTTGTCTGGCTGGTGTTCTAAAGGATTCCTGTGTCTGCATTGGCACATCTTTCCCAATTTGGGGGAAGTTTTCTTCTATGATTTTGTTGAAGATGCCTACTATGACTTTGGAGTGAAATTCTTCTCCTTCTACTATGCCCTGAATTCTTATGTTTGATCTTTTGATAGTGTCCTGAATATCTTGAAATTCCCACTCATACTTTTCTATTAGTTTGTCTTTCTCTTTGTTGGACTATATTAGATCTGCCATCTGGTCTTCTAGCTTAGATATTCTGTCCTCTCCCTCATCCACTCTACTGGTGAGATTTTCTAGAGTTTTTTTATTTCGTTAACTGTGCTCTTCATTGCTAGTAATTCTGACTGATTTTTCTTTATTATTTCTATTTCCTTATTTATGTCTAGTATTGACTTCTTTATATCATTAAATTGGTGTCCTTTGTTTCCTTTGATTTCCTCTTTGATTTGTTCTTTGACTTCTTTGAACATATTTATAATCATTCTTTTGAAATCTTTCTCAGGCATTTCCTCTAAGTCATTCTCACTGGAGGTAATTTCTGATCCATTAATACTTTTTGGTGTATTTGTTGTTTCTTGTATTATAATGTATATATTTTTTGCATCCTGGATTATTCATGCTTGGATTTTCTAGTTAGCTGGGTATTATTAGATGTACCAGACAATCTAATGTAATATAACTTCAGGGTAGGAGCTTAAGTCAGTAGGTGTGGCTCTCAAGACTCTCAGAGTATCTACAAATGTGACCTAGGTGTTGGGTTTGCCTGCCATGAGAGTATTCAAGTAGGCTGAGTGGAACAAAATGCAGCCAGATTCTAAAAGTTACCTTAGCAATGTACACTTTCAATGAAAAACAGCTCAGAGTATTTATCCAAGAGGAGGTATGATGACAACCAGATCCTCTAACTGTCCTTTAGGGAGTGTGATGCCCCACCCACACCCTTAATCCTGAATCAAGGCAAAGATTTATGATCTGTTGAGGGTTCCAAGTCAGCTTGTGACCAGCTGAGACCCTTCCCTACTGTAATCCCAGTTACCTCTGCTCCTGTTTGGATCCCGCTGTTGGTTCAAGTTGGCGTGTCCGGGTCTCTAGACCACTGCTCTGTTCCCTGGAGCTGGGCACTGGTGGTGGGGAAGGGGAGGCTGCTGATGCTGCTTTAGTTCGCCCACTGTTCCATGTGTTCTTCTACCTTGTGATCTGCTCCTGCATTGTTCACTGCCACTCTCCCTTCACGATTTTTGAGTTTGCGAGAGCTCCAGTGTGAGTGGAAAATCCCCTCACTTGGCTTTTCTGGCAGCTCAAGGTGCTGGATGCTGGAGCTGCTTCTGCCAGCCTGTGTGGGTTCTGGATGTTCTGGATCTCTCCTACTTCTCTGCTGGTGTTTCAATTTCCTATACACCTTACTTTTTAGCAAAAGTGTATATTTTGCTGAGGTGTTTTTTGTGTTGTTGTTGTTTTTTTTTTTGCTCCTCCCCCCCCCCCCAGGCTGCTTTGGCATGGTACCTATGCCACCATCTTATCTGGAAGTCTATTTTCACTTTTGGTTAGAGAAACTTCTCTTTTCAGATGGCAGTGATCTTGGGATGACTCAGAAGGCATCATATTGCTAAGAAGTGACAGAAGAGTGCTCATCACTGAAATATCTCTATTACACCATTTAAGGGTCATGGTTCATTGTGGAAGAGGTGGCGGGAATAATGTAAGAGTCAAAGGAAGGGTAGGACTCCTTACAATGCACTCTTCCAGACACAAAGTGGCCTGGATATCCATGATCTCACAGTGCCTGACACTATCTAGAGAAGACAATCATAATAGGAGTAAAAGATGATGACATAAAAATAAAAGAGACTGACTGAGAGGGGGAAGAGGCATGATGGAGAGTGGAGTTGCAAAGTGGAATGTGTGGGTGAAGAGAGAATTGCAAGGTTTATTGTCTTACTGTCTATTATTATGGAAGATATCAATGAAAAGAATTCAGTAAACAAACAAAAAAAAAAAGGGCTGGAGAGATGGCTTAGCGGTTAAGCACTTGCCTGTGAAGCCAAAGGACCCTGGTTCAAGGCTCGACTCCCCAGGACCCACGTTAGCCAGATGCACAAGGAGGTGCACGTGTCTGGAGTTCGTTTGCAGTGGCTGGAGGCCCTGGCCCGCCCATTATCTCTCTGTCTCTCTCTCTCTCTCTCTCTCTCTCTCTCTCTCTCTCTCTCACTCTCTCTCTCTCTGCCTCTTTGTCTATCACTCTCAAATAAATAAATAAAAATAACAAAAATAAATAAATAAATAAATAAATAAAAGGAAAACATACCAGAACATATGGAACACAATGAAGGCAGTCCTAAGAAGAAAAGTTATATCACTAAACACCTTCATAACAAAGACAGATCTCAAATTATTATCTTAATTAACTACCTAACAGCAATGGAAAAACAATAACAGCCCAACCCTAAGAGTTCCAGAAGGAAAGACACTTAAAAGGTTTTCAATATCCCTAGCAATCAAGTAAATGCAGATTAAAATGACTTTGAGATACCATCTCACCCCAGCCAGAATGGCAACCACCAAAATAATCAAGTTAAAACAAATGCAGGTGGGGATGTGGAGAAAGAGGAGCCCTCATCCACTGCTGGGGGCAGTGTAAACATGTACAACCACTATGAAAATGAGAATGGAGCTTCATCAAAAACCTGAAGTTAGACCTACCATTTGATCCAGCTATACCACTCCTGGATATAGTCCCTAAAGATTCAACCCTTGGGTTGGAGAGATGGCTTAGTAGTTAAGGCATTTGCATGCAAAGCCAAAGGACCCTGTTTCAATACCCCAAGACCCATGTAGGCCAGATGCACAAGGGGGTGCATGTATCTCGAGTCTGTTTGCAGTGGGTGGAGGCCCTGACATACCCATTCTCCTTATCACCCCCCTTCTCTCACTCTTTCAAATAAATAAATAAAATTATATATACATACATACATACATATATATATATATATGTATATATATATATATATATATATACACACACACACACACATACACACACACACACACACACGTACATAAATTCTTTTCATTGACAACTTCCATGATTATAAACAATATCCCATGGTAATTCCCTCCTAGCCCCCACTTTCCTTTTGAAACTCCACTCTCCATCATATCCCCTCCCCTTCTCAATCAGTCTTTCGTTTATTTTGATGTCATCCTCTTTTCCTCCTGTTATGATGGTCTTGTGTAGGCAGTGTCAGGCACTGTGAGGTCATGGATATCCAGGCCATTTTGTATCTGGAGGGAGCATATTGTAAGGAGTCCTACCCTTCCTTGGTCTCTTACTTTTTTGCACCACCTCTTCAGCAGTGGACCCTGAGCCTTGGAAGGTGTGATAGAAATATTTCAGTACTGAACTCTGCTCTGTAACTTCTTCTCAGCAGCATGGTGCATTCAGAGTCATCCCAAG
Organism: Jaculus jaculus; assembly: GCF_020740685.1. Classification (NCBI taxonomy): domain Eukaryota; kingdom Metazoa; phylum Chordata; class Mammalia; order Rodentia; family Dipodidae; genus Jaculus; species Jaculus jaculus. The sequence goes on from NC_059106.1 coordinate 105,568,274, forward strand.
TTCACTGCCATCTGAAAAGAGAAGTTTCTCTAACCAAAAGTGGGAGTATATTAATATATGGGTATGAACATTAAAAGAAGTGCTTACTGGGCAGTTTGGTGAGCATAGTATATACATTTAGCCAGACAGCAGCAGACGTTACACCCCTAGGACTCATGACTACCCCTGTTGTAGGTTTTCAGTATCAAGGATGTATTCCCTCCCATGGAGCAGACCTCCCATCAAATTAGAGGGCAATTGTTTCCCCCATGACAGACGTGCCACTATTGCATATGTTGGCTCCTTTAGCCTGGATAGACAAATTTAATGCTGGCAGTGTCTACTGTTGAGTGTCTTCACTGGTGATTTCTCTGTCTCCCATTGCCCTACATGTGGTGTGGCTTTTTCCAGCTTTCTGTAAGCTCTTCTATATGGAGGAGGTTTTCAGCTCAGCTCCAGCAGAATTTCTCACTGACCTTACAGACCAAGTATATGGAGTCTTTAGCAATAGGGTCTTACCATCTATTCCTGGTGGGAAAACAAGGGCATCAGCAATGGCCTATAATATTTTGGGGGCATCAGGGACCTCCCTGTTTAACAAATCACTGGAAGGTATCCCATCCCTGACTCTGAAAATTTTCTAGTAACAATCTATGCCTCCTGTGTGTTCAATGTCCATAAAACTAGGTTTCCATATGACTTATTTATATCCTCTTAGCTTTTGATGAGCCCTCCTTTCACATTTCCTTTACTCAGTCACTTCCCCTGACCTCACTTAGGCTTTTTCACCCATATTAATCTGTTCTTCTAACATATATACAATACCATCCTATTAAGTCCCCCTCTCCCCTTATATCTCCTTTTTAACTTACTGGCTCTGCTACTGAGTTTTATTCCTATTCACATAGAAGTCCAATCAGTTGTAGCTAGGATCCACATATGAGAGAGAACATGCATTGTTTTGCTTTCTGGGCCAGGGTTACCTCATTTAGTATTCTTTCCAGATACATCCATTGTCCTGAAAATTTTATAGCTTCATTTTTCTTTATTGCTGAGTAGAACTCCATTGTGTAAATGTGCCATATCTTCATCATCCACTCATCAGTTGAGGGACATCTAGGCTGGTTCCATTTTCCAGCTATTGTAAATAGAACAGCAATAAACATAGTTGAGCAAGTTTCTCTAAGGTAATGAGATGAGTCCTTAGGATATATGCCTAGGAGTGCTATAGCTGGGTCATATGGTAAATATATTTTTAGCTGTCTCCGGTACTCTTTTTCCACATCCTTGCCAGCATTTATGGTCATTGTTTTTCATGATGGTAGCCAGTCTGACAGGAGTGAGATAGAATCTTAATGCAGTTTTAATCTGCATTTCCCTGATGACTAGAGAAGTAGAACATTTTTTTAGATGCTTATATGCCATCTGTATTTCTTCTTTTGAGAACTCTCTATTTAGTTCCATAGCTCATTTTTAATTGGGTTGTTTGATTTCTTATTGTTTAATTTCTTGAGTTCTTTGCATATCATAGAGATTAATCCTCTATCAGGCGCATAGCTGGCAAAGATTTTTCTCCTAATCTGTAGATTGCCTCTTTGCTCTATTCACAGTGTCTTTTGCCATATGAAAGCTTTGGAATTTCATGAGGTCCCAGCGGTTAATCTGTAGTTTGATTGCATGAGCAATTGGAGTTATGTTCAGAAAGTCTTTGCCAAGACCAATATGTTGAAGGGTTTCCCCTACTTTTTCTTCTAGCGGGTTCAGGTCTGATATTAAGGTCTTTGATCCAACTGGACTTAATTCTTGGGCATGGAGAGAGAGAAGAATCTATTTTCATCGTTCTACAGATACATATCCAGTTTTCCCAGCATCATTTGCTGAACAGGTTGTCTTTTCTCCAATGAGTATTTTGCATTTTTACCAAATACCAAGTGGCTATAGCTATGCGGACTTACATCTGGGTCCTCTATTCTGTTCCATTGCTCTACATGTCTGCTTTTGTGCCAGTACCATGTTGTTTTTGTTGCTATAGCTCTGTAGTATAGGTTAAAATCAGGTATGGTGATACCACCAACCTTATTTTTCTTGCTTAGAATTGTTTAAGATATTTGAGATTTTTTGTGATTCCAAATAAATTTTTTAATTGTTTTTTCTATTTCCGTGAAGAATGCCATTGGAATTTTGATGGACATTGCATTAAATGTGTAGATTGCTTTGGGTAAGATTGCAATTTTCACAATATTGATTCTTCCAATCAAAGAACAACGGATGTCTTTCCATTTCCTAGTGTCTTCTACAATTTCACACATGAGTGTTTTAAAGTTTTCATTGTAGAGATCCTTCACATCCTTGGTTAGGTTTATTCCAAGGTACTTTATTTTCCTTGATGCAATTGTGAATGGGATTGATTCTCTGATTTCATCCTCTGTGTGTTTGTTGTTAGCATATAGGAAGGCTACTGATTTTTGTTTGATTATTTTTTAATCCTGCTACATGGCTATAGGTGTTTATTAGTTCTAACAGTTAGCTGGCAGAGTCCTTAGGGTCCTTTATGTATAGAATCATGTCATCTGAAAATAATGACAACTTGATCTCTTCCTTTCCAATGTGCATCTCTTTAATGTGTGTCTCTTGCCTTATTTCTATGGCTAAAACTTCCAGTACTATATTAAATAAAAGTGGGGACAGTGGACACCCTTGTCCTGTTCCAGATTTTAGTGGAAAATCTTCAAGTTTTTCTCCATATAGTATTATGTTTGCTGCAAGCTTCTCATAAATAGCCTTTATTATGTTGAGATATGTTCCTTCTATTCCCAGTCTCTATAGGACTTTTATCAGGAAGTGGTGTTAGATTTTGTTGAATGCTTTTTCTGCATCTAATGAGATGATCATGTGATTTTTGTCCTTCATTCCATTTATACAATGTATTACATTTATTGATTTGTTTTTGTAGAACCGTACCTGCATCTCTGGGATAAAGCCCACTTGTTCAGGGTGAATGATCATGCTGATATATTCTTGTATTTTGTTTGCCAATATTTTGTTGAGAATTTTTACATGTATGTTCATGAGGGATATTTGTCTATAATTTTCTTTTCTTTTTTAAAAAATTTAAATTAGTTATTCTCACTGATTATTAATCATCATATAGCAAATACAGTATTAAAATATATCATCCTAAGTAAATCTTTACTTATAAAATGTGATTGTTACAAGTAAAATAAAGCTTTTAGAATTTTCATTTAAAAACACAAATTTTGAAAATAATCATTTGTAGGGTGAGAAAATTATTTCAGACACTGTCTTAAAATGCTATTAAAAAAATCTTTACTCTGAAAAGTGTCAAGAAAAAAATACCTGACCCCTCTAGAACTACCACCACTTCTAGTTTCTTTTCCCTTCTGTATTTCTCAATCTCTTTCTTTCTTAGGCAAGGTGTCTGCCTAGGGTGAACATTGCCATCCTCCTACCTCAACCACCTGAGTGCTGAAATTACAGGTTGAGCCATCATGCCTGGCCTAGTTCTAGTTTCTAACTTTTGTTTTGTACCATCAGCAAGAAAACAAGACACACAACTTAACACTGCAATTACCTGTCAAATAATTAGGTAGAATAAAATTAAATTGAACATATACTTTTTTTCTCTCAGGTAGGGTCTTGCTCTAGCACAGGTTGACCTGAATTCACTATGTAGTTACTTAGGCTGGCCTTGAACTCATAGCAATCCCCCTACCTCTGCCTCCCAAGTGCTGGAATTAAATGTGTGTGTCACCATGTCCAGCAAATGTAATCTATAAGTCTTTCAATATTATACAACCATTTGAATCAAAAGTTTTCTTCTAGTCCTGGAGACCAATATTGATACCTTTTTCAATACAAAATAAAATTTAGTGTTTTGTGGTCTTAAAAATTTATAGAAGTTAATATATTTGAAGATGTGATGAAGTGGCTCCATCTTTCCATTTATTTATACATTCTGAAATTATAGTTCTGCACAGCGGACATGTTTTCTCTCTGTTAAACCATAGGGCAATGCACTCATCACAAAATATATGCTGACAAATTAGGAAGAATTGGCTTCTGAAATTAAGCTTGACATATTGGACAAATATCATCCACAGCTGAACACTGTCTCTTGCTGGCAGCTACTCCATAACTTGGTCGGGTAAAAAATAGTTGCAAAACATGTCGGAAAGTTCTCAAATGTCCAAAAAAAGTCCAATAGTTTTAGTATGAGGTAGAATAAAGCCAACAATATCCCAAGACTCCATCTAGTTACATGACCAAACTCTCCGTAGTTTATAAGGTATCGAAACCAAACTGGTAGGGAACAAAACTCTGGTAATACTGACATAATTCTTCTAAAAGCATGTGCCAGTAACCCTTTCATTTAAAAGGCATGATGAAAGAAGGCACCAATAAAATAAGGCATTTTAAACCCATGAAGAGGAATTTCAGAATGAAGTCTGTAATTCCAATAATCCAAAGTACTTCCCAGAAGCTCAAAGGACCCAATGTGGGATTTAAGAAAATTAAGCTGTAGTAAAGTGATTGAGAATGAAAAGTGTAATATAAAAGAACGGAAGAACCTGCTAAGAATACTAGTAGCCAGGCACACTGAATCTTTGAGGACCTTTCTCTTAGAAAAACCTGATTTACAATGCTTTTGTTTGCATACATAAAAGTTGTTAGCAGCCCAATTCCAAGAGAAATTCCTGTTATATGCTGCATAACAAGTTTGATACCCAGAATCAAAATGTAAGGAAGACTTTTCTGCAGCCACTTGAAGAGATGCCGAAATTCTGAGAATGAGCCTCTTGCATGTTCCCCATTCTCCCAGGTCGGATCATCAGGTGGCCTTTCTTCACCATGGGAGTGACTCCGAACCGACTCTGCACACACCTTTGGGTACAGCTATGGGCACCTGACGTTTTATTTCTAGAGCCTGGACTTCCAGTGTATTCTTTTTTTTTTTTTTTTTTTTTGGTTTTTTGAGGTAGGGTCTCACTCTAGCTCAGGCTGACCTGGAATTTACTTTGTAATCTCAGAGTAGCCTCGAACTCTCAGCGATCCTCCTACCTCTGCCTCCCGAGTGCTGGGATTAAAGGCATGCGCCACCATGCCCGGCTTCCAGTGTATTCTTTAGGCATGGAGTTCATCTGAATATGAACATCTCCAGAGTAAAGACAAGAACTATCTCCAGCCAGTCTTGATGGGAGAGGACACTGGGAGGCAGAGGCATCTTCACCACTTGCACATCCTCGAGAACTGTGCAGCTGGTTACAACTGGCTTGTATGGCACTTCAATAGTTTTTCTCAGATTTCTTTGTTTCAGATTCTCCTCTCATGACCGGGAACCAAGGCCTCAGCAGCCACAGCGCGAACAGCCGCACACGCCGCCCAGAGCCGCTCATGCCGAGCCATCTGCTTCAAACGCCAGCGGCCACTCTGCCACTTGGGCAGCGCGCTCTGCACACGCACGCACACACACCCACCTGTCTATAATTTTCCTTTTTGTTGTATCTTTGTCTGGTTTTGGTATCAGGGTGATGCTGACTTCATAGGAGTTTGGTAGGATTCCTTCTTTATCTATTTTATGGAAAAGTTTAAGAAGCATTGGTGTTAGTTCTTCCATGAAAGTCTGGTAAAATTCACTAGTGAATCCATCTGAGCCTGGACTTTTTTTAGTTGGAAGATTTTTGATAACTGCTTGGATCTCCATACTTATTATAGGTGTATTTAAGTGGTTAATCTCCTTTTTATTTAATTTAGGTAGGTCATATGAATCAAATATATATATATATATATATATATATATATATATATATATATATGTATGTATATATAATTTTATTTATTTATTTGAAAGAGTGAGAGAAGGGGGGTGATAAGGAGAATGGGTATGTCAGGGCCTCCACCCACTGCAAACAGACTCGAGATACATGCACCCCCTTGTGCATCTGGCCTACATGGGTCTTGGGGTATTGAAACAGGGTCCTTTGGCTTTGCATGCAAATGCCTTAACTACTAAGCCATCTCCCTAACCCAAAGGTTGAATCTTTAGGGACTATATCCAGGAGTGGTATAGCTGGATCAAATGGTAGGTCTAACTTCAGGTTTTTGATGAAGCTCCATTCTCATTTTCATAGTGGTTGTACATGTTTACACTGCCCCCAGCAGTGGATGAGGGCTCCTCTTTCTCCACATCCCCACCTGCATTTGTTTTAACTTGATTATTTTGGTGGTTGCCATTCTGGCTGGGGTGAGATGGTATCTCAAAGTCATTTTAATCTGCATTTACTTGATTGCTAGGGATATTGAAAACCTTTTAAGTGTCTTTCCTTCTGGAACTCTTAGGGTTGGGCTGTTATTGTTTTTCCATTGCTGTTAGGTAGTTAATTAAGATAATAATTTGAGATCTGTCTTTGTTATGAAGGTGTTTAGTGATATAACTTTTCTTCTTAGGACTGCCTTCATTGTGTTCCATATGTTCTGGTATGTTTTCCTTTTATTTATTTATTTATTTATTTATTTTTGTTATTTTTATTTATTTATTTGAGAGTGATAGACAAAGAGGCAGAGAGAGAGAGAGAGAGAGAGAGAGAGAGAGACAGAGAGATAATGGGCGGGCCAGGGCCTCCAGCCACTGCAAACGAACTCCAGACACGTGCACCTCCTTGTGCATCTGGCTAACGTGGGTCCTGGGGAGTCGAGCCTTGAACCAGGGTCCTTTGGCTTCACAGGCAAGTGCTTAACCGCTAAGCCATCTCTCCAGCCCTTTTTTTTTTTGTTTGTTTACTGAATTCTTTTCATTGATATCTTCCATAATAATAGACAGTAAGACAATAAACCTTGCAATTCTCTCTTCACCCACACATTCCACTTTGCAACTCCACTCTCCATCATGCCTCTTCCCCCTCTCAGTCAGTCTCTTTTATTTTTATGTCATCATCTTTTACTCCTATTATGATTGTCTTCTCTAGATAGTGTCAGGCACTGTGAGATCATGGATATCCAGGCCACTTTGTGTCTGGAAGAGTGCATTGTAAGGAGTCCTACCCTTCCTTTGACTCTTACATTATTCCCGCCACCTCTTCCACAATGAACCATGACCCTTAAATGGTGTAATAGAGATATTTCAGTGATGAGCACTCTTCTGTCACTTCTTAGCAATATGATGCCTTCTGAGTCATCCCAAGATCACTGCCATCTGAAAAGAGAAGTTTCTCTAACCAAAAGTGAAAATAGACTTCCAGATAAGATGGTGGCATAGGTACCATGCCAAAGCAGCCTGGGGGGGGGGGGAGCAAAAAAAAAAAACAACAACAACACAAAAAACACCTCAGCAAAATATACACTTTTGCTAAAAAGTAAGGTGTATAGGAAATTGAAACACCAGCAGAGAAGTAGGAGAGATCCAGAACATCCAGAACCCACACAGGCTGGCAGAAGCAGCTCCAGCATCCAGCACCTTGAGCTGCCAGAAAAGCCAAGTGAGGGGATTTTCCACTCACACTGGAGCTCTCGCAAACTCAAAAATCGTGAAGGGAGAGTGGCAGTGAACAATGCAGGAGCAGATCACAAGGTAGAAGAACACATGGAACAGTGGGCGAACTAAAGCAGCATCAGCAGCCTCCCCTTCCCCACCACCAGTGCCCAGCTCCAGGGAACAGAGCAGTGGTCTAGAGACCCGGACACGCCAACTTGAACCAACAGCAGGATCCAAACAGGAGCAGAGGTAACTGGGATTACAGTAGGGAAGGGTCTCAGCTGGTCACAAGCTGACTTGGAACCCTCAACAGATCATAAATCTTTGCCTTGATTCAGGATTAAGGGTGTGGGTGGGGCATCACACTCCCTAAAGGACAGTTAGAGGATCTGGTTGTCATCATACCTCCTCTTGGATAAATACTCTGAGCTGTTTTTCATTGAAAGTGTACATTGCTAAGGTAACTTTTAGAATCTGGCTGCATTTTGTTCCACTCAGCCTACTTGAATACTCTCATGGCAGGCAAACCCAACACCTAGGTCACATTTGTAGATACTCTGAGAGTCTTGAGAGCCACACCTACTGACTTAAGCTCCTACCCTGAAGTTATATTACATTAGATTGTCTGGTACATCTAATAATACCCAGCTAACTAGAAAATCCAAGCATGAATAATCCAGGATGCAAAAAATATATACATTATAATACAAGAAACAACAAATACACCAAAAAGTATTAATGGATCAGAAATTACCTCCAGTGAGAATGACTTAGAGGAAATGCCTGAGAAAGATTTCAAAAGAATGATTATAAATATGTTCAAAGAAGTCAAAGAACAAATCAAAGAGGAAATCAAAGGAAACAAAGGACACCAATTTAATGATATAAAGAAGTCAATACTAGACATAAATAAGGAAATAGAAATAATAAAGAAAAATCAGTCAGAATTACTAGCAATGAAGAGCACAGTTAACGAAATAAAAAAACTCTAGAAAATCTCACCAGTAGAGTGGATGAGGGAGAGGACAGAATATCTAAGCTAGAAGACCAGATGGCAGATCTAATATAGTCCAACAAAGAGAAAGACAAACTAATAGAAAAGTATGAGTGGGAATTTCAAGATATTCAGGACACTATCAAAAGATCAAACATAAGAATTCAGGGCATAGTAGAAGGAGAAGAATTTCACTCCAAAGTCATAGTAGGCATCTTCAACAAAATCATAGAAGAAAACTTCCCCCAAATTGGGAAAGATGTGCCAATGCAGACACAGGAATCCTTTAGAACACCAGCCAGACAAAACCTGGAAAGGACCTCTCCTCGCCGTATTATCCTCAAACTACCAAACACACAAACCAAAGAAAAAATATTGAAAGCAGTCAGGGAGAAAAATTAAGTTACCTACAAAGGCAAGCCTATCGGGATCACAGCAGATTACTCAACACAAACTTTAAAAGCCAGAAGGGCATTGGGTGTTGTATTCCAAGTCCTGAAAGATAACAACTGTCAACCAAGGTTACTTTATCCTGCAAAACTATCCATTCAAATAGATGGAGAAATAAGGACATTCCATGACAAAAACAAGCTAAAGGAGTATTTGAAGACAAAAACAGCTCTACAGAAAATACTTGAAAGAATCCTCCATGCTGAAGAAAAAGAAAAGCACACATATAAGGAACCAGGAAAAAACAAACAATACTCAAATACTAGTTAACACAAGAGAGCAAAGGTAAAACCGGAAGAAATACAAAAAAGTGGCAAAAATGAATACACACCTTTCAATATTATCTCTTAATATCAGTGGCCTCAATGCCCCAACCAAAAGGCATAGGTTCACAGACTGGGTTAAAAGGCAGGATCCTTCAATTTGTTGCCTCCAGGAAACCCACCTTTCTACAAAGGAGGGGCATTATCTTAGGGTGAAAGGTTGGAAAACAGTGTTTCAAGCAAATCTTTAAATTGGTTTCCTGTATCTTCTTTGATTCATCTGATTCCTCTGATTTCCTCTTTGGCGTCTTTGAGGATACTTATAATCATTCTTTTGAAATCTTTCTCAGGTATTTCCTCTAACTCATTCCCACTGGAGGTCATTTATGATGCATTAATACTTTTTGGTGGATCTATATTGTCTTGATTTTTGGTGTTTCTTGTGTTATAATGTATATTTTTGCACCTCTCTATAACTACTTCCAATATATTTTCTTTGGATTTTGTGTTTGGTAGTTTAATTATAAAATGGCAAAGAGAGGTTCTTTCCAGGTTTTGTCTGTTTGGTGTTCTAAAAGCTTCCTATTGGCATCTCTTTCCCAACTTGGGGGAAATTTTTTTCTATTATTTTGTTGAAAATGCCTACTATGACATTGGAGTGAGATTCTTCTTCTACTACTATACCCTGAATTCTTACTTTTGATTTTTTCATGTTTCAAATATCTTGAAATTCCCATTCATACCTCCCTATTGGCTTGTTTTTCTCTTTGTTGGATTGTATTAGATCTGCCACCAGGTCTTCTAGTTTTTGTATTCTGTTCTCTCCTTTCTACAGAGACTTTCTACAGAGTTTCTTATTTGACTTACTGTGTTTTTCTTTGCTGGTATTTATGCCTGGGTTTTCTTCAGTATTTCTATTTCCTTACTAATGTGTTGCATTGACCTCCTTATTTCATTAAGTTGGTTTCCTTTGTTCTGCTTCAGGAGTTTGTTTCCTTCTTTGATTCCTTTATTTTCTTTTTTGATTCCTTTGAGTTCTTCTTTGGTTTCTTTGAGCATAGATAAAGTGATTTGTTTTGAAATGTTTGTCAGGCATCTAAACAGTCTCAGTAAGGGTCATTTCTAATGGACTTATAATTTTTGGTGGGATTGTATTGTCTTCTTTGTGCTTCTTGTATTATGATGTAGTGAGTTTTGCATCCTGAGTTTATTTGATGCTTGGGTTCTCTAATTATCTTAAGTATTCCCAGCTGTGTAAGTCCAACTTTATATACCTCAAGAGTTGGGGTTTAAGGTGCCAAGTGTAGCTCTTGTACTCCAAGAAAACAGCAGAAGTAACCCTAGATGTTGAATTTGCCTGCTATTCAAATATTCTAGTAGACTGGGTCGAGTAATTAACTGGCAAATTCTAAAACTCAACTGAACAATATGGACATTCAATGAAAACCAGCACAAAGTATTTATGCAAGAGTCAGGATTAAAACAAACATGTAACCTTAAAAAGCCAAAGTCCCTACAGGTGTGTGTTGCTCTACACCATCGATCCTGCCACCTGGGAGGTTGACAATTCTGTTCTGAATTGGGTTCAGTCTGGGTCTGAATCAGACCCTGCCTTCAATAATAAAAGAAGAAAAAGACAAAGTCCCTCTAAATCAGGAAGCACCAAAGGCAAAAATAGTCAAACCCCAAACATAGCTTACTTGAGAATAGTATAGCCAACCAAGAATATTTAAGCCATAACCAGCTATTCCATGGAAAGAGATATTAGCACTTCCAGTGCAGGACTATATACCTCCTTTTTGTCAGTCAGCCCTGTTACTTTTTGGAATGGCTTCCAATCTTACCAATGCTGAGTGCCCACCTTGAGCCTTCTGTGTTGCACTGTGGATCTGCTGTTGTGATTGGCTGTGCTGGATGCTCAGCAGCCAGGGTCTGAATGAGTTTTCTAGTGGTTCAATGTAGTACTGACAGTTGAGGAATGAGAGGGTAAAGGATGCCTGGGGGTGTACTGGAGCTGCTCAGCTGGTTCTGTTTGTATGCCCAGCTGGCCCCTGCTGTCTTCCCCTTCGGGTTTCTTGACTTTGCGAGGAGGCTGACATGAGTGGAAAATTCCCTCTCTTGGTTTCTGTTCTTGTGGCTTGGTGCCAGCTGGCTGGCGGCATGGGTGGGTGTATGGGTGTGCACTTGGACCAGGGCCGCTGACACCTCCGCATGATTTTGGCCAGTTCCCTTCGTTCTGGAAGATCTTAGTCTCTCTTGCTTCTCTGCTGTGGTTGATAATAACTTATACACCTTCAATTTTTGGCAGAAGAGTGTGTTTTGCTGTGTTTTTGCTTATTTCCATCCCTAGGCTGGTTTGGTGTGGCTTCTATGCCACCATCTTAACTGGAAGTCCTATGGTTTTCTTTCTTGTTGTCTCTATGTCTGCTTTAGGTATTGTTGAGATGCTGGCTTCAGAGAAGGAATCGGGGAGCATTTCCTCTTTTCAATTGTGTGTAGCAACTTGAGAAATAATGCTTTCAGTTATTTGATGAAGGTTTGGTAGAATTCAAGAGTAAAACTGTCTGGGCCTGAACTTTCTTTTTGTTGGGAGGCTTTTTACTACAATCTTGTTTGATGTCATATTTATTCAGGTAATAGATCTCTTCTGGGTTTAGTTTTGGTAGGTGGTAAGAGTCAAGAAAATGTCTTATTTAGCCCAGCCTTGTCTTGAGCTGGTTATGTAGCAGAGGATGACTTTAAGCTTCTGATCCTCCTACCTCCACCTGTCAAATTCTGGGATTATAGGCATGCTTTTCCATAGCTGGTTTATGCAGTGCTAGGATGGAGTCCATGGCTTCTTAGATGCTGGGCAGATACTCTACCACTTGAGCTATATTCCTAGCAAGGGACTCCATTAGAAGGTAGCTAACTTTGCTATTCTTGTGAGGATGGCCTAGTTGTAATGGGGGCTCACCCTTGGATTCTCTTTTCTGTCTCTGCCATGAACATGAAACAATATGAAGTCCTCACCAGTAGCAGCTACCCAGAATCATGCACCAAAATAAACTTTTAATATGAAATTGCCCCATCTCAAGTATTTTGTTATAGTAACAAAAAGCAGATGATGAAGGTTGGAGGATGTAGCTCAGTGGTAGAGTGTGTGTTAAGCATGTTCAAGGCCCTGGGTTCCATACCCACCAAAGTTGGGACATGGGCAGGGAGCAGAACTGGTTGATAAGTGAATACAGTGAAGCAATGGAGAAGGGTGCAGTTTCACATTTTTCCCAGCAGGAGCTGCTGTTCCCAAATCAAAGCTTGCTCAGTGCCACCTTAGTAAATACCCAAGGCCAGTGCTGGGGTCCTCACTCTTTCCTGGAATCCATACCTCAGGATGTTTATTCTTTGAGTCTAGAACCTGGCTCCTTCCACATCTTCAGGTTTCTCTCTTGGGCCTACTCTGACAGCACCTCCCCTCTCCCCACCACCTCCTTCAGGGTTCAGGGTTCCTCAGAATTCATGGCTTTAAAAAAGTGTGTGTGTGTGTGTGTGTGTGTGTGTGTGTGTGTGTGTGTGTGTGTTCATGCATATAGGCATGCCAGAGCACCTTACTGCTGCAAACAAACACAGGCTTACATGGGTGGTTTGGGAATTGAACCATGGCCTGAAAGTTTTACAAGCAAGCACCTTTAACTGCTAAACCATCTCAGCAATACATGACTCTTACCTAGGAATTTTACCCATGCTGTCCCCTCTACCGGAATGCCTTCATTCCCATTTACTGTTGTCCACCTGCTAATGAATACTGAGCTTAAAGGTTTCCCCTGGAAGGCATACTATTTTTTTTGCTTGTTCATCTGTTTTCTTCCTCGGGGAGATTGGACATTGTATCAGACAGCTTCAGGTTCACTGAGATAAACTTTAAGATCAAGCATAGTTATGGAGGAAGGGATTTATTGAAGCTTACAGATACAGGGGAAGTTCCATAATGGCAGAAGAAGCTGCCTGTTTTCACAGGAGCAAACACACAGAGAGAAGCACAAGCCAAAAAGCCAAAATACACACAGCACAGCACACTTCAGGAACTCCAGTTAGGCACATTTTGTATATCTTTACATTGAAATCTCAAACCCATCACCACACCATAAGATCCAACCAGTAACACTGCCTCCAGCCAGGTGGTTGCAGATGCAAACTACAAACTAATAAAACACTGAATATATTGGGGGCCATCTATTCAAACTACCACATCCACCCATGGTCCCCAATACATTCATAACAATTATACATTTTAAATTGTACTCTGTTTAATTTTAAAGCTCCCCACAATCTTGACCAATTTAAGATAGTAAGTCCTGTAAAATCAAACCAGTTAAATACTTTCAGCATATAAAGGCACAGAGTAAACATTTTCAACTGGTATAATGTATACCAAGGAGAAAATAAAACAATGCAAACTCAACCAACATCAAGCAATCATCAAACTTTTTCAGTTCAAGTATAATCAGAGACTGCCAGTCTCCAGATTTTTAAATTCTGCCCCTCCAACTGGGAAGAGTAGCCAGAGAACACTTCCAGTCTAGGCCAATGGTACATTCTATGGTAGCCTTTGTATAGTCCTGGTATATCCAAAACATCTTCAGGTCTTTATGTAAACTATGGTTCAGCTTCCAAAGGCTCTTTTAGCCTATTCGGGCATCAGGCCCTGCCTCATGCCATATCTCAGCAGCAGCTCCTGGAACCATGTGTAATTCATGACCATGTCTCTCATTTTTCATGTTTCTGAAACCAATACCAGGTGTGTAGGACACAGCCATATTTTTAATTCAGGGACAAAGTAAATTGTAACCTTGAAAAGCAAGTTCCTTTTTTACTCAACTCTTTCCAAAAGAGTTTGTATTTTTATGATAGTCTTTATGCAGGCATCTTTTCATTGTTTTAACATAAAGCAGTTTGGCCATCTCCTTAAGATTGTTAATGTGTTTGACAATAGTAGGTCAGTAACCTAAGACCAGTCTCAGTGCCTGTAATTTTAACTTACTTGAGGTTTTTCAGCTTAAAAATCTTAAATCTCTTAGTCCAATTATCTTTAGCCAAGCACATTAGTCCATTACAAATTTAACTTTGATCAAACTCTCTGGGCCTGGGCAGCAGGATGCAGCCAGCCCTTATGCCAGTATCCCAGTTCCAACAAAGTCCTCTGTAATCTTTCCTTCTCCTTAGAAAGCTCATAAGCCAAGCATCGAAGTTCAATACTGTCTTCACTAAGAATTCTCGAACTCTGATCAGAATAGTCCATAAAACTTGGCTTACCCTTCCAGAAGGCATCTTCAGTTGCAAGCACCAAGTCCATGCCCATTCCTCCAAGACAAAGTTTTCAAAAGATTAACATCCACATGGTCAGGTTCATTTTACCCCACTTCTGGTACCAAGTTTTGTAGCAGACAGCTTCAGGTTTGCTGAGATAAACTTTCAGATCAGGTACAGTTATGGAGGAAGGGATTATTGAAGTTTACAGATTCAGGGGAAGTTCCATCACGGCAGAAGAAGCTGTCTGCTTTCACAGGACCAAACATAGAGAGAGAAGCACAAGCCAAAAAACCAAAAGCCACAGAGCACAGCACACTTCCGGAACTCCAACTAGGCACACTTTGTATAACTTTAGATTGAAATCTCAAACCCATCACCACACCTTAAGATCCAACCAGTGACTCTGCCTCCAGCCAGGTGGCGGCAGATGCAAACTACAAACTAATAAAACTGTGAATATATTGGAGGCCATCTATTCAAACCACCACAGACATAGACAGTGTACCTAGGGACAAGTCCAGAGCAAAGAATTAGAAATTCTGAAAGTGGGGCAAATATTATTCAGTAGGTCATGGAGAAGATGGCCCAGCGGGAAAGTACTCACTCTGCAAGCATGAAGACCTGAGTTTGGAGGTCCAGCACCAATGTAAAATGCTGGTGTGTGGTGCAAATCTGTAACTCCAGTCATGGGGAAGAATCCTTTGGTCTAGCTAGTCTAGCTGGATATAAATTCTGGTTTCAGTGAGAGACCCTGCTTCAAAGAATGAGGAGGAGAGTGTCCAAGAAAAACACCTGACATTGACCTCTGGCATCTACAGGCACGTGTATATGCATGAGCATACATATGTACATCACACTCAGAGAAATCTTGAAAGTTAATACGCAGTACAGGGAGTGTTTCAACAAGAAAATGTCTTCAGACATAAGAGAAAAAAAAGGACTTACTCTTTCTTCCTTAGATCATTCTGGAAGTCTTGGGTTGTTAGAATGAAAGTCTCTAGTTTCAGGCAGTGATGACCTGTTGCTGGGCCTGACCAGACCAGTAAGTGTCCCTTTCCATGTGCCTTCCTAGTGGGGTTGTGTGCTTTCAGGGCCCTCCCTCAGATACCAGGTTGGGGATAGCCCTGGCTGGAAAGCCACCATCTTCAGGTTGGGGTTCTGTGTGTCCCCTTGACAGAAATCCCAGTGACTCTCTACACCAAGTTTGGAGGTTCTATTCAGCTAATGTGACTCACACAGGACATACTGAAGAACAGCAACTGGGCAGGTAGAGAGTCAACTAGTATAGTCAGCTCAGTGGGGCTTGGGTCCTTGAGGAGACCCTCACATTAGCCTTCTGCCTCTTTGCTTTGGTCTTTTCATCCCCTCAGCTCTTTAGCCTCCTTTTAGTGCTCTCTGGGTGTGGGTCCTTTACACTGTTTAATTTTTTTTTTTTTTTTTTTTACTTTTTATAGGTTTTCTTATCTCTTTCTGTGTCTCTTGCAAGATCTCTTTGTCTGTTTCCCTGTCTGCCTGTCTGTCTCTATGACTGTATTCCTCAGTTGTTGCTCTCCACCTTCTTCTTTGAGACAGGCTGTCTCCCTCCCTTATCTCACTGTCTTATCTGTTTCTAGTTCACTCACTCACTCTGTCTCTGGATCTTGTGCCTTTTGGTTTCTCAGTGTGTCTCCCTATTTAATTGTGTCACTGTTTTTTCCCCCATGTTCCTCTCATATATCCCTGATGACTCTGTCTCTGTCTGCTAATATTTATGAGTTTCCAATCAATCCTTGGTCTCCCTTTGTGGGGGCAGAGTTCTACCCTTCATAGGGTGCCTCCTCTCTCATTAGGTTCTGCTTCCTATGACATCTCAGTTCCATCTGAGGTGGAGAACTTGTAGCCCATAGCATGTTTTTTCTCTGTAGCTTAGCCTCTTCACACAGTTCACTTTTTCCACATAGCTCACCTTCTACCCATAGATAAACCTCTTCACACAGCTCATCTACTCCTCCAGACCACTTTGTCCCTGATTCCCATCCTTTCCTCCAGTTCACTTTCTCCATACAGTCCACTCCATCTCCTTCCTGAAGCCCAACTTCTCCCCATAGTCCATCTTCTGATTACAGTCCACTTTCTCATCTAGCCACCCTCTCCACAGCCTATCTTCTCCCTACATACTACTTTCCCCTCACCTCTCCTTCTGCTCTCTGAGACACATTAAGCCTTCTTCTTTGCATGTCCATAGGCTGTATTTGGCCTTATGTTCACCAGAAGCAGCCTTATTAGCACCAAGCAACTGAGTAAACATGGGCTCCATGCAACTCTGAAAAGCACCAATGGTATTTGGTCCTTAGAGGCCATATCATCCATTTGTGTGCATGAAGGGACATTGAAGACCTCTGAAGACAGTTGTGTCAGGGTTCAGGGAAGTTATTCTTGAGGTCTTCTGGAGGGACTTTAGTGCAACACAGCCTTGTTTTGTTTTGGGACCCATTGATTAGGTGAGTCCAGATGCTGGCCAGATTTCTGAGGTTTTGCCCTTGGGGCTGATTTTCATGAGAATTCAGTTGCAAAATGCTTGGGATGAGAAGTGTTTCAGATTTCATTTTTCAGAGTTGAAAATATTTGCATGCATATGTTGAGCTATCTATCTTGGGGATGGGACCTGAGTTTAAATACAAGATCCTTATTTCACATTATATGTATATCACAAAGGTCATTTTACACAGATTTCTAAATGATTTTGTGTACAACACTATGTTACATGGTGTGGACTTTTCCATGTGTTGTCATGTTGCCGTGGCAAAAGGTTTCAGTTTTAATAGGCTAGAGAAATGCCTCAGTTGGTAAAGTATTGCTGTATAAGCATGACTGAGTTCAGATCCCCAGAACCCATGATAATAAAAGTTAGGTATGATCCATGCACTCTTAATCCTAGCACTGGTGAGGTGGGGATAGGCAGATGTAGCTTGCTGGCTAGCCAGCCTAGCTGAACCAGGGAGTCCCAAATTCAGTGAGACCCTGTCTCAGAATGAAAATAGGGATGGCATTACTGAAGATGACACTTATGGTTGTCCTCTGGGCTCCATATATGCATGCACACACACACACACTTAAACAAACACAACATGTACATGCTAACACATACAAAGTTCAGATTCTGTGTTTCTTCTCTTATTTATTGCAAATTTTATTATTTTTATTTATTTTCAAGAGAGAATGGGCAAATGAACTCCAGATGCATGTGCTACTTTGTGTATCTGGCTTTACATGGGTACTGGGCGACCAAATCCAGGTTGTTAGGCTTCGCAAGCAAGCACCTTAACTGCTGAGTCGTCTCTCCAGCCCTATTTATTTATTTATGCTTTCATTATGCCCCTAGGGGGAAAACATCCCAGGATTTTCCCTCCTGTGTGTTTTCGTCTTGCTTCCTCATGGTCAATGATGCCAGCTGAGGTTGTCAGTACAATGAAACCAAACTGACTGGATGGAAGCAAATTATTCTGCCATTTTTCTAAGTCTTTGAGCTGTACATAAAATCTAGGGCTGATCTCTCCACACTTGTTGAACCTGTCTGTGAGGGTCACAACACTTTTCCCAGCTCTGTGATCATCAGTGATTTCAAACTCACCAATGTAACCATGTTTCATCATTACTGTTAGAAACCGGACGATGACTTTGGAGCATGGCCTAATACGAACTGGCATTGGCCTCTTCTTTCAGGATTGTTGATTCTCTTGAGAGCATCCTCCTGGACATTCATGCACACCATGATGTCAGCACAGAAAGATCCTTTTTAGTTCCTTTTAAATTAAGAACTTTAATATATGAACATATTAAAATTATTTATATTCCCATCAGGATATACACTTACGTTGTCTATTAACTGCGTTGGTGATAGTTTGCTTAGCTGTACAATAGCTTTTTAGTTTCATGATATCCCAATGGCTGATTGTCTAATTCCCTGGGGTCTTTTTCAGAGAGTCTATCTATGACTATATCTTGGTATGCTCTCCCTATTTTTTATTGTAGTAGTTTCTCTGTTTCACGCCTTATATTGAGTTCCTTGATTTGTTTGGAGTTGATTTTTGTGTAAGGTGAAAGAAGACAGTCTGGATTCATTCTTCCACATCCAGTCACTCCACCACCATTTATTGAAAATGCTGTCTTTTTTTTTTTTTTTTCTAGTGTGCATTTTTGGCCTCTTTGTCAAAGATCAGGCAGCTGTAGTTACTAGAACTTATACCTGGGTTTTCTATTCTATTTCACTAATGTATGTGTCTGTTTTGTGCCAATACCATGTAATTATTATTACTATGCACTTTGTAGTATGTCTTGAGATCGGGTATGGTGATGCCACCAGCAGTATTCTTCTTTAAAAATTTTTATTTTTTTTTTATTTTAAAGAGAGAGAGAGAGGAGAAAGGGGGGGGGTAGTATACAGGTGTACCAGGATATCTTGCTACAGCAAACGAATTCCAGATACATGCACCACTTTGTGCATCTGGCTTTACATGGCTACTAGGGAATTGAACCCTGGCCTGGCAGGCTTTGCAAGCAAACCTCTCTTACTGCTAAGTTATCGCTTCAGCTCTAGTAGTAATATTTCTGCTGAGGACATTTTTGGCTATTTGAAGCCTTTAGTGCTTTCGTATGAAATTTAAGATTATTTTTTTCCTATTTCCATGAAGAATGGTACTAGAATTTGATTGGAATTGTAATGAATCTGTATATTGTTTTTCATAGGATGGCCATGTTCACAATATTGATTCTTTCAATCCGTGAACATGGGCAGTCTTTGTATCTTCTCATGTGTTCGTCCAGTTCTTTCTTCAGTGGTTTTTAAAAATTATATTTTCTTTTCATATGTTTATCTATTTGACAGAGAATCGAACCTGGGTCCTTTAGCTTTGGAGGCAAACACCTTAACTGCTAAGCCATCCTTCCAGAGCTTTTCAGTGTTTTAATGGTAGAGGTTTTTCACTTCCTTGGTTAGGGATATTCCAAAATATTTATTTTTGTGGCTATTATAAATGGTACTGCTTCCCTGATATGTTTGTCATTGGCATATATGAACACTACTGATTTTTGTGTGGCTGGAACAGAATGAGCAAGGAGATTATGTTTTCTTAAGCCTTTTTTTTCTGATGACAGATTTAAAAAATATTTTATTTATTTACTTATGAGAAAGAGGCAGGGGCAGAGAGAGAAGGGGCATGCCAGGGCCTATATCCCTGCAAACGAACTCGAGACACATGTGCCACCTTGTGCATCTGGTTTACATGGGTACTGGGGAATTGAGCCTGAGCTTTGCAGGCAAGTGCTTAACTGCTAAGTCATCTCTCCAGCCTTCCAGATTATGTGTATTAAATGCAAGGGCATATATGTGTGTGCATGTGTGCATGAGTATATGTGTGTATGTGTGTTCATGTGTGTTTAGGTGTGTATGTGCCTATGACTATGGAGGTCAGAGGACTTGTGTGCAACCACCGCAGCTGATATTTACCTGGATCAAACTCAGGTCCTTATACTTATAAGGTAAAAAATTTACTGACTGAGTCATCACCCCAGCTCTTATAACCACCACTTCTGATCACATGGTCCTAAGATCCAGGTCTCCCTGGAGCATATGTTTTTATAACTCAATCTGATGTATAGGCCCATTTTCTAAAACAAGTCCTCTCCTTTTCACATTACTGGTGCTTGAGGGAATAACACTTTTTTCTGGAGCTGTGTTGCATGTTATAGTATTGTTAGTGATGGCCCTGACCTCTGCTTATTTACCCCCTTTTCTTTTTATAATTTTTTTTTTAAATTTTTTTAAGCAACTTCCATGATTATAAAAAATACCCCATGGTGATACCCTTCCTCCCTCCACTTACCCCTTTGAAACTCCACTCTCCATCATATCCCTTCCCCATCTCAATCAGTCTCTCATTTACTTTTGATGTCTTGATCTTTTCCTCCTCTTATGATGGTCTTATGCAGGTAGTATCAGGCACTGTGAGGCCATGGACATCCAGTCTATTTTGTGTCTGGAGGGAGCACGTTGTATGGAGTCCTGCCCTTCCTTTGGCTCTTATATTCTTTCCGCCACCTCTTCCGCATTAGACCCTGAGCCTTGGAAGGTGTGATACAGATATTGCAGTACTGAGCACTGCGGGCATTTCTTTCCATCACCATGATACCTTCTGAGTCATCCCAAGGTCACTGCTATCTGAAAAGAGAAGATTCTCAAACAAAAGTGAGAGTAGCATTAACATAAGGGTGTGAACATTAACAGAAGGGCTTGCTGGGTCCCTTTCTTTCTTTCTTTCTTTCTTTCTTTCTTTCTTTCTTTCTTTCTTTCTTTCTTTCTTTCTTTGTTTCTCTCTCTCTCTCTCTCTCTCTCTCTCTCTCTCTCTCTCTTTCTTTCTTCCTTTCTTTCTTTTTTCTGTTTGAGGTAAAGTCTCCATTCTAGCTTGGGCTGACTCTGCTCCCAGGCTGCTTCATACTCTCAGGGATCCTCCAGCCTCAGCCTCCTGAATGCTGGGATTAAGCCTGTATTTTGAGCTTACTCACCCTATCATACTCTCTTATCTGTTTCTCACTCCCACTAATACTTTCTTTCCCAACTAACCCCTTTTTTACTTTACTGTTTTGACAACTAATCTCCTTTCAACTCCCCCCTGCCCCCCCCTTTTTTTTTCTGTGTTTGTGTGTTCCAATGGGTTAAATTAGGGTTTCTTTCATGAACATATGTGGGGTGTTAGTTACTGGAGAATGTGCAACATAGCAGTGGCTGCCTGATTGAAGAAAATATCTTCCCCTCCTGCAGCAACCTCTAACTGACAATAACTACTCAGGGAGGAGTGAGGTCTTGTGAGCCCCTCTCCTATCCATGATGGAGTGTTGATGACATCAGCCTTGTTCAGGAGCCACAGCCTCTTCTCTTGTGAAGTTACCCGAGCCTTCGCAGGGTTGATTTAAATGTCTGTTTACACATAGTAGTCACTTATTTTCCACACTTTCTCTAGCTATGCATCTCCAAATTAGCTTCTTCCCACTGCAAAAAGAAACATCTGTGATCAAAGTTGAGCACAGCACTAATCTATGGGTACAAAAATAAACATTTAGAAGGTAGTTTGACAACCTGTCCACTTAGTAGAGTAACAATAGTAGATTCCCTTGTAGGGCCTATGACATCTGTAGCCACCGGCATCTGACTGGCTTTACAGTAGGTCTCTACTTAGGATGTGTTTATTTCATCTCGAAAGTTGTAATAATCAGACATCTCTAGTCATTGTCAAATGTTCTATGTCCTAATCCTGGAGGGTGAATGGCAGGCTGCCTAGAACAGGAGATGGATGAGTCCGGAGCTCTGGTGTGACCTCAGATGAACAAATCTCAGGATCTTCACCTGTAGACTGGAAGTCTGGGGCAGGGGGACATGAAGATGAGTGTGTTTATTGAACGAGTATTTATCAAGCATCTACTACATGCCATAGTGTTGCTTTGCTGACATGTCAAGGACAAGACATGCAGGAATTAGTCAAATAACAACACAGATGAATGTAGCATCACAGATGTATTTGGGAGGTCTCTGAGAAGTTGTCATCAGAAGATGGGAATAAGGAGACTAGGGGATGGTGGGAAGAGCATTTCAGATGTGAAGCTGCACATGCAAAGACCCTGTGGTGAGTTGGAATGTTGGGAGTCCAGCATGAGTGAGGCATGGTCAGCAGGAGCTCCATCTGATCGATGTGGCCCCTGTGGGTGGGGTGAGTCCGTACAGTCTTGAGGGTTTAAAGCAGGAAAGTGCCATAATCTGATCCCTTGGTAAAAAGACCCTCCCAGCAGATAGAGGCCTACAAAATACTGAGTATAGGTGGTGTTAGCCACCCAGAAGAGCTAGGGTGATGCCGATAGTCATCTGGGGAATGTGAAGGGACAAAGAGATCTAGTTTTTACTCTCTGATGTACAGCTCAGGTCACAGCTGGGCTTATCTCTGGAACTGGAAAAGTGAGATATTCTTTTTTCTGTATTGTTTGACAATTTGATACATGTAGACAACGCATTTGGATCACATTACCCTCCACTGCCCTTTCTTACCCCTTCCACTCCCGCTAAATCCATGTTTCTTCCAAACTAATCAATTCCTACTTTCATGTCTTTCTGTGTGTGGGTGACCCACTAAGGTTAATTAGGGTTGCTAGCAGAATATGGGTGGGGAATTATTTAATCAGTGGCCACACCCTGAAGAACATGACTCCTCCTCCATCAAGTGTTAACAGCGAATAGATCCTCAGGGACTGACAGTCTCATTAGCTCTCCCCATCTATGATAGACTGTTGATTGGCCTAATATTGTGCAGGTCTTGAGCAGATAACCACAGCTACTGTGAGTTCATAAGTGCAATGGCCACACCATGTCCTGAATACAGTGTTCCATGGCAGGCTTTCCTTCCCCAGCCCTTACATTCTCCCCCACCCCACATGATGTTCCTTGAGCCTTGGAGGGGTTGTTACAGATGTTGCAGCTTGGGGCTAGGCACCCCACAGTCACCAGTGAAAAATTCTTGTTCTGAGCATCATCTTGACGATGGGGAAGGTACGGTGCCCTTGGGGAGCAAGACCTTACTCAAGGCATTCCCTTGCTTCCAGGGTCCATTTTACAAAATGGAGACTGAAGCTCCAAGACTTTATGAACACTGAGTCCTAAGCCACAATGCAGCTACCCATTCTATCCCATTGGAGGACCCAGAGAAGCTGTGTTCTAGTCTCCAAAGGGCTTTGGGGTCTGCTTCTATGCCTGACCTAGCTGCTTTGTGTGCACAGAGAAACCATCCCTTGCCCCAAGGGTCTGGAGGGGCTTTAAAAAAAATAGTTTTTGATAATTTTCTTTCTCCCTTTTAGGGTCTGGAGTGCTAATGGCAGAGACCAAAATTATGCAAATATGTCAGTAATTAAAAAATCAGGAAGTTCATGCTCTCACAAATGACAGTCCCAACCCCTTTTTGTGGCCAAGTAATATTTCATTATGTTCACTCATCATTTTTCTTTTTTCTTTTGGTTTTGAGGCAGGGTTTCACTGTAGCTCAGTCTAACCTGGAACTCACTGTAGCTCAGGCTGGCCTCAAAATGACAGAAATCCTGCTTCAGCCTCCTAAGTGTTAGAACTAAAGGTATTCACCAGCATGCCCAGCTTCCTTCCTTATTTTCTCCTTCCCTCCCTCTTTCTCTTTCTTTCCCTCTGCCTCCCCCATCCCTTCTCTGTCTTGCTTTTAAACTATAGAACCTTTTCTTTGAGGTAGGGTCTCACTCTAGTCTTCATTCTCATTCTCATTCTCATTCCCTCCCTCCCTCCCCCTTCTCTCAAACAAATAAATAAATGAATAAATGATTTTTTTTTTTTTTTAGGAAAGCCTGAGGAGGTCATGAACTCTACAGGAGTAACAACTGCTGTTGTCTGGCTGTTGCAGTCCGGTTCACATTGCTGGTAGAAATCACCCAACAAGAGTAGCTTCTGGGAAAAAGAGATTTATTTTGGCTTACAGGCTCGAGGGGAAGCTCCACAATGGCAGGGGAAAACGATGGCATGAGCAGAGGGTGGACATCACCCCCTGGCCAACATAAGGTGGACAACAGCAACAGGAGGGTGTGCCAAACACTGGCACAGGGAAACTGGCTATAAAGCCCATAAGCCCGCCCCCCAACAATACACTTCCTCCAGGAGGCATTAATTCCCAAATATCCATCAGCTGGGAACCTAGCATTCAGAACACCTAAGTTTATGGGAGACACCTGAATCAAACCACCACATTCCGCCCCTGGCCACCATAAACTGATATCCATACATGATGTAAAATACAATGCATTCAGTCTGACTTTAAAAGTCCCCATAGTTTTTTATCAATTCCAATGATGTTCATACATCCCCATAGTTCAAGATCTTTTAACTGAGCCATAATACCAAAATATAACCTCAAAAAACCCATAATGGCACAGAATAAATATTCACACTGCAAAAGATGGCATTGGGCATAACAAAGAAACATTCAACCAATACAAGATTTAAAACAACCAGGGAAAACATCAAACTCTGTAGCTTCAAGTCCAGCAACTCTAGCCAGTGACAAATCTTCAAGTCCGATAATTCTAACGAGGAACAAGTCTCTGGCATTCCAATTCTGCCCCTCCAGCTAGGCTACTCACAGTCCTGGGAAACTTCATCGGGGCCGGCAGCTCCTTGGCAGCCATCTCATGGTCCCGGCATCTTCACTGGGTCTCCACTGCAAGCCACGGTTCATCCTCATGGCCCCATGGGGTCTCTATGCAGGCAACCAGAAAACCTGCTTCACACTGCCCATGGCCATTTCCAAAACACAAGACCGTGTTGCAAACTCAATGACCCTCTTTCCAGCATTTCTTATACTCCACAATACCAGGTAGGGTGCCAATTTGTTAATCCAGGGGGAATTAAGCAGACTTTGAAGAACAGGACACTCCTTGAGCACTCGGGCCCCTTCAAAAGAGTCGACATTCTTTCTGTTGCCCCAGCGCAGGTCAGCTAGCCCAGTCTCAAAGGTTGTAATCTCTCAGTTGCAGCTGAATGGGCAACAGTTCACCCAAAGATTTTTCTTTCTGTGCCATATCCCTCTGCACACACCAGTTCATTTCTACGCAAAGCAACCTCTGCACAACTTCTCAGGCCATGGGCATAAGAGCAAGCTTCTCACACAAACTGCTAGCCCAGTCCAAGCAAAGCTCTTTCTCGCCCTCATAAGCCAAACCTCACAGTCCATAGTGTTTACCGCATTCAGGTCTTGCAGCTCAGACCAGAATAGTCCACCAAGCTGTACTTACAGCACTGCAAGGCATCTCTTAGGCCAAGGTTTCAAATCCTCCCACATTCCTCTTGAAAATCAGCTCCAAAAGGCCAAAGCCACACAGTCAGGTGTCTAGCAGCAACCCCACTTCTGGTACCACTTTACTGTTGCAGTCTGGTTCGCATTGCTGGTAGAAATCACCCAACAAGAGTAGCTTCTGGGAAAAAGAGATTTATTTTGGCTTACTCGTACCTTCAGGGCCTGCTCGAGCCCGATCATGTATATACCACTTCCACTTGATGATGGACTGCTGCTGTGCACGTCCAACTTTATGGCCTGGTGGGTCAGACAACACCCAGCTCATCATGGGCAGCTCAGGTCGCATAGTAACTTGATGGCCCATTGTCAAACGTTCAGTTTCCACTAAGGCCCAATAGCAGGCCAAGAGCTGTCTCTCAAAGGGAGAATAATTGTCTGCAGATGATGGCCGTGCCTTGCTCCAAAATCCCAAGGGCCTCCGCTGTGATTCACCTATGGGGGCCTGCCAAAGGCTCCAAACAGCGTCCCTGTGTGCCACTGAAACCTCAAGTACCATCGGATCTGCTGGATCACACGGCCCAAGGGGTAGAGCAGCCTGCACAGCAGTCTGCACCTGTTGAAGAGCCTTCTCTTGTTCTGGGCCCCAATGAAAACTAGCAGCTTTCCGAGTCACTTGGTATATGGGACGGAGTAAGACACCCAAGTGAGGAATGTGCTGTCTCCAAAATCCAAATAGGCCCACTAGACGTTGTGCTTCTTTCTTAGTGGTAGGAGGGGCCAAATGCAACAACTTGTCCTTCACCTTAGAAGGAATATCCCTGCATGCCCCACACCACTGAACTCCTAGAAATTTCACTGAGGTGGAAGGCCCTTGAATTTTGGATGGATTTATTTCCCATCCCCTGATGTGCATATGCTGTACCAGCGACTCCAGAGTGGTTGCCACCTCCTGCTCATTTGATCCAATTAGCATTATGTCATCAATATAATGGACCAACGTGACACCCTGTGTAAGGGACAGATGATCAAGGTCCCTGCGAACTAAGCTATGACACAGGGCTGGAGAGTTAATATAACCTTGAGGTAAAACAGTAAATGTTTACTGCTGACCTTGCCAGCTGAAGGCAAATTGCTTCTGGTGGTCCCTATGGACAGGTATGGAGAAGAAAGCATTTGCAAGATCAATAGCTGCATACCAGGTACCAGGAGACGTGTTAATCTGCTCAAGTAAAGAAACCACATCTGGTACAGCAGCTGCAATTGGAGTCACCACCTGATTAAGTTTCCGATAATCCACTGTCATTCTCCAGGATCCATCTGTCTTCTGAACAGGCCAAATAGGAGAGTTAAAGGGAGATGTGGTGGGAACCACCACCCCTGCATCCTTCAAGTCCTTTATAGTGGCATTAATTTCTGAAATCCCTCCAGTGATACGATATTGTTTTTGATTCACTATTTTCCCTGGTGGTGGGAGCCTCAATGGCTTCCATTTGGCCTTTCCAACCATAATAGCCCTTACTCCACAAGTCAGGGAACCAATGTGGGGGTTCTGCCAACTGCTAAGTATATCTATCCCAATTATGCATTAGGACTGGGGAAATACCACAGGATGTGTTCGGGGACCCAGTGGACCCACTGTCAGTCTAACATTCGCCAAAACAGATTGATCACCTGACCTCCGTAAGCACCTACTTTAACTGAAAGGCCATGGTGCTTTTTGGGGTCTCCTGGAATCAATGTCAATTCAGAGCCAGTGTCCAGTAGGCCCCGAAAGGTCTGATTATTTCCTTTCCCCCAGTGTACAGTTACCCTAGCAAAAGGCCGCAGATCCCTCCGAGGAAGGATAGGTGTAAGTTTAATATTGAAATTTTGGCAGTTGTAGGGGGTTCTTCCCCGAGGGAACCCGGCCAACCCTTCAATCAAGGGGCTCAGGATCTGTAAACTGGCTCAAGTCTGGAAACTGATTAAGAGGCCTTGATTCTCTGTTGCTATAATTCAAAGTGGCTTTATGTCCCCTTGCTGTGGAACTTTTCTGCTTATACAGATCAAGAAGAAACTCAGTAGGCTTCTTATCTGTTAGACTTCTGGGAACACCATGATTAATCAGCCAACGCCAAAGGTCCATACGAGTCATACCTTTATGTGGATAACTTTGCCTATGCTGTCCATTATGAAAAACACGTTCACTCCGACTTTGGCGATTCAGCGCTGCCACTTGGCCCTTGTTACCCCGAGATCCAGTTATGCCCATTGCATCTAGATCACCTAATGCAGCAACTGCAGCTCCCACTGTGAGGTCTTCTTTACATAAAAGAGCAATGATAGAGGACTTTAAGTATGCTGGCGCTCCCCTCACAAATCTGTTTCTTATGGTCTTAGTGAAGGGCACATCTTCTGGTCGCTCCCATTGTGGGGGCCAAGATGAGCGTACATGGCAAATCCACTCCAGCATTCCAAGTTCTCTGAGCTTTTTAATCCCTTCATCGACATTAAGCCAAGGGATATCAGGCAGCTCAAGCTCATTCACAGTAGGCCATCTTTGGAGCCATACTTCAGTCAACCAATCAAATAAACTCTTGGCACCCCTTCCAACTGCACGAGCTGCATTGTTAAATCTAAAATCTCTGCTCAATGGGCCCATTTCAGTAAATTCAGCCTGATCTAATCTTATGTTCCTTCCTCCATCATCCCATACCCTTAAAATCCATTCCCACACATATTCCCCATGCTTCTGCCTGTACAAGTTGGAAAACTCCTGAAGTTCTTTAGGAGTGTACCTCACCTCCTCCTGTGTCACACTTTCTATCTCACCTTTAGGAGCCTGCCTAGCCTTTCGTCTGGTTATAGGCCTAGAGGCAAAGATGGGTGGGAACTGAGAATCATCAGTATTTTCTGCTGATTCCTCAGGCAAAGAGGGATGAATTCCCTCAGGCAAGGGTGGGGAGGATAATACTTCAGGGTGTGGGGGTGGGGATACAACTGGTGCTAAGGGAGGGCAGGTCATATTTTCATCCAAAACACCTTCTTCAGAATCTTAACACTTCAATGTCCCCAGGTTCTTCAGGGTCTTCCCACACATCACCATCCCAAATCACAGGATCCCACTCTTTTCCAATCAGTGCCCTCACATTACCTTCTGATAGTTGGTGAAGCTGGGATTTAAGCTTACGTTGCAAGTTAGCTAATCTCACAATGAGAGCTTGGGTTTGGTTTTCTGCAATTTGAGCCCTGTTCTGGCTAGAGAGGAGTCTCTCCTCCAGGGCACCTTTAGAAACCTTGAGATCATGTATGTGGGTCGTAAGCTTGGAACTTTCCTCTTTGAGCTTCTGCTGTTCCCTCAGTCGTTTGTCTAGAGATGCTAAAAGCAACCAGCCAGCCTCATCATTGGTCTTACTTTTCCACAAATATTCAAATGTTTTAAATACAGAGTCACTAAGTTCCTTGCTCCTCACAAGACATGAGTCAGGGTCACCAAATACATCTATTTCATGGAGTTCTTTAAATAGTGCACACCATGGATTATTAGTGCCCTCTTTATTTCCAGTAAAGGCGCTCTCCTTATCACCAGTAGGGCCTTTAGTAGCACTGAAATTGGAGAGCCAACCCCAGACAGCACTAAGCCCATTAGAGAAATCCATCCTTACAATTCTGTTTCTCTAGAACCACTCCTGGTACCAAAATCTGTATTAGTCAGGGTTCTCTAGAGGAACAGAATTACTAGAATGAATTATTTTATAAAGGGAATTTATTGGATTATCTTACAGTAGTCCAATAGCAGTTGCAGGCCCGAGAATCACCGAACCTGGTAGCTGCTCAGTCCACGTGGCCAGATGTCTCAGCAGTCCTGACCTGGCACTGCAGATGGTGCCGGAAAGCCTGGAGGCTTCCTGAGGAGCCGCTGGGTTTCGATCCACGTGGGTCTTCAGCTGATGTTGGTCTTTAGTCCACACTGGTCTTCAATCCACGCTAGAAGGTAGGGAGCAGCTCCGGCATCCAAGTGGAAGGAAGGAAGGAAAAGGGAACTCTTCTACCCAGAGCTTCCTTATATCAAGCCCCTCTCTGAGCGGGGCCGCCCACTCTGGGGGAAGGGCTCACCCTGGGAGAAAGACCTCCTCCTTTAGTTGATCCTTCCTAGAAGCAGCCTGTGGATTACTAAACAGATCAAGTTGACAACACCTTAACTATCACACTGGCTAAATGCATATATTGTGCCTGCCCAACTGCTCTCTAAGCACATTATGTTTATACTCGTGTATCAATGCTACTCTCACTTTCAGTTCAAGAAGCTTCTCTTCTGGGCTGACTGAAAAGTCACTATAGAGCTAGGAAGTTACAGTGGAATGTTCAGCACTGAGACATCTCTATCACAACCTCCAAGGCTCAGGGTCCATTGCGGAAGAGGTAGAGGAAAGAATGTAAGAGCCAAAGTAAGTGTAGGACTATCTACAGTGCACTCTTCCAGACACAAAATGGCTTTGATATCCATGACCTCACAGTGCCTGACAGTACCTACACAAGACATGTTCATAACATGAGAAAAAGATTATGACATCAAGAAGAGAGACTAACTGGAAAGGAGAAGGGATTCCATGGAGAGTGGATTTGAGAGGGGAAGGATGAGGGTGGGGTTGGAATTATCATGGTTATTATCTATACTCAGGACTGCTGTCAATAAAATGTTTCTTTTAAGTTGTCAAGAACAATTGATTATTGAGTGCTCAGCCAAATAAGACCTCTAAACCACACCCTTCAAGGTTCAGAAACCTCAGGGAAGAAATGGTAGAAAGAATGTGGGAGCAGGATGATGGGGGAGGGGACGATGGAAGGGTGTCTTCTGGGCATGACATGATTGTTGCATTTGTGAACCTAGAGCAGCTGTGGTTCCTGCACAAGGTTGAACCTGTCAATATTTCATCCTAAATGGAAAAGCATACATAATACTCCACAACTCCCATAATAGCTAATGGCCACTTGTAGAGGCTAGGAGGGAGGAAGTTGTGTTCTTCAGTGGTGCAGCCACTGGTTAGTTGTCCATTCTCCAGTAAATAACCTCTCACCCGTGATCATGCAAGTGATCTTAATTAACTCAGGGAGAAAAAAGAAAGCATGAAAGTAGGATGGGAATTGAGAAGAAGGGTTTTATTGGGAGGGCAGGGGATAAATGAGGATAATTGAGTGATATAAGATCAAAATACATTACATATGTGTATGAAAGTGTCAAAAATAAAATATTCCCAAGTTTAAGCATTCCAGGGCTGAGGAGATGGTCATTGGTTAAAGGTACTTGCTTACAAAGCCTGCCAGGTCTGGGTTCAAGTCCCTCATGCCCACATAAAAACAGATGCACAAAAAGATGTATGCATCTGGAGTTAATTTGCAACAACAGCAAAAGGCCGTAGCTCATCCATTCATATTCTCTATCCCTCCTTCCCTCTCTTTCAGAAGTTACCTCAAGAGGTATGGTGCTGCCTCTCACAGAAGGTATACAAGCAGAATTGAAAATGCTGCTCTGGGTCCAACTTTCTGAAGCCTCACCCTACTCCCTGCCCAGCTCCACAAGATCAGGGTGACGCAGGACCCCTTGCCTTCACTCACTGGTCTATGTGGCTCTCCTCTGACTCAGAAGGTGGCCCACAGAACACAAAAGAATCACCAGAGCTGTTCCCACGACCATAAGCAGCCCAGCCTATTCTTTGGAAAAGCCTCAGAGCCCCAAGAAGCCACATTCTCACACGGTTCAGGGAACCGGATAGAACTTCAGAGCCCTACATTCCCACAATGAGCCAGCCCCTGCCTCACAAAAGCCCCATCAAAATCGATCTCTAAAACTGAGAGGCCTCCGTGGGAACTGATTTCAAGGGAAAACTCTGGGACCTGCGGTGGCCTTCCTCTCCTCTTGTCTCCCTTCTGACCTCATCCCCAGGCCAGAAGCTACTGGGATTACCTATGCCCAACCCACAAGCCCAGTTGGAGATCTGGGTGCCAGGAACAGACTGATAGGTAGGAAGTGGGGGTGGGTATGGGTATTTGAAACCTGCCAGGCCAACACTCCAATCCCTGCCTTGACAATAACTTGCTTAGCTGTGTATCTGTTCCTCTGAGCATTTCTGTTGCCATGGTTACATGGACATAAGATTGGGAGCCAGGGAGATGGCTCAGCTGGTAAAGTGCTTGCCTCAAAAACATGAAGACTTAAACTGGACGTGGTGTCACACACCTTTAATCCCAGCACTTGGGAGGCATAGGTAGGAGGATCACCATGAGTTTGAGGCCACCCTGAGACTTCATAGTGAATTCCAGGTCAGCCTGGGCTAGAGTGAGACCCTACCTTGAACAAACAAACAAACAAACAAACAGCAACAACAACAACAAAAACCCCCAAACAAAAACACAACCATGAAGACCTGAGTTCAGTCCTCAGAACCCACATAAAAATAGTAGCTAGGAGGGCTGGGAAGATGGCTCAGTGGTTAAAGGAATTTTCTTACAAAGCCTGTATGTCCAGTTCAATACCCAAGCCATCACATAAACCAGATACAAAAAGTAGCACAAGTATCTATTTGCAGTGGCAAGAAGCCCTGGCATACACATACACACATGCACACATGTGCAAAAAACTTTTTAAATGATGGCACACTGGCCAGCTAGTCTAGTCTAACTTGTCAGGTCAATGATAGCTCCCATCTAAAAGATGAATTGTGTTCCTGAGGATGATATCAACATACATAGCACATACATACATACATACTACATATACATATATGCACAAAGTTAGAAAGAGGGAATGAAGATCAGTGGCAAGAGCTTGTCTTGCATGCACAAGTCGTAGGGTTCAAGTCTCAGTACTGAAAAAAGAAAAAATGAACTGAATATCTACTTTGATGGCAGAGTAACATCTACTGTGATGGCAGACTAACACATGCCTGGATTACCTGTTGGACCTTTGTTGGACCTTGTGTCCATTTTTTTCTTGCATGTGTCTATGTGTCTATGTGCGGGTGCATATTCACATGTGTGTAGAAGCCAGAGGTCAAAGTCAGGTGTCTTCCTCAATTGCTCTCCACCCGATTTTTTTGAGGCATGATCCTTTCACTGAACCTAGAGTTCACCAATTCAGCAAGGCTAGCTGGCCACCAAGGCCCAAGGATGCTGTCTCTGCCTGTCCAGAGTTTAGATTGTTCCACCACTTCTGGCATCTTACACGGATGCTAGGGATCCAAACTCAGGACCATCTACCCTCTTTCTACTTTTTATTTTGAGATGAGGTCTAAGTTGTCCATGCTGGCCTTGAACTCACTCTATAGCCCAGTCTAGCCTAGACTTTGTTTCCTCCTGACTCGACCTCCTGAGTGCCTAGGATGACAGGCCTGCACCATTCTTCTATGGTGGTATTCAGAATTCTCAAGCTCTGAGAATGCCAGGGAGATTCTGGGTCTCACAGACTACTGATTCCATAGCAAGACTATGTTACATGATAAAGATTCACCTCAAGAAAAAGAAATTCACTGGCAAGATGGTTTCTCCAGTCTTTTTGAAGGAAACAGCTTCCCCTAAAAGGGAAGTCTCAGACGTCTTCCTCTTCTCTATGGTTCCAGCAGAGATCAGGACACAGTACAGATCCCTTAACCCCAATCCTATACAGGCCTGAGTAATATCTTCAGGAAGGGCATCCCCAATCAGCAGACAGCTCTAAAACAAGGGAAATCAGGGACTTGGGGAGGTGACTTAGTGGATAAAGCACTTACAACTCAAGCATGAGGTCCGGAGTTCAGATCCCCAGCACCCAAGTAAATGTCAGGTGGGCATAGACAACTCACCTGCAATCCCAGTGCTTAGGAGATAGAGATATGGGATTCCAGGGCAAACTGGCTAAACTAAACTAGCTGAATTGGTGAGCTCTGAATTCAAGAGATAGGCCCTGTCTCAATAAATGTGATAGAAAGTGAACAAGGAAAACCCCTAGCATCAACTTCTGGTCTGCATATACAGACAAACACACACACACGCACACACACACACACACACACACACACACACACACACACACTGGAGAGATAGATCAGTTGATACAGCACTTGCTGTGCAAACTTAGAAGACCTAAGTTCAGTTCCCCAGAGCCACATAAAGCCAGGCTCATAGTGTCTGTAGTCCCAGGATGCCTACAATGAGAAAGCAGGCAGATACAGGAGAAACCTGAAGCTTGTGGTCAGCTAGCCTGGCATACACAGTGGTGAACAAGATAAACCAGGACATTAAAAGGTTCTATATTACTTGTATGGACTGCTTTCTGGTCCCCTTTCTTTCTTCAGCTCCTTTATAGTCTCTCAGCAGTCAAATCACTGTCTCTCTCTCTTCACTCTCTCCATCTTTTAGAACCTAAATTTGATCCCCATAACCCATATGACAATGCATATTTTAAAAAAATGTTTTTATTTATTTATTTATTTATTTATTTATTTGAGAGAGTGAGAGACCGAAAGAGGCAGACAGATAAAGAGAGAGAGAGAATGGGTGTGCCAGGACCTCCAGTCACTGCAAACGAACTCCAGATGTGTGCACCCCCTTGTGCATCTGGCTTACGTGGGTCCTGGGGAACTGAACCGGAATTCTTTGGCTTTGCGGGCAAACACCTTAACCGCTAAGCCATCCCTCCAGCCCTACAATGCATCTTAATCCCAGGCAGAGACAGGAGGTCCCTGGGGATCACTGGCCAGCCAATCCAGCCTAACTGGTTCAGCTACAGACCAATAAGAGACTCTCTCAAAAATAAGTTGATGGGTACCTGAGGAACAACACCCAAGTTTATCTTCTGGCCTCCAGATATACATATGCATAGACACATGCACACATACATGCATACACATACATGCACACCACACACAAATGTGCAAAGAATGAACAAAAGAGAAATACATCATACATACACACACATATATACATACATACATACATACACACACATATATATATGTAGATATAGATATATAGATATATATATGCAATGAGCTATTATTTAACCATAAAGAATGAAACTGTCCAGGAAACCAACAAGAGGAGAAAGGGAGCAAGACAGAGTAATGGTGTGGATATGTGCAAAGTACATGACAAACATGTATTAAAATACCTAAATTAAACCCATTATTTTGTATAATGAACATACACTAATACATGAAAAAAATATCTGCATTTCAATATCTGGGTAACTTGGCAAGTGTCTTCATTTTCTTACTGAAAATAAAAAGAAATTTTCTCACAGTGTGTTCCCTGCAACACCACTTGTTAAATGTATTCTGCATATTAAAAGGTTCTATAGCCTTTAATCCCAGCACTCAGGAGGCAGAGGAGGATCGCTGTGAGTTCAAGGTCAGCCTCATGCTCATGCCATTGTTTTCCCTGCCATCATGGAACTCCCCCCTCAAGCCTGTAAGCCAAAATGCACCTCTTTTTTCTCACAGGCTGCTCTTGGTTGGGTGATTTCTACCAGCAATGTGAACCTGACTACAACAGCATGTATCCTAAGGACACTTCTCACTGCCTTAATGATATTTGCACAACCGTGTTTATTTCCACTCTATTCACAGTAGCTAGGAAATGGAACCAGCCTAGAAGTCTCTCAACAGATTAATGGATAGTAAAGATGTGGTACACTTACACAATGGAGTTCTACTCAACAGTAAGGAAAAACAAAATTATGAAATTTTCAGGGAAATGGATGGATCTGGAAAGGATTATTCTAAGTGAGGTAACCCTGGCCCAGACAGCGAAACATTGCATGTTGTCTCTCATATGTGGATCCTAGCTTCAAATCTTTAGACTTGTGTGTGAGCTCAAACCAAAACTTGGTAGCAGAGGCCAGTAAGCTAAGAAAGGGCTATAAGGGAGGGAGGAGAAGGGAGGACGTAAGGGGATGGTATTGCATATATGTAAGTAGAAGAACAGATTACATGGAGTGGAATGGCCTAAGCAAGGCCAGGGAAAGAGATTGAGTAAAAGAAGGGTAGAAGGGAGGGTTAATCAAAATTTAAGACATTGTGAATAAGAAATATGAAAGCCTACTTTTTTGGATAATGCCACACCCAGAAGCCACAGATTGTTACTAGAAAATTTTCAGTGCCAGGGATTAGATGGGATACCTTCCAGTGAGTTGTTGGCCAGGGAGATGCCTCTTGCCCCAACATTACAGGTTATTGCCAAGGCTCTTTGTTTCCCTCCAGAAATAGACAGTAAGACCCTATTGTTGAAGACTCATCATACCTGGGCAGCAAGTTTACCGAGAAATCAAGCTGGAGCTGAGCTGAAAACCTCCTCTCTGTAGAACACTTGACTGAAAGCTGGAAAAAGCTGCACTGTATGCAGCCCTATAGGAGACAGAAGTCATCAGCAGTGAAAACAGTGGATGCTGGAAGCCTCAAGTTTGGCCAGAAAGGCCAAATGACCAAACGGGTGAAATGCTGGCATGTCTGTTCTGGGTGGGGGACACGAACTGCTCTCTAACTGGACTGGATGCCCACTCTATGGGAGGGAATACATGCCTGGTACTGAAAACCTAATCAAAAGCCTATGGTGGGGGAAGTCATGAGCCTTAGGAGTGTAATGCCTCCTTTTGTCTGGCTAAATGCATAAATTATGATCACCAAACTGCCCTGTAAGCAATTCACTTAACATTCATATCCATATATTAATGCTACTCTAACTTTTGGTTAGAAAAGTTTCTCTTTTTCATATGGGGGTGACCACTGGGATGACCCAAAAGGCACCATAGTGCTGAGAAGAAGTGCCAGCAGAGTGTCCAGTACTGAAACATCTCTATGACACCCTCCAAGGCTCAGGGTCCAACGTGGGAGAGGTGGTGGAAAGAACGTAAGAGCCAAATAAAGGTATGACTGCTTAAAATGTAACTGCCCAGCCAGGTGTGGTGGCACAAGCCTTTAATCCCAGCACTCAGGAGGCAGAGGTAGGAGAATTGCAGTGAGTTTGAGGCCACCCTGAGAATACAAGGTGAATTCTAGCCTGGGCTAGAATGAGACCCTACCTCGAAAAACCAAAGAAAAAAAAAGCAACTGTCCAGACAGAATTTGGCCTCGATTGCATTGCCTAGCACTACCTTCACAAGTGCCTAATAATAAGAGGAAAAGATGACATCAAAATAAAAGAAGCACTCATGGAGAGAGGGAGGTGATATGATGGCGAGTGGATTTGTGAAGGGGAGAGTGGGGGAGGGGAGGGAATTATGATGGTTTATTGTCTGCAAGTATGGAAACTGTCAATAAAAAATAAGCAAATAAATAAAAGAGAGACTGATTGAGAGGGGGAGGGGATATGATGGAGAGTGAAGTTGTGAAGGGGAAAGTGCAGGGAGGGAGGGAACTATCATAGTTTATTGTCTATAATTATGGAAGTTGTCAATAAAATAAAGCAAAACATGAAAGGGGCAGGGGCTATGACTCCGTCAGTAAAATGCTTGCTGCACAAGTGTGAGGACTCAAGTTCAGATCCCAGCATCCAAATAAAAGTCATGTGCCTGTAATCCCGTCACTGGAGGCAGGGAAGATGCAGACAGAAGGAGTCTTGGGTCTTCTAGCTAGTTTAGATGAATTGGTGAGCTCCAGGTTCAGTGAGAGACTCTGACTCAAAAAATAAGGTGAGGAACAGTTGAGTAATATACTTGATGTTGACCTTTGGCCTCCACATGCATGTGCACACACATGCATATTGACACACACACCACACACATGCAAAAGAACCATGAAAAAGTAAAGGACCCATCATCATGTATGTCATGGACAGGAAGGAGATACACAGTAAATGGCCTGGGAAAAGTGTGGATAAGTTACAACTGAAATTTGATTATCAGGAAGGGTTTTCCTAACATAACAACATATGAACAAAGTTGAGGGAAGTGAGAGAGTCATAGATACATCTCAGGAAAAACATTCCCTAGACAGTGAAATTAGTCTATGCAAAGACCCTGAAGCAGGAGCACACAGGAACATTGAGACAGTGTATACAGCTGGAGCATGGTGATCAAGAAAGTTAAAGGGCAGAGGTAAAGTGACAGAGGCCTGTCATGCAGGGTTTGTAGGACAAGATAAAGACTTTGCCTTCCTCTGTGTGTAGATGGACATTATGGGGAAAGTTTCTGAGCACATTTCTGTCTTTCAACCCCTGTCCTGTGGGTGATTGTGGCTGAGAGAATAAGTAAGCCCACCACACAAGTGCAAGAGAACTGACTTGTCTGGCACAGGGTGAGGTCATCACTGGCCACAAGTTTGCTGTGACTCCTCTCTGTGTGTGACCAGAAGCTCCCAGCCCTTAAAGTCAAAACACGTATCCCATTCCTGTTTGTGAGATACAAATGGCAGACCAAGTAAAGATAGTTCTATGAGGCAGAATCATGGAGGGGAAGCACCAATGTTTCTCTTCTCTCTTTCCCTTTTGGTTTTCTTGAGGTTTCACTCTAGCCCAGGTTGATCTGAAGTTCACTCTGTAGACTCAGGTTGGCGTCAAACTCACAGCAATCCTCCTACCTCGGCGTCCTGAGTGCTAGGATTAAAGGCATGTGCCACCATGCCCAGTTTCTCGTTTTTTATGTCAAATACATGTTTTAAGATTCCTCTTGTTATTATTAACAACATATTTCATATGGCTACATTATGAGTTGGCATCCTCTTTTCCCTCATCCCTGTCCCATTCTTTTGGGGATGCTCCTCAGTGAGATGGAAGGTATTCCCTACGGGGTTGTGGTTTATGCATTGTGGAAGCAGCAGTCAGTTATTTTGAGGGGGGGGGGATGCTTCAACCTGTGGCTCTTACAATTTCTTCCACCCCCTCTTCCACAAAATTCCCTGAGCCATGGTGGGTGAGTTTTAAGTCTACTTTAATGATGAGCTCTTAGGAGCCTCTGGATCTCTACTTTTGTAGGTGTTGAATATCCTCAGGATCTGTCTCCTACACCCTTGACCAATTTCCATATGTTCCTGCATCCCTGGGATGGAGCCTACTTGATCAAGCTTCTTATATCTGGATGGGCCTCTCTTTTGAGAGATTGGGAAGATTTTCTTCAATAATTTTGTTGAATATGTTCTCTGTGCCTCTGGCCTGGATTTCCTCTTGTTCTGGAATACCCATGACCTGGATGTTTGGTCATTTTAGGATATCCCACAGCTCCATCATATTCTGTTCACATGACCTTTTGAACTTTGTAAAGCTTTTGGCCTCCTGATCAATTTCTTCAGTCTTGTCTCCCAGGTCAGAGGTTCTGCTTTCCACATAAGTAACTCTGTTAGTGATGAGTTCTAGAGAGGTTTTTAAAAGCTCTATTTAATTTTTGTTTTCTGTTGTGTTATTTTGTATCATGTCCATCTATTTTTTGAGGTATGATTTCAGTTTGAGTTCTGATTTTCTTTCTTTTTTAAAAATATTTTTATTTATTTGAGAGACACCCAGAGAGAGAGAGGGAGGGAGGGAGGGAGGGAGAGAGAGAGAGAGAGAGAGAGAGAGAGAGAGAGAGAGAGAGAAAGAGAGAGAGAGAGAGAGAGAGAGAGAGAGAGAGAGAATGAACGGGCACACTGCAAACAAATTCCAGACACATGCACCACCTTGTGCATCTGGCTTATGTGTGTCATGAAGAATTGAACCTTGGTCCTTTGGCTTTGAGGCAAGTGCCTTAACCACTAGACTATCTCTCCAGCCTGAATTCTAATTTTCTTGATGCTTCCTGGAATTCATTCTTGCATTTGATTAAGTCCTCATTGAGCCTAACCAATTGGTTATTGAGATCTTCCATTTGCTGAAGGTAACTTCAATTTATTTAAGTCTCTTTTGAGGCTTCTAACATTTTCTTCAACTAAGTTAAGCCCATTGTCAAAAGCTGAGTGCTTAAGAGATGATTCCAGTCAACTTTTCATTCATATGATTTTTGTTTTGTTTTGTTTTGTTTAAAAGATAGGGTTTTTCTCTAGCCCAGGCTGACCTGGAATTCACTATGTAGTCTCAGGGTGGCATCAAACTCATAACAATCCTACCTCTGCCTCCCAAGTGCTAGGATTAAAGGCATGTGCCACCACACCCAGCTTTTTGGGGGGAGTGATGATTGTTGGTTTTTTGGTGGTTTGCTCCCAGTTCAGTAATTCTTTTGATCAGGGTCACATTGGTTGTTGTGTTTTCATTTTGAGATTGAATTTCTATTGATTTCTCTATGGTTTCATTGTAGGCTTCCATGGTGTCACTTGGTATCTATACTGTTTCAGTCAGGTTCGCATTGCTGATAGAAATCACCCATTCAAGGGCAGCTTGTGGGGGGAAAAAAAGGTTGGTTTGGCTTTGGGGCTCAAGGGGGAAGCTCCTTAATGGCAGGGGAAAATGATAGCATAGCAGAGGGGGGCATCACCCCATGACCAATATAAGGTGGACAATAGCAACAGGAGAGTGTGCCAAACATGGGCAAGGGGAAACTGGTTATGAGACTCATAAACCCCCAATAATATGCTGCCTTCAGGAAGCATTAATTCCTAAATCTCCATCAGCTGGGAACCTAGCATTCAGAACACCTAAGTTTATGGGAGACATCTGAATCAAACCACCACATTCTGACCCTGACCCCCATAAACTTATAACCATACATGATAGAAAATATAGTAATGCATTCAGTCCAACTTTCAAAGTCACCTCTATGGCGGCTTTCCCCCCCCCCCCCCCCCCCCGGTAGGGTCTTGCTGTAGCCCAGACGGACCTGGAATTCACTATGTAGTCTCAGGGCTGCCTCAAACTCATGGCGATCCTCTTATCTCTGCCTCTCAAGTTCTGGGATTAAAGGCGTTTGCCACCATGCTCGGCTAAAACTATGGGGACTTTCAAAGTTGGACTGAATACATTGCATTTTACATCATGGATGGTTAACAGCTTATGGGGGCTGGGGGCAGAATGTGGTGTTTTGATTCACATATCCCCCATAAATTTAAGTGTTCTGAATGCTAGGTTCCCAGCTGATGGAGATTTGAGAATTCACACCTCCTGGAGGCAGTGTATTGTTGGGGCTGGGCTTATGGGTGCAATAGCCAGTGTCCCCTTTCTGTTTGGCACACTCTCTTGTTGCTATTGTTCACTTTATGTTAGCCATGGGGTGATGTCCACCCTCTGCTCATGCCATCATGGAGCTTTCCCTCAAGTCTGTAAGCCAAAATAAACCCATTTTTCCCAAAAGCTGATCTTGGTCGGGTTATGTCTGCCAACAATGCAAACCTGACTGCAACAACATCCTTGGTGGAGATCTCTATTTTCTCACTTTTGTTGGTGTTTTTGCATTGTGGTCTACCCATCTTGGGGAAATTTTTTATTCTATTAATGGGGAAGTAGGTATTTGTTTTTGTGGGATCTTCAGAGGGTATTATGGTGTATGATGGGATAGAACTGCAGATGTGCAGGTTGTGGAGATTGAAAATACATCAAAGGTACCTGGGAAACTGGGAGGTGAGGAACTGGGATCTCTGGCTTACTCACTCCACTTGTATGTATTCAGCACATGGGGAATCAGTGGTTGGGGAACCAAGAGCCAGGAAGCTGGGGAGCCAGGGGCAAGAGGCCAGCTCCTATGGTGGCCCGTCCACCTTCTGACTCAGGAGAATAGGAATTTGGGTACCCAGGGGCCA
The DNA here is from genome assembly GCF_020740685.1 of Jaculus jaculus. Classification (NCBI taxonomy): domain Eukaryota; kingdom Metazoa; phylum Chordata; class Mammalia; order Rodentia; family Dipodidae; genus Jaculus; species Jaculus jaculus. The sequence goes on from NC_059106.1 coordinate 105,609,211, forward strand.
GTCAATCAGGAACCCAGAGCAAAAGGCCTGTTTCGGAAGCCCACACACAGGTACCAGGCTGCCCCAAGGTAGCACAATGGGTACTGGGACCAGGGAACTGGGAGATGGGGAACCAACTGGAGCTGGCAGCGGTGGCGCACACCTTTAATCCCAGCTCTCAGGAGGCAGAGGTAGGAAGTTCACTGAGAGTTCAAGGCCACCCTAAGACTACATAGTGAATTCCAGGTCAGCCTCAGCTAGAGTGATACCCTACCTTGAAAAACAAAACAAAATAAAAATAAAAATCATACATTAAAGAAAAAAGCTGGGAGAAAAACTTATCACAGGAGCCAAGAAGTTAGGCCCATGAAGCAAGAAGAAAAGCCAAGCCAGAGATGTGTTGGAGGAAAGGGTGTCAGGTATGAGTGGGGAATTCTAGGAGGATGAAAGGATGGCTGAGGTGGGAGTCTCGTTAGAGAGGAAATGGCCCTGAATAGCCCATGAGGAAAAATTGTGCGCCTAAACATGTTTGGTAATTATTGTGACTCCAGATGGCCTGTCACCATCAGTGTGTGACTTCTTATTCCCTTCCGATCTGGTTCACTAACTTCGAGTGTTTTCTTCTGGCTTTTGTTGGAAAACACCATGATAGTTATGATACTCATGAACGCTTGAGGAAACAAGGCTCTGACCAGGTACGTGCCCCGCTTCACATCACATGACTGTTGACAGGGCCTCTTCTCACTCTACTGACTTCATTGGCTAACTTTCCCTTCCCTAAAGTCCTTTCCTGCTTCTGATCTTCGCTCTTGCTTTTCCCTCATCCTAGAATGCTTTTCCCTTAGACTTTGAGTGACTCTCCTTTTCCATATTGAAGATTGACCCTCTAATGCCACAGGTGTGGGTGCATGTCTACATGCAGGGGTGTGCATTGTGAGCGTGTGTATAGAGGCCAAAAGTCTATGCCAAATGTCTTCCTCAACCATGGTCTCAGTCCCTGAACATCCACTCACAATGGCTTCACTTCTTTATGTTGATCCTACCCACAGGAGGTTCCCACTAAATGTTGAGAGAATCAGTAGACTGAATAGGAACAAACAACCCCCTTGGCACCAACTTCAGCTGTGTTAGATTTTGTGCCATCAGACTTCATAGTTTGGATAAACTTGGAGGATGAAGATGCTCTGGGGAAGCCTATATGATATCCATACAAAGTACCATGTTTGGGACAACAATTGTCCCTTAGTATGGCCTCTCTCCCACTCTATTAATCTGGATATCAAATTACATGAGTTATTGAATTCATTAAATTGATTATGTGCATGTTCGTGTGTGTAAGAGTACCCACACAAATGCCACAGTGCATGTGTGAAGGTCAAAGAACAAGGTTGGGTGTAAATCTTTGCTTTCCACCTCATTTGAGGTAGGTTGTCTCATTTATTGCTCTGTTCACCAGGCAAGGTGGCCTGTGATATTCTGGGAGGTCTCCTGTCTTTCTTGAATAGGTATGCTGAATGACAGATAACTGCTACAGCTTTATGCAAGTCATGGGGATCCAAACTCAGGTACTCATGCTTATGTGGCAAGCACTTTATCCACTGAGTCATCTCTCCAGCAACTTTTGCTTGCTTTTTTGAGACTGGTTCTCATGTTGCCTAGGCTAGCCTCAAACTCACTATGAAGCCAATGCAGGCCTGGAATTTCTGATCCACCTGTCTCCATAATCCATACCCAGCCTTGAACATGTCAAAGTGAAGACGGGTAATGAAGCAGGGTCCACATTATGGGGCAGAGGGCCTCATATCATGAGTCATTCATTGATTCATTCACAATTTTCCAGACAGAATGAAATTGCTTCTCTTTCACAACTTACACTTTTGCAAAGGAGCTGGCCAACATTCCCATGAATATACAGATGATAAGGGTTATATAAAATGCTTCCAATGGCTGTAGGGTAATGAGTAGGAGGCTGGACACTCATGGGTTGGACAGGCCAGGGAAGGTTGCTCTGTGGAATTTACATTTGGACACAGACCTAGGGGAACAAGAGTCAATAAAGGAAGCCTGTCCCTAAAGGTCCCATGTAGTATGACTCTATTTCAATAAAATGTTCCGAAAAGCTACATCCACAGGACAGAAAGCAGATTGGTGGCCAGAAAGTGGAAATCTGGGGAAAGAGAGAAATAGGAAGCAAATTCTTGTGGAGCCAAGGAGGACTGCATGCATAGTGTGAAGGGTATGTGAGAGAAGATGCTTTCTCCTTAGGTTCCAGCTTGGGTACAGTGCTCTTGTTAGTCTTGGTCTTACTAGTGTGTGAGAATAATTAGTTGTGATGAACTTGTGCCTGTCTGGGTAGTAACATCTCTCTCTGTCTCTTTCACACACACACACACACACACACCAGTCATGCATGTGTCTGTGCACAGACCAGAGTGAGTACTGGTGGTCACAATGTATGTGGGCACACACTTGTGGCATGAGCTATGGAATGAACACTTATGTGTGTAATAAACCTAGCTGTTCAGGGGACTTTTCAAGTCCCTCCCTATATGGGTCCTGTGCTCTGGTGGGGTGCTGAGTCCTCCAAGAAGAGGTGAAGGTGGAAATGACCAGTGCCATTCCCTTAAGGCCACTACTATGAAAATCCCAGCCTCCCCCTCTACCATACTCTGAAAATCCTGTGGTTGGGTCAGGGTCCTACCTGCCTCCTCCACCCAGGGCTGGGCTTCCTGACCACTGTCATTGTGTCTTGGGCCTGGGTGTGGGGAGAAAATCCATGGAACATTGACCAGCCAGAATCCCCAGATAAAAAGAGGGTTCCAGCTTGCTTCTTGTGCCTTCATTTCAACTCCTGGGACTAGGTTTTTGTTAGGTCAGGACAGGCTCCCAAAATGGAGTCACTAGGGACAGCAGAATAGCAACAGGGGCACATGGAAGTAGATTATCCACATTCCTCAAGAAACCACCCAGCCATTATCTCTTCTTTGTCTAACAATGCTCCCAGGTCATGGGCTCCTGCCCCCTTATCTCATAGGTCACCTGGTCACTGTTATTGTCTCACACCCTGGCTATCTTAGATCTCCCCTAAAGGAACTGCTTTTATTCAATTTAACAAATGAGTTCTTTTCCCTTCCTCACCTTTCCCCAACTGAAAAATCCTTATGAAGACGACTACCTAAAGACTCAGGTTGGCTATGCTCCACTCTTGTCAGCCCTGACAGTTCATACTTTTCCCAAATAAAAGCTTTCATCCTTGCCTCAGAGTGGTTTGTGTGGTCTTGGTCACTCCCAAACCTTACATCTGGTGCCCTGACTCTGACAGGAGGTTTCTGGTTGCCCTCTTGAGCAGCCAAACCTTTATTTCCCTGACCAGACCACTGAGCTGCCACTGAACCTCTGAAGACTTTGGACCATCTCTGCCTGCTACTGGCTTTCACACCCACCGCAATTTGGCCTCACTCTTTTTCCCCCTTCTTTGTCTCCTCCCTCCTTCTTGGTAAGTGTCCCTCTCAGGTTGGCCTGTTCTCAGGTTTAATCCCTCCCTCATCATGGAAGCCATGCTGGCATGCCAGGCTACACTCCTTACCTGTTTTGGCGGCCCAATCCCAGGTCTCAAGAAAGATACTCTCGACACCTTGGGTCTCTTACTCTCTGGTCTTCTGCACCCTAAGGGGCACTGTTTGGTTTGGTTGCACCATCTTGGGACACTCTTCCCCTTCCTCCTCTCCCTCTGCCTCCTGAGGTCTCATCTCTCACTGCCAGCCACTTATACCATTGGGAGCACAGGTACCGGTCTTGCCTACCAACAGACTAAAAAGGTGACAGTTGTGACCTACACGGCCTCTGCCCATGTGGGAGGTGCAGACCCCATTCACTTTAATGGGCCAGGGCATCATATTGGTGTTCTGTGTAAACCCAGCTTAAGCCCTGGTTCCTTTCTCTCACGCTTGTTTTGCTGTTTCCCTGCCTCCTTAAGAACTTAAAGCTTCTATGACTCTTGGATGACATCAAACCTCATCATCTGATCTTTCTCTACAACTATGTCTGGCCACAATATAAGCTGGGCAATGGGTCCAAATGGCCTGAGAATGATTCAAATTTTCACTAATTTAGAAAACTTCTGCCAACATACAGGCAGGCGGTCTAAAATACCCTATATTTAAGCATTTTTCGCTCTGCATGCACAGCCTTCTCTCTGTTCTACTTGTTCTTTCCACCGGGTCCTTCTAGTCAAGGTGTCAGGAACGTGCTGTAACTCAACCCCTCCCCAATATCGTCCTCACATTCTGCTTTTGACTCAGATGCCACAGATGACCCAACAGCTCATCTGGCTCCTCCAGCTCCATCAGCCTCCCCTGATACCCTGCCTGGCAACAAGGTTTGATTTTGGTCTCTGGAATTGTAAATAGAATAGAAATTTAAACGGAGAATTCATAGCTTCTGAATGAATGTATGAAGGAGAAATGGTTGGAGTCTGTATGAAAAGTGCACTTGAAATGAATGTGAGTATGAGTGTGTATGTGGCTCACAGCCCTAAGACTGAAGAATGATTTTTGTTCTGAGCAGTGCCATTTCATTGTGGAGGATATTCTCCACCAAGCCCAGTGCACTAGATGTAGTTTTCTTTTTTGGTTCTCTCTTTGGTTTTGGTGTCAGGGTGATGCTTGCACCATAGAAGGAGTTTGGTAAGATTCCATCCTTTTCTATTTTATGGAAAAGTTAGAGAAGCATTGGTGTTAGTTCTTTTATGAAGGTCTGGTAAAATTCACCAGTGAATCCATCTGGGCCTGGACTTTTTTAGTTGGGAGATATTTTTATAACTGCTTGTATCTCCATACTTGTTATAGGTCTTTTTAAGTGGCTAATCTCATCTTGATTTAATTTTGGTAGGTCACATAAGTCAAGGAACTCATCCATTTCTTTTAGATTTTCAAACTTAGTGAAGTATATATTCTGATAGTATGTCCTAGTATGTCCCTATGATTTTTAAAATTTCTCTGGTATGTGTTCTAATGGTGTCTTTTCATCTCTAATTTTATTAGTTTGTCTCTCCTCTCTTTCTTTTGGTCAGAATTGTTAAGGGGTTATCAATTTTGTTTATGCTTTCAAAGAACCAACTCTTTGTTTTATTGATTATAAATATGCTCAAAGAAATCAAAGAGGAAATCAACAGAATCAAAGAAGACACAGAAAGCCAATTTAATGAATTAAGGAGGTCAATACAAGACATGAGTAAGGAAGGAGAAATACTGGAGAAAAACCAGTCAGAAATACTAGCAATGAAAAACAGAGCAAATCAAATTAAAAAAACAAAACAAACAAACAAACAAAAAAACTCTGTAGAAAGTCTCACCAGTAGACTGGATCAAGGAGAGAAGAAAATATCAAAACTAGAAGACCAGGTAGTAGACCTAATACAGTCCAACAAAGAGAAAGACAAGGCAATGGGAAGGTATGAATGGGAATTTCAAGATATTTGGGACACTATGAAAAGATCAAGAATAAGAATTCTCTTCAAAAGTTCATGGATGAGGTGGAGAGATAGCTTAATGGTTAAAGCACTTACTTGCAAAGCCTAAGGACCTAAGTTTTATTCCCTAGAATCCACATAAGCCAGATGTACAAGATGGCACATGTGTCAGGAGTTCATTTGCAGTGGCTAGAGGCCCTGGAATGCCATTCTCTCTCTCTCATAAATAAATAAAATTTAAAAAATGTTTCTTTAAAGAAGGTCATGGATAAAATGTTTATGACTTAAACTTTAACTGCTGTGAATAAAGTTAATAAAAGGCTTTTAGGCAACATTATACTAGTTCTTTCAAAGTGACTCTTACTTTGTTCAAAGATTTCTTTCAAGGGACTCATTTTTTCCCTAATGATGTAAGACTCACTACAACCTCATAAAACCTTTTAAAATTTAACTTCATTATTCAGTTTCTTTCTGCCATTAATTGTACAATTATGTTCTGTGGGTTGTCCGCTGGCACTATTTTTGTTATGGTTCTCTGTACAAAAGCTTTTAAACTTTATGTGATCTCACTGGTTGAGTGATGGTTTAACTTCCTGGGCTACTAGAGTATTGTTCAGGAAGTTTTTCCCCACTCCTATATTATGGAGAATTCCCCCTATTATTTCATCTAGTCGTTTAAAAGTTTATGGTCTTATGTTAAGGTCTTTAATCTATTTGGAGTTGATTTGTGTCCATGGTGAGAGGAGTGAGTTTAGTTTCATTTTTTAAACTTTTTATTTAATTGACAGTTTCCATACCTACAGACAATAAACTATTATAATTCCCTCCCCTCCCGCACTTTCCCCTCACAAATCCACATTCCATCATAACCCCTCCTTCTATTAGTCTCTCTCTATCTCACTCTCACTCTCTCTCTTTCTTCCTTTCTTTCTTTTCTTTTCCTTTTTTTTTGCTTTTGCGAGGTAGGGACTCACTCTAGCCCAGGCTGGCCTGGAATTCACATGGACTCTCAGAGTGGCCTCGAACTCTCAGTGATCCTCCTTCCTCTGCCTCCAAGTTCTGGGATTAAAGGTGTGCACCATGCCTGGTGTTATTAGTCTCTCTTTTATTTTGATGTCATCATCTTTTCCTCCTATTATGAGGGTCTTGTGAAGGTAGTGCTAGGCACTATGAAATCATGGACAATTTCTGTCTGGATGATTGTACTGTAAGCAATCCTACCCTTCCTTTTTCTCTTACATTCTTTCTGTACCTCTCCCACAATGGATCCTGAGCCTTGGCAGGTGTGATATAGATGTTTCCGTGCTGAATACTCTCCTGTTGCTTCTTTTCAGCACTATAGTGCCTTTCAGGTCATCCCAGTGGCCACCACTATCAGAAGAGAAGCTTCTCTAACCAAAAGTGAGAGTAGCATTAATATATAGGTATGAACATGAAGAAAAGTGCTTACAGGGCAGTTTGGTGGGCATAATATATGTATTTAGCCAGACAAGAGTAGGTGTTACCCTCCTGAGGTTCATGACCTCCCCTACCATAGGCTTTTGATTAGGTTTTCAGTACTAGGCATGTATTCCTTCCCATAGAGTGGGCCTCCAGCCCAATTAGAGAGCAATTGGTTTCCTCCATAAAAGACAAGCCACTACTGCACCTGTTTGGTCAGTTGGCTGGACTGGCCAAACCTAAGGCTTGCAGTGTCCACTGTTTTCACTGCTGATGATTTCTGTCTTCCATAGGGTTGCATGCAGTGCAGCTTTTTCCAGCTTTCTATTGGCTGGTATACAGGGAGGAGGTTTTCAGCTCATCCCCAGTTTGATTCATTGGTGACTCTGCAGTATAGGCACGTGGACTCTTCAGCAATAGGGTCTTACCATTTATTTCTGGTGGGAAACCAAGAGCCTTGGCAATAACCTGTGATGTTTTGGGGGCATCAGGGATCTCCCTGGCCAACAACTTACCCAAAGCTATTCCATTCCTGGCACTGAAAATTTTCTAGAAACAGTCTATGGTTTCTGGGTGCACCATTTTTCAAAAAAGTATGTTATCATATGGCTTATTCACAATATCCTGAGTTTTGATTAGCCCTCTCCTACCCTTCTTTTACTCGATCTATTCCCCTGACCTCACTTATGCCATTCCACCTGCAGTAATCTGTTCATCTACTTACATATATAAAATACCATCCCTTAAGGTGGCACCATTCCTCTTTCCCTTATAGCTCTTTCATACCTTCCTTGCCTCTGCTACTGATTTTTACTCCAACTCACACTCAAGTTTGAACATTTTTAGCTAAGATCCACATATAACAGAAAACATGCAGCATTAATAACTATATGTAGAAGCCAAAATAAATTAGAAACATTGGAGTTAAAAGGATAACCAATATTTTGTTTCCTGCTCCCAGTTCAGAAGGCCACAGGAGATGATGGGACAGTTGCTATCATCTAGCCTCTGGTAAGTTACCTGTCTTCCTGATCAGAGATGATATGGGAGCCCAGAGATGAATTCCAAGTTGGTGTATCCGCAACAGGAGAGTCACATCAGAGGAAAATCAGTCCTCCAGGCTTCCCAAAAGAGGGAGGGCCTCTTGATCAACATGGCCTTGACTTATCCTAGCAGATGACAATGCTGAGTCATAGGTCACAATTAGTCTCTTTTACAGCACCATTATTGACCTCCAAATTATACAGTTAATTCTGGCAGACTACATGGTCTTAATTACCCAGTAAGAAAATATAACTACAATATAAACAAGGATTCTAACTAATAGACTCCCCTGTCTGATGCTGGCTTACAATACTAAACTCTAACATTAACTCATGCCCCCTACCCATCCCTCATTAGTCAGCCACTGCTATCTTTAAATAAATATTTAAAAAAGTAAATAAGTTCCCTCCTACCAAAGTCCCTTTACAAAACTAAGGGAAACCCTCATAAACCCCTAATAGATGCTTCCCTCTCCTGCCTGCTCTTGGAAGCTGCAGCCCTTGTACTTCCAGACCTTCAGTGCCTTTTCTTAGTTCTGGGCCATAGCTTATCTTCCTAAACAACTAAAATGCTCTGTCTGGGGTTGGCACTATGCCTATGTACTCTTGCTGCAGCTGATCCTTTGGCCCAAGAGGCACAGATATTCATCTGTGGACAACAACACACTGTTCTCTCCCCCCACAGGCTTAAAAAAATTCCTATCTCAAAACTCACCTGTCTAAATCAACTTCTGAACTTCACCTACCCTGGCCCCAACTCCTCCCATTTGCCTTAGCCAGAATCAGAGCTATTCCTTGGGCCCCCTCCTTCCTTAGCCCTTACCCTACCTCATCCAGGGATAAGTATACTGCCACCCCAATGGACACCGTCAAACTTAAACTCTTTCATGTTCCTACTCTTCCCCTGATCCCAAGATGCTCCTCTTGAATATACTGATGCCACTCTGCCTCCTCTTTCTTGCCTCAAGCCCTTTATCCCTCATCCCTGATTGCTCATCCTCCTCTTGTGCCTGGCATTTTGATATTGTAGCTGTTGACAAGGGTAACAAGCTCCTTAATTCTTCCTCTGTCCTCTCACAGGGTGCGCAGAGCCCATCTCCATTGCCTTCTCTATAACAGATGACACCAGTGACTGCCCTGAAGCCAGCTCAATACAGGGGTGGTATGAGAGACTCTGTTTCATTCAGGACCAAGTTATAACAGCATGCTACACTGGTGCTGACAGAGGGTGCTCACTATCAATTTCACCACTCTGCACCCTCCTCAACACCTGCCTTGAAGGGAGACCCATTGTCTTCATTATCCAGCCTCTCCCATAATAAATCATCAGCCCTATGGTCAGCATGAAGATATTACAGAAGACAAAGTAACATTCATCTCTTATCACTAACAAAAGGCTGGAATGTTAGGTTGGGACAGACTCCCAAAATGGAGTTACCAAGGATAGCAGAATGGTGACAGAGGCATAAGGAAGTGGGTTATCCATATTCCTCAAGAAACCACCCAGCGATTATCCCTTCCTTGCCCAACAATGCCCCCAGGTCATGGTTTCCTGCCCCTCATCTCATAAGTCACCTGGTCACTGTTCTTGTCTCACACCCTGGCTATCTTAGATTGCCCCTAAAGGAACATTTCATATTCAACTTAGAAAATGAGTTCTTTTCCCTTCATCTCCTTCCCCCAACTGAAAAATCCCTGTAAAGCCCACTACTGAAAAACTCAGGCTGGCTGTGCCCCACTCTTGAGAGTCAGCTCTGACAGCTTGTGCTTTTTCAGAATAAAAACTTTCATCTTTGCCTAGGAGTGGTTTGTGTGGTCTTGGTAACCCCAAACCTTACAGTTTTCACCTCCAGAGAGCAGAGAAAACAATCTTTCCTACTTCCCAGGTATGTGAGAAAAGTCAGGGACACTATGGTACCACGGTCTGAGAAGTGTGTACCTGAAACCTGCCACGTGTCCTTGTGACCCACTCCTGCATTTTGTTCCCTTCATTCCAACAGTGGTAGTTTATCCTCCAGTTGCCCATTCAGAATATGTGCATTTCCCTCTGCTATTTAAACCTACATGTCCTTTGAGCTCTCGCACAAATCCTCCTCAGAGAACAGACACCAAGAAGAGATCATTTCCGGCATATAAAAAGGATTAGGAGCTGCAGCTCAGACATAGATTGCCCACTTAAAATACTACTGAGCTTGAGTTCCATGCCCTGTAGGTAAAATCACAACACAAGGGCTGCAGAGATGGCTCAGTGGGTTAAGTGCTTGCGGTGTAAGCACAAAGATGTGAGTTTAGATGTTTAGCACTCATGAAAAATGATCGTAATCCCAGTGCTGGGGAGGCTAAGACAGGAGGGTCCTAATGTTTGCTGGTTAACTAATCTAGCTGAATGAATGAGTTCACTGAGAGACTCTGTTTCTAAAATCAAGGTGGAGAGGGATTGAAGACACCCAATATTCACCTCTGACTTCTACACACATAAAAACACACATACATATACACACACCCCAAACTCATAAAATAAAGAGAAAAAAACCAACCTCTTAAAAATACTGTATTAAGTATATTTGTTCCCAGATGGTGGCAGTTGAAGGAGTTAAGGTAGCATGTCAGAAATTCAGCATACTACTGGAGTTTGATTACAGTGGCTGGAGGCTCTGTTGTGCCAATTTTCTCTCTCATAAAAACAAGGCCAGTCTGTTGGGCTTGCCTGAAAGAAAAGGATGTTAACAGGGGTATTTCTTTTGTTGATTTGTTTTCCCGGGTGGTACTCTGAGGCTTGCTTAGTTCTTTGATGATAGCCTATTCTTATGATTTGGGGCAATGGTTCCTGTGCCATAGGTGAATTTATCAGGCTATGGCTTGGGAAGTTATTTTCAACCCAAAAGAATTTTCTCTGTGTTAAAGCCTGTTCCAGGGACAACATGTCTCAATACTTTCTGTGACTCATTTATTGATTGCTGGGACCCCAGACGTATTAATCCTAATACCTTTAATATATTAATATAATAAAATATTTATTTTATAAGCCCACCCACCCTTGACTTATTGAGATAAACTCAGTTTGGTCACTTTGCATTTGTTTTTATACATTATTGGATTCAGTTAACTCTTTTATTTTATTTATTTATTTATTTATTAGATAGAGAGAGAGAGAGAGAGGGAGAGAATGGGCATGCCAGGGCCTCTAGCCATTGCAAATGTACTCCATGCCATCATTTACATCTGGTTTATGTGGGTACTAGGAAATTGAACCTTGGTCTGTAGACTTTGCAGTCAAGTGCCTTAACTGCTATGCCATCTCTTCAGCCCCAAGTCTTTTATTTTTAATTTTTTTTTGGTGCATGTGTGTGTGTGTGTGTGTGTGTGTGTGTGTGTGTGTGTGTGTAAATCAGAGGACTAGCTTAGATCTCATTCTTCATGTTCCACCTTCCAGCTTGCTTGAGGCAGAGTCTCTCATGTTCACGGCCACATTCACCAGACTAGCTGGCCTAGAAGTTTTCAGGAAATTTTCCTCTGCCTCTTCCCTTGTGATAGGTTCAATGGGACTACAGATGCCTACTTTATCATCTAGCTTTTTCCTTGAGTTCTGCACATCTGAACCCAGATACTGATGCCTGCATGGCAACTGCTTTATCTACTGAGCTGTCTCCCAGGCCCCAGTGCATTATATATTTAAAATATTACTTACTGAATCAATTAATTTGAGAAAGAAAGAGTCTTGCTGCTGCAAATGCACTCTAGACACATGCACCAATTTGGGCATCTGGCTTTACATGGGTTCTGGAGAATTGAACCCTGGTTGTCAGGTTTTGCAATCAACACTTTACTGCTAATTCATCTCTCCAGTCCCAGTTAACTTTTTAATTTTAGGAAATTTCCTTTAAATTATGAATGAGAATCGCATATGACTTTTCCTTTTCACAGTTCATTTTTCTGTAGATAATATAGTAACTACAGAGAATGAGTTAGGGAATGTTTCTATTTTGTGTTCTAAACAATTTTATTTTTTTTAATTAATTTATTTATTTGAGAGCGACAGACACAAAGAGAAAGACAGATAGAGGGGGAGAGAGAGAATGGGTGCGCCAGGGCTCCCAGCCTCTGCAAACGAACTCCAGACGCGTGAGCCCCCTTGTGCATCTGGCTAACGTGGGACCTGGGGAACCGAGCCTCGAACCGGGGTCCTTAGGCTTCACAGGCAAGCGCTTAACCGCTAAGCCATCTCTCCAGCCCATAAACAATTTTATTTAACATGGCAATAATCTGGTAATTTATATTTTGGTAGTAAATATCAGCCTAACATTTGTGTTTTGTATTTTCTTTTTAGAAATATTCTTAATTGTTGCTTCAGTTTTATCTGCTATTCCTTGGCTTAAAAAGCTTTTCTCAAGGGAGCCCCAACAGACTGGCCTTTTTATGTGACAGAGTAAGACTGAGGAGAGAGAGAGAGAGAAAGAGAGGGGGGGAAGGGCTGGCCTTGAACTCACAGCAATCCTTCTACCTCAGCATCCCAAGTGCTAGGATTAAAGACATTCACCACCATGCCAGTCGAGTTTTCATTTTTGACATGGTTGTTGATAGTATTATCTTACTGTACTCTTTTGAGACAGAGTATCACTATGAAGCCCAGGCTAACCTGGAACTTGACATCTTCCTGATTTAGTTTCTTGAGTGCTGAGACCACAAACATGCACCATCAGACCTGGTTCTTATCTCTTATTATAGTGTGTGTGTGTGTGTGTGTGTGTGTGTGTGTGTGTGCGTGCGTACGTGTGTGCGTTGTGCATGTTGGCGTGTTTCTGGGTGCACATGTGTGTGTGAACTCACTCGAGGGCCAGAAGTTGATGTAGGTATCTTCCTTGGTTACTCTCCACATCACTTAACAAAGAAATTTTTTTTTGTTCATTCTTATTTATTTGTTCATTCCTATTTATTTATTTGAGAGTGAAAGACAGAGAGAGAGACAGAATGGGTGCGCCAGGGCTTCCAGCCACTGCAGACAAACTCCAGATGCATGCACCCCCTTGCGCATCTGGCTAACATGGGTCCTGGAGAACTGAGCCTCGAACTAGGGTCCTTAGGCTTCACAGGCAAGTGCTCAACCACTAAGCCATCTCTCCAGCCCACTCTCCATACTATTTACTGCAGCTGGTTATAGTAGTCAGGAACAGAACCAAAAGAATGAATATGTATTATAAAGGGAATTATCTTACAGAATAAGGGCTGGACAGTCCAACTATAGCAGTCTGCAGGCTGCAGAGGTGGAAGCACTGGTAGCCGATCAGTCCATGAGGCTGGATACCTCAGCCGCTCCAATCTGTCACAAAAGGCCTAGAGGATACTTGAAGAGCCATTGGCCTTCAGTGCACACTGGAAGACTGATGAAATTGGGTTCAAACATTTGCAAAGGGTTGCAGAAACAGAGTAGATGCTTCCACCAGTGAGTAGCAAAGGTAGCCAGGCAAAAGACATGCATAACTAGCTAGGACAAGTATCTAGGAAAAAGGCATGCATCAGAAAGCAGCATGGGCAGCCAGGCAAAAGATGCTTCATATATAGTCTACCATAGGAAGGGTCACCTAGGGAAGATATTCACAGCTCCATCAATCTTTCCTGTAAATGTGTCCACAAATTCACCCAAAATGTGTGTCTCTTATTTGATTTCTAACCTGAACAAGTCAGTAACAGAATTTAATGGTCACATAATTTCTTACTTGAAACTAGATCTTCCTGATTGGCCATTTTGTCCTGGGAATCCCATTTCTCTGCCTCTTGAGTGCTAGAAGTACAAGCTCGCCACAACACCCACCCTGGGAGGTGGTCCTGGGAACCTGCGCCCTCTTTCCTCACACTTGTGATAACTGTTTTATCCACTGAACAATCTCCTCAGCATTTTATTAAACTTTTAGTCTATGCTGCATCTGTAATGCTATCTTTATTTTTGGTGGGGGGAGGGGGTATTTTGAGACAGTTGCATGTAGCCTAGGCTGTCCTGAACTCATTTTGTAGCTGAAGATGACCTTGAACTCCTGATTCTCCTGTCTCCACCTCCCAAGAACTGGAATGACATGCATGCATAACCATTTTCAGCTACTTTGCATCCAGCTTTATGTGAACACTGAGGTCATCAAGCTTGAAAACAATTGCCTTTTACTATTGAGCAGTCTCTCTAGTCTGCATTACACTCTTCTATCCTCCCATGTCAACCCTTCCCCTTCCTCTTCTCAACTAATCCCCCTTCCACTGTCATGTCTTTTCTCCTTTCCTTTTTCTCTTCTTTCTTCTTCCTTTTGTTGTGCTACGACCCCTGACCAGGAGCCAAGACCCCCGGTCACCCAGGAGTCACCTAGAGGACCACCACAGAAGCCAAGACACTCGAATGTAAAAGCAACAGGTTTCTTTTAATGTCAAGCTTAAGCAGGGACTCAATCCACACAGACCGACGCAGCGGGAGTGGGAGAGAGCCCCGACCTTCTAAAAGTAGGGGTTTATAGAGGAAAAGAGTGGGAAGGGGGCAAAAGGGTTATATCACATAGCATCTTTTAAAATGATTGGTTCCAAGAAGGCGCGTGCGGGAACATTTCTAGTTGCTCATCTCTGGTCAGCAGACTGCTTGCAGATCCTATCTTTTGCAAGGGGCCGGAGGCCCCCAGAGCTAAGTATTTCTGGAATGTCCTGTTGAGCAAGCGAGCATGAGTTTCAGAAGCAAAGGTCGGCACTTTAATCAGTTAGTTCCTTATCTGAGCCGAGCCCGGGATCCTCCTTTGTTCACAATGGTTTGTCCTACAATGGCAGTGTCATTGTTTAATTAGTTACGTGTTATTTCTTTCTGGTCTCTCACTTTGATTCTCCCCTCTCTGTGACCCAATGAATTTAATAGTGTTGCTTATAGAGCATATATGGGGGGTATTTAGAGAAATATAGGCAACTTACCATTGGCTAGTAAAGAGAATGCCTCCTCTTCGCCTAGCAGCAATTAAACTGCTTATAACTCCTCAGGAAGGAATGAGACCTCAAAAATCTCCTCCTCCATTATATAATGTTGTGCTCAATATTGTGCAGGTAACTATAGCTGCTGTGAATTCATAAATGTAATGGACATGCCAAACCTGGATGACAGCATTTTACAGCACTCTTCTCCATCCTCTGGCTCTTACGTTCTTTCTACCTTTCTTCTACAATGTTCCTTGAGCCTTAGGGAGGGGGTATGATTTAATGATCGTTTTAGGGCCTGGCAAAAATTAGTTTGTGTTTTATTTTTATAAATTTTATGAAAGCATTTTTACAATTAAAATTTCCAAATCTTTGGCTTTGTGTATTTTCTACTTTTAATTCTTTATTTTTATGATTCAATGATTATTTTTCTCATTACCTCCTTTTTCTTACAATCTCTTTATTGAGGTTTGATTGACATTCAGAAAGCAATATATCCTTCCTTTTATTATTATATCTTTTGGCTTTTGCCATATCTAAATTTCTTTTGTTTTTAATTTCAAGCCAAGTGTTGACATGTCTGTTATCCCAGCACTCAGGAGGTAAAAATATGAGGATCATAAGTTCAAGGTCATCCTTGGCTACATAGCCAGTTCAGGGCCACTCTGGGATATTGAGATACTATCTTAGGAAAACCAAAAATTAATGTATCGCTAGCAGATATTCATTGCACAAAATGATGGATGTCAATTTGACATTTTCATCAGTGTATATCATTATACTTCAAGCATATTTACCTACTATGAGAGTTAAGGTGTTGTCAACCCATATCTGTTTAGTAATCCACAGAAATCCCTTTTGGTTGGTCTTGGAGGTTGCTTCTAGGAAGGATCAACTAAAGGAGGAAGTCCTTCCCCAACAGTGAGCCTTTCCCCCAGAGTGAGCGGCCCCACTCTGAGCGGGACTTGATATAATGAAGCTCTTTGTAAAAAGAGCCCCTTCCTTCCTTCTTTCCTTCTTTCCTTCTTTCCTTCTTTCCTTCTTTCCTTCTTTCCTTCTTTCCTTCCTTCCTTCCTTCCTTCCTTCCTTCCTTCCTTCCTTCCTTCCTTCCTTCATTCCTGAGCTCCTCACTGCCTTCCAGCATGGATTAAAGAACCAGTGGGAACTGAAGACCAGCATCAACTGAAGACCCACGTGGTTCGAAATCCAGTGGCTCTTCAGGAAGACTACAGGCTTTCTGGCACCATCTGCAGTGCCAGGTCAGGACTGCTGAGGCATCTGTCCATGTGGGCTGAGCCGCTACTGAAGAACTCAGGAAGCCATAGTAAGCCTCAGAATCATCAATAGGCCTAAGTTTTTGCTTCCCAGCAAGGTCAGTTTCCTGATAAGGGGGAATAGACTGCACCATGCATTCCTGTGGTCATTGATAAAGTTTGCTTAAAATAAGTTTGTTTAAAGTTCCTCAAATACACATAGCCAATTACAATAAAGGTTACCTAATCTGCTTGAAATCCCCCTAGCCCCCTGCCCACCAGTTTTGCCCATCAGTATCCTAAGCCTATCAGAAAAATACATGTGGAATAGACTTCCAGTTAAGATGGTCACACAGTTACCATGCCAGAGCAGTCTAGGAGGGTAAAAGACAAAAAAAAAAAAAAAAAAAAAAAAACTCAGCAAAATACACACTTTTACTAAAAAGTGAGGTATATAGGAGATTGAAATGGCAGTGGAGAAGTAAAAGAGATCCAGAGCATCCAGAGCCTGCACAGGCTGGCACAAACAGCCCCAGCAGGTCCGCCGACCGTGGCGGTAGCAGCACAAAAGAAAGCTGCGAGGCTCGGCTCCAGCCACAGGAATAGCCAAGTGAGGGGAGCTTCCACTCACCTGGTGCTCTCCGCAACTCAAGAAACATGAAGGGAGAGTGGCAGTGAACACGGAGGAGCAGATCACAAGGTAGAAGAACACCTGGAACAGCGAGAGATCTAGAGCAGCTGTGGCTCCCTACACTCCCCTACTGCCTGTGCCCATCTCCAGTGAGCAGAGCAGCAGTCCCAGGACTCGGCCATGCCAACTTGTTCGACAGTGGGACCCAAGCAGGAGCAGAGTCCGGCAGCAACATCAGCGGCTCTGGCTCCGGCAACTGCGGCCCCAGCAGCAGTGGATCCAGTAGTGGCAGCTTCAGCAGCAGCAGTTTCAGAGGCAGCAGTGGCAGATCCAGCAGCAGCAGCTCCAGCAGCAGCAGAGTCAGCCCCAGCAGTTGCAGCTACAGCAGCAGCAGCGGTGGCAGTGGCAGCAACAGTGGATCCAGCAGCAGCAGCTTCAGCAGCTGCAGTGACAGACCCAGCAGCAGCAGCTTCAGCAGCAGCAGTAGTGGTTACAGCAGCAGGGGTGCCAATCTGAAGGGCCACAGTTGGCAGGCTAGATTTGCCCCACAGGAAAATCCAGTGCCCAGCACCAGAAATCAGAACAGCAGACCAACAACCCAGCCAGAAACTTGACTGAGACCAAAATCATCCAAGGTAACTGGGATTGCACCAGGGAAGGGTCTCACTTGGTCACAAGCTGACTTGGATCGATCACTCAACAGACCAGAAATCTTAACCTCTTTGTTGATAGAGGATCTGGTTGTTATAATAACTACTCCTGCATAAATACTTGGTGCTGTTTTTGATTGAATGTGTACAGTGTTTAGTTAAATTTTAGAATCTACCTGTATTTTATTCCACTCAGCCTACTTGAATACTCCCATAGCAGGGAAACACAACCCCTAGGAACACTCTGTGGATATTCTGAGAGTCTTAAGCACCATAACTAACACCTTAAGCTCATACCCTGAAGATATATAACATCAAATCAATAGATAAAGCTAAGAATACCAAGCTGGCTAGAAAATCCAAGCATTAACTTAATCCAAGATGCAAAAATATATACATTATAACACAAGAAACACTAAAAAGTAAGAGGACATAAATCCACCTAAAAGTATTAGTGCATCAGAAATGACCTCCAGTGAGAACGAGTTAGAAGAAATGCCTGAGGAAGATTTCAAAAGAATGATTATAAATATGTTCAAAGAAGTCAAAGAATCAAAGAAGAAATCAAAGAAGACTCAGGACACCAATTTCATGAAATAAAAAAGGCAATACAAGATATAAATAAGGAAATAGAAATAATAAAGAAAAATCAGTCAGAATTAATAGCAATGAAGAACACAGTTAATGAAATAAAAAACTCTGTAGACAATCTCACCAGTAGAATGGATGAAGAGGAGGACAGAATATCTAAGCTAGAAAACCAGGTGGCAGATCTAATACAGGCCAACAAAGAGAAAGGCAACCTTATAGAAAAGTATGAGTGGGAATTTCAAGATATTTGGGACACTATGAAAAGATCAAATTTAAGAATTCAGGGCATAGTAAGAGGAGAAGAATTCCACTCAAAAGACACAGTAGACACCTTAAACAAAATCATAGATGAAAACTTCCCCCAAATTGGGAAAGATGTGCCAATGCAGATACAGGAAGCCTTTAGAACCCCAGCCAGACAAAACCTGGAAAGGAACTCTCCTTGCCGTATTATAATCAAACTTCCACACACACACCAAAGAAAAAATATTGAAGCAGTTAGAGAGAAAAATCAAGTTACCTACAAAAGCAAGCCCATCATGATTACAGCAGATTATTCAACACAAACTTTAAAAGCCAGAAGGGCTTGGAGTGATATATTCCAAGTTCTGAAAGATAACAACTTTCAACCAAGGTTACTTTATCCTGCAAAGCTATCCATTCAAATAGATGGAGAAATAAGGACATTCCATAACAAAAACAGGTTAAAGGAGTATTTGAAGACAAAACCAGCTCAACAGAAAATACTTGACAGAATCCTCCATGCTGAAGCAAAGGAAAAGCACACATATAAGGAACCTGGAGAAAACAAGCAATACTCAAATACTAGTAAACAGAAGAGAGCACAGGTAGAACCAGAACCACAAATTAAAAAAAAAAAAAGGCAAACATAAATACACACCTTTCAATAATATCTCTTAATATCAATGGCCTCAATGCCCTAACCAAAATTCATAGGTTTGCAGACTGGGTTAAAAAGCAGGATCCTACAATTTGTTGTCTCCAAGAAGCTCACCTTTCTACAAATGATAGACATTATCATATGGTGAAAGGTTGGAAATGGTGTTCCAAGCAATGGGCCTAGAAAACAAGCAGGGGTTGCTATCCTAATATCTCACATGGTAGACTTAAGTCCAACGCTAGTCAAGAAAGATAAGGATTCACTTTATATTGACTAAGGGAATACTCCAACAGGAGGACATTACAATCCTAAACATATATGTACCTAACATGGGGGCTCCCAAATTCATCAAACACTATTAGAACTAAGGTCACAGATAACACCAAACACAGTGGTGGTGGGTGACTTTAACACCCCACTCTCATCAATTGACAGGTAATCCTGGGAAAAAAATAAACAGAGAGGCATCTGGACTAAATGAGGTCATAGAAGGAATGGACCTAACAGATATATACAGGTCATTTATCCAAATGCTGCAGAATATACATTCTTTTCAGCAGCACCTGGAACATTCTCTAAAAGAGACCATATATTAGGACACAATGCAAATCTTAAAAAATTCAGGAAGAGTGACATAATTCCTTGCATTCTATCAGGCCACAATGGAATTAAACTACAAATCAGTAGCAAGAAAGGCTATAGAGCATACACAAAATCATAGAAACTAAATAGTACACTACTAAATGATGAATGGGTCAATGAAGAAATCAAGAAATTTATAGAGTCAAACGATAATGAGAACACAACATACCAAAATCTATGGGACACATTGAAGGCAGTTCTAAGAGGTAAATTTATAGCCTTAAATGCCTATATTAAGAAATTAGAAAGGTCACAAGTAAACGACCTAATGCTCCACCTTAAAGCCTTGGAAAAGGAAGAACAGGGCAAACCAAAAATCAGTAGGCGGGAAGAAATAAAGATTAACGCAGAAATTAATGAAATAGAAACAACAGCAACAACAACAACAAAAATCCAAAGAATTAATGAAACAAAGAGTTGGTTCTTTGAAAGGATAAACAAGATTGATAAACCCTTAGCAAATCAAACCAAAAGAAAGGGAGAAGAGACAGAAATTAATAAAATCAGAGATAGAAACTGTAGCATCACAACAGATTCCAGAGAAATTAAAAACCTCATTGGGACATACTATAAAAGCATATACTCCACAAAGTATGAAAATCAGAAAGAAATGGATGAGTTCCTTGATTTATATGACCTACCTAAATTCAATCAAGATGAGATTAATCACTTAAATAGACCTATAACAAACATGGAGATCCAAACAGTTATCAATAATCTCCCAACTAAAAAAAGACCAGGCCTGGATGGATTCACTGCTGAATTTTACCAGACCTTTAAGGAAGAGCTAACACCATTGCTTCTTAAGCTTTTCCAGGAAATAGAAAAAGAAGGAATTCTACCAAACTCCTTCTATGAAGCCAGCATCACCCTGATACCAAAACCAGGCAAAGATAGAACAACAATAACAAAAAAGAAAATGACAGACCAATCTCCCTCATAAACATAGATGCAAAAATTCTCAACAAAATATTGGCAAACAGAAGACAAGAATATATCAAAAAGAGCATTCACCCTGATCAAGTAGGCTTTATCCCAGAGATGCAGGCATGGTTGAATATATGCAAATTTATAAATGTAATACATTATATAAATGGGTTGAAGAACAAGACTCACTCACATGATCATCTCATTGGACATAGAGAAAGTGTTTGACAAAATCCAACATCCCATGATGATAAAAGTCCTACAGAGACTGGGAATAGAAGGAACATATCTCAAAATAAAAAAACCTATTTATGACAAGCCTACAGCCAACATATTAATAAAAGGGGAAAAACTGGAATCTTTTCCACTAAAATCAGGAAGAAGACAAGGGTGTCCACTGTCCCCACTTTTATTTAATATAGTTTTGGATGTCTTAGCCATAGCAATAAGGCAAGAGACACACATAAAAGTGATACAAATTGGAAAGGAAAAAATCAAGTTATCATTATTTGCAGATGACATGATTCTATACATAAAGGACCCTAAAGACTCTACTAGCAAACTGTTAGAGCTGATCAAAACCTACAGCAATGTAGCAGGATACAAAATAAATACACAGAAATCAGTAGCCTTCATATATGCTAACAACAAACACACAGAGGATGAAATCAGAGAATCACTCCCATTCACAATTGCTTCCAAAAAAATAAAGTACCTTGGAATAAACCTAACCAAGGAAGTAAAGAATCTCTACAATGAGAACTTTAAAACACTCAAGCAAGAAATTGCAGAAGACACTAGAAAGTAGAGAAACATCCCTTGTTCCTGGATTGAAAGAGTCGATATTGTGAAAATGGCAATCTTACCAGAAGCAATCTACACATTTAATGCAATCCCTCTCAAAATTCCTAAGGCATTCTTAATGGAAATAGAAAAAGCAATCCAAAAACCCATTTGGGATCACAAAAAACCTCGAATATCTAAAATAATACTGAGCAACAAAAATAAGGCTGGTGGTATCACCATCCCTGATTTTAACCTATACTATAGAGCCATAGTAACAAAAACAGTGTGGTTCTGGCACATTAATCACTGGGACCTCATGAAATTACAAACATTTTGCAATTCAAAGGACACAGTGAAAAAAGCAAAGTGGCAACCCACAGAGTGGGAAAAAATCTTTGCCAGCTATATATCTGATAGAGGATTAATATCTAGGATATACAAAGAACTCAAAAAGTTAAATAATAAGGAAGCAAACAAGCCAATCAAAAAAATGGGCTATGGAGCTATATAGAGCATTCTCAAAGGAAGTAATACAAATGGCATATAAGCATCTAAAAGAATGATCTACGTCACTAGTCATCAGGGAAATGCAGATTAAAACTACATTGAGATTCCATCTCATTCCTGTCAGATTGGCCACCATCATGAAAACAAATGATCATAAATGTTGGTGGGGATGTGGAAAAAGAGGAACCCTTCTACACTGCTGGTGAGAATGCAATCTGGACCAGCCATTTTGGAAATCAGTGTGGAGGTTCCTAAAACAGCTAAAGATTAATCTACCATATGACCCAGCTGTAGCACTCCTAGGCATATATCCAAAGGACTCATCTCATTTCCTTAGAAGTATGTGCTTAACCATGTTTATTGCTGCTCAACTTATAATAGCTGGGAAATGGAACCAGCCTAGATGTCCCTCAACTGATGAGTGGATAATGAAGATGTGGCACATATATAAAATGGAGTTCTACTCAGCAGTAAAGAAAAATGAAGTTATGAAATTTGCAGAAAAATGGATGGATCTGGAAAGGATTATACTAAGTGAGGTAACCCAGGCCCAGAAATCCAAGCGCCACATGTTCTCTCTCATATGTGGATCCTAGCTACAGATGATTGGGTTTCGGTGTGAGAAGGAAAATACTTAGTAGCAGAGGCCAGTAAGTTAAAAAGGAGATATAAAGGGAATGAAAGGAAGGGAGGAGGATACTTAATAGGTTGGTATTGTATATATGTAACTACAATGATTGAGATGGGGAGGTAATATGATGTTGAATGGAATTTCAAAGGGGAAAGTGCGGGGGGAGGGAGGGAGGGTATTACCATGTTATATTTTTTATAATCATGGAAAATGTTAATAAAAATTGTGAAAAGAAAAAAAGAAAAGAAAAGAAAAAAGAAGAAAAAAATACAAGTGCAGTTACTGCTTAAATCAACCAATCATGTAACCATTCTCCTACTTCTCCCTACTTCTTTGTTCAAATCCCTGTAAACATCCTGCCCCCTACTGCTCAGGGCTCTTGTATGGATCCACTGCGTTGGTGAAGTCAAGAGCATGAGCTTAAGCCCGAAATAAAGCTCTTTGCTGTTGCATATGTGTCAGACTCTCAGTGGTCTTTGGGGACTCTGTGATCTGGGCATAACACTACCAGGTTTGGTGATTCTCAGGGCTGTAACTGCTATTGGACTACTATAAGCTAATCCAATAAATTACCCTTTTCAAAATAATTCATTCTAGCAGTTCTGTTCTTCTAGAGAACCCTGACTAATACACCTACGTATGACCTTCTTTTGCCCTCCCTCTTCCAGTTTTTCTTCCATAGTCATTCTTCTATGTCCATGGCTTTTCAAATAGAGATGCTGCATATAATAGAAAAAAAATGCAGTATTTATCTTTCTGAATCTGGCTTGATTTGCTTAACATGATGAACTCTAGTTCCATCCATGTACCTGCAAATGGAGAAACTAACTTCAGAAAGGGTCACGGGTATGTTTTCCCCTATGTTTGCAAACTGAAAGGAGTCTTTTAGGAGAAGTGTACTTCACTTAATGTAGGAAAATAATTGTAACCACCAAGGATTGGTCACCAAGATGACATGGAACTCGAACAATGATTTTTTTTTAATGTACACCCCTATACACCATATGGCTTTTAGTGACATCTCTAGGATTTACAACTCTAGTCTAGGTATCCACTTATTCTGTTATTCCTTCACAAATTTGTAGTTCCTTGTTTAAAATATATAAAAGCATTGTGATTTGGTCATTTCTTTATATTTTATTCTCTTTGAAGATCCCCATGTATATGTCAAATGACTACCATTAGCATATTTTTCAAGGCACTTTGTGGTAGAAAAAAAGCTAAAAGTTAAACTGATTCACTGAGTTACTGTAAGAGTTAAGGAGCTAAGACTTACCTTTGTCAGCAGATGGAAAAATTACCCCAAAAATCCTGTCCAAAAAAGGCCCAAAAGGATAAAAAGGAGACAGCTTAGGCTAAAACAAAGTAAAATAAAGTTCATTGTTAGGGTAGCCTGACTACAGAAATGATTGATATATAAATTGCTACATCTTGTTTGTTCACTTACCCCTCTCCTTGGCTATGAAAGCTATAAAATGGAAATAACATCTCAGAACAGGTTCAGAGCTTCTTTGTAGGGCTACCTCAAGCTTTTCTGTCCCCAGGTAATAAACTCCTGTACTTCAACTCATTCTAGCATTGGAGTGATATTTCCAGAGAATTTCTACATCTCTGGAGGCCCTTGTGAGATTTTTCTTCACCATGACCCCAGTTGGTCAGGAAGTACTGTGGCTCCTGGGCCTTCTCATCCTGCCAAAGGTCCCTGGAACTGAGAAGTGTGAGCCCCTGACGTGATTCACAGGGTCCTCTTCCAGGTTGCCCAAGGACACTGTGAAGCCTAGGCCAGAGTTCCTGAGTGGAAGGGGATGAGGCTGAGTCAGATATCCAGACCAAGTAATAATTCCCCAGGGAAATTGGAAATGGGAATTGTGACTAGTCAGGTCTGGAGTACCTGGCACAGACTGATTCCCATTTAAGGAGGAATCCCTGAGCCTTGATACTGCTGTGAGGTGATGGCCCTCTTTCCTTCAGGTGTCAAATTAACTAATGGTATTCAGTCTGGGTATCTAGCTAGATAAGGTCTGATGTTGCTCCAGTGTACGTAACGAACTCAGTCAGGGTTATGAATGGAATGAGAGAAGAAAAATTGTTTAAACTCTGAATGAGTGAATGAATGTGTGAGGGGAAGATGGCCATCTGGAGTCTGTATGAAAAGTACACGTGATATGAATGAGTGTACAAGTATGCATGTGGCTCACAACCCCAGGCTGCAGAATGGCTTTGTCTTTGTGTCTGCTTTGTGGCACTAACACAGTAGGAAATTCATTGTGGGGAAGTCCTCCACAAAGCCCACTGTCCTAGACTGCATGGTCAAAAACAAGCCATACTTCAGAAGGGAATATTCAGGAGGTTATAATTCTAAGATGACATCAGAAAAATTAAAGACCTCTGTAAATTAGGAAGGCCAGCTTTTAATGTTGAGTGGCTCCCAGAGAAAACACTGAAAGTAACTAAGATTATACACAGGGAAAAATGCTAGGTTCTCCTACTCTTAGAAGTTATAAAATGGCAAGATCAGGAAGCTGTCCTATAGCCCAGTGAGAAATGCAAAACTCTCCCTGGAGAAAAGAAACCCAGTCAACTAGAGTCAGACCAGAAGCTTCAAGGCCAGAGATCACCCACACAACAGCTGCTTCCTAACACACTTTCCAATAATGTGGTACTGGTTGACAGAACTTAAAATTGGCAAAACCCAAGTCCACAGAAAGGGGGGTGGGTGAAGGGAGATAAATGTTCTCTGGGCTACTGGGAAGTTTGGGGCTTGACACTGAGGAGGAAATTAAATGATAAAAAAGACAAACCAAGATAAAATCTCACTGCAAGATTTTAGACATGCTTCTAAGTTAAACAAATATGATGAAAGTCACTCAAGCCCTAAACTCAACTATATACCTACTGGAAGAGGAGGGAAAGGCCCTCCACACTTGCAGAGAAGGGTTATGCTGTCCTGCTGTGTTCCAGGGGCAAAAGGTCAATCAGGAATAGCTAAATTCTGGGGCCAATCCCAAGAAAGTGCTAGAAACCTGGGGAAACTCATCTGTCTTGCTCTCACATGCTACAGCTGGGTCATCTCTCCAAGGCAAAGACAAAATGGGAACTACCCATGAGCAGGCACCAGCAATTGCAATGTGTCACTTAGTGCTTCCCCTGCAGGGCTTGACCTATACATGATGGCCAGATGGCTCTGGAATAGGAGGGGAAATCTGACACACAAGTCTCCTTGGACAGGGAGATGAGGCACAAACCTCTCTGGGTTTATACAACTCCAGGAAAATCCCTAATGTTTCTTCTTTCTTGGCTTCCTTGCCTTGCAGAGCCAGGGGAAGCTACAGGCACAGGAAATCTCAGGGTCCTGGTCCCAACATGATGATGGGGGAGTCCCAAATTGCTGTGGACAGATGGGGACATTTTATAAGACATGTGTAACTGTTTATTTTTATCTCTCTATGCTTCTATGGAGCTGCTAACATACAACAGCCCCAAAGTTTGTGTTTATATTGCGAAATACTCAATACTGAGTTTGTCAGAAAATTTCTAAAACTTAGAATAATGGCCTAATCTGCTTTCATAGTTTAAAATATGTGTTTCAGAAAGCTGATATAAAACACTTAAATGGTCATATTAAAAGGTCTTATGATAAGGACAATAAAAGTTTTGGTAGCAATTATAATGAGATAAACTAGATAAAAGAATAAACTGAAAAAAAAGAATAAGCTGAAGAAGAAACTTTAAATGTTGGTTATTAAATGTTTGATAAAGAAGATTGGGCTGAAGGGATGGCTTGGTTGTTAAAGTATTTGCCTGCAAAGTCAAAGGACCCAGGTTCAATTCCCCAGGACCCATGTAAGCCAGATGCACAAAGTGATGCATGCATCTGGAATTTGTTTACAGTGAAGGCCCTGGTGCACCCATACTCTTTATCTGCCTCTTTTTCTCCATCCTTCTCTCTCAAATAAATTAAATAAATAAATAAAAACAAATTATCCCAAAAGAAGATTGTTACAGAATAGTTACACAGATTGTAAGGTAAAAGTATGTAGGTGAAGGTATAAGTAAACTTAAACAGCGGGTTTAAAGATGAAGTTGATTAATTGAGTCTTAAGTGCTTGATCAGATTACAGACTACTTGAGATTAAGATGACTATTAGCCTAGAGCTTATATCACACTGACAAATGATGGCTCTAGCTGGTTGCAGGATATTTAGGTTGCAAATTTAAAATTTTAACTTACTGATGTTAATCTGGTCATAATAACAGTTATAAGATTGTAAAAAACTGGCTTTATAGTTCTCAACCAAGTTTTCTATGTTCCTCTATTTGTCAGCCTTTTAATATTTCATAAAGTTATTATATCTTTTAAAACACACTGTAACCTTAAGATGGTCCTTGTCTTGCTCATGCTGTTTTACTGGGTGATTATCACTGAGATTCTTGTCTAAATCTTTTTAAAAAAATTTTTTGTTCGGGCTGGAGAGATGGCTTAGTGGTTAAGCGCTTGCCTGTGAAGCCTAAGGACCCCGGTTCGAGGCTCGGTTCCCCAGGTCCCACGTTAGCCAGATGCACAAGGGGGCGCATGTGTCTGGAGTTCGTTTACAGAGGCTGGAAGCCCTGGCGTGCCCATTCTCTCTCTCCCTCTGTCTTTCTGTGTCTGTCGCTCTCAAATAAATAAATTAATTAATTAAAAAAATTTTTTGTTCATTTTTATTTATTTGAGAGTGACACACAGAGAGAGGCAGATACAGAGAGAGAGAGAGAGAATGGGCGCGCCAGGGCTTCCAGCCACTGTAAATGAACTCCAGACGCGTGCGCCCCCCTTGTGCATCTGGGTAACGTCAATCCTGGGGAATTGAACCTTGAACCAGGATCCTTAGGCTTCACAGGCAAGCGCTTAACCACTAAGCCATCTCTCCAGCCCATTGTCTAAGTTTTAAATGAAGTGATTTAGTCATTGTAACTTCATTCTTAGGGAAACTGAGAAAACTTCACCTGTCCTAGGAAAGCCTGCAATATAAAATATTAACATAGATTGTCTAAGCTTCATATATTCTACCAGTCATAAATACTGACTTAGGTTAAGCTTAAAAATGGTTCAATGATTAAAGGTAGTTAATAAAGAAATCACTTTATGTCCATCATAATGTCTCTACTGTACATTAAAATCAGTCTAATTTAGCTCAACAATGACTAGGTCTGGCTTTATTCATAAGCTAGGTATACTCAGTTTCAGTCGAGATTTTACTTAAGTAATTGTCTCATTTCTTGTATCTTAAGTTCATTGCTTATAGACATATTGATACTTAAGACATGTTCCCTGGTCTAGAAAAATGATCTTAAATGCTACTGTTCTACTTCCAGTTTTGGGGATAAGTGATACCTACATAGATATACAGATTAGCCAGAGTTGTTTTCAAACACATATGCCAAGTTTTTATACTGTCTTGTCTTTTCTTGACATACAGTTTCTAGATCAAATCAATTGATTTTCAGTTGTGGATAAAATGTTGTTCCCAGGGCTGCTAACATGTTCTGCCTATATTATAGCTGACAGATATTTAAAAGATAGAAGGTATATGTTTTTTTGTGTTAAAGATGTAGCTCACACTGTCACCTTACAACTAAACTTAAATGCTAATCAGAGTGATTTTAAACTATTGTGCCATTCTCTGGCCAGATATGCTTTGCTAAGCAGATATATTCTACAGCTTTTTAAACAAAATATGTTTTGCTAATCAGATATGTATAGTCTCTCTGAATGATTAATAACCATATGTAGAAGCCAAGGTCAATGGGAAACATTGGAGTTAAAAGGATAACCAATATTTTGGTTCCTACTCTCAGGTCAGAAGGCCACAGGAGATGATGGGACACTTGCTAACTTCTAGCCTCTTGTAAGTTGCCTGTCTTCTTGATCAGAGAAGACACAGAGACCTGGATATGGACTCCAAATCAATGTATCTGCAACAGAAGATCCACAGTGGAGGAAAATCAGTCCTCTAGGCTTCTCAAGAGAGGGAGGGCCACTTGGTTATTATGGCCTTGACTTATCCTAGCAGATGATAATGCTGAGAGTCATAGAACTCCTCACAGGTCCTTAAAGTCTCTCCAATAGAGCCAGGAATGAACTCTAAAATATAATACATAGTTAGTTATTAACCCGGTTTATGAAGTTATCAAGATCTTTAAGAATTTGGAAGCCAAATGTGTCATTTTCAGCCAAAGGGAATCATTATCCAATGCTTTTTTGTGGCCAAACCATATTGCAGTAAAAAATGAGGCAATTGGACTTTATGTCTCCTTTTAGGCCACAAGTATTACGATTGATCAGGAGATAACCCAGCAGGGAGGCCAGTGGAGTTTTGGAAACTTCAGAACCCATGGAGGGGTGAGAAGTTCTTGGGCAGCTGTATGAAGATCAGGAGTCCCTGATCTGAAGACAGAGGTCTGAAACCTCCTGGAGAAGGACAGGGAGTTCAGAAGGCAAGCAGGCATTCCGACTGGAGGTTCCCAAGGCAGTCCTCTGAGATCAAGACAAGGGAGGTAATTCTGTCTTCCTAGATACCTTAGGAAGACAGATGAACAGAGGCTTATTCACCCTCTCTTAGGGCTAAATTGAATTGTATATGGCAAATGGCCTCTTTATGCTTGGAGGCAGGGAAGGTGACTTATTCTATCCAGATGTTGGAGATTTGTTCCAGCTATCTGGGAGTATTGAGACCCGGGGGAGTTAGAATTTTCAAGCAATTTAACATGGTGAAAGGAGAGCAAAAGATAGGATGGGTACCAGAAAGTGTATGGGATTTTAGTTTGGGCCTGGGACAGACAGCCACCATAACAGGGCAATAGCTGTCCTTAGTTTATTTTTATTTTTATTTTTTTATTGAAAACTTCTATAATTGTAAACAATATCCCATGGTAATTTCCTCCCTCTCCCCACTGCCCCTTTGAAATTTCACTCTCCATCATATCCCCTCCCCCTCTCAATCAGTCTCTCTCTCTCTCTTTTTTTTAATGTCATTGTCTTTTCCTCCTGTTATGATTGTCTTGTGTAGATAGTGTCAGGCACTGTGAGGTCATGGATATTCAAGCCATTTTGTATTTGGAGGGAGCATGTTGTAAGGAGTCCTACCCTTCCTTGGGCTCTCATGTTCTTTGCACCTCCTCTTCCGCAATGGGCCCTGAGCCTTGGAAGGTGTGATAGAGATATTTCAGTACTGAACTCTGCTCTGTAACATCTTCTCAGCACCATGGTACATTCTGAGTCATCCCAAGTTCACTGCCATCAGAAAACAGAAGTTTCTCTAACCAAAAGTGAGAGTAGCATTAATATATGGGTATGAACATTAATAAGAGAAGTGCTTACTGGGCAGTTTGGTGAGCAAAGTGTATACTTTTAGCCAGACAGCAGTAGACGTTATACCCCTAGGGCTCATGATCTGTTGTAGCTTTTCAGTATCAATGATGTATTCCCGCCCATGGAGCAGGCCTCCAGTCAAATTAGAGGGCAGTTGGTTTCCCCCATAACAGATGTGCCACTATTGCACCCATTGGCTCATTTGTCCTGGCTGGCCAAATACAAGGCTTGCAGTGTCCATTGTTGAATATTGTCACTGGTGATTTCTCTCTCACACATTGAACTGCATGCTGCATGTCTTTTCCATGCTTTCTGTTGACTGGACTTCATGGGGGAGATTATCAGCTCAGCTCTAGCAGGGTTCCTTGGTGACCTTGCAGCCCAAGTATGTAGAGTGTTCAGCAATAGGGTCTTACCATCTATTCTTGGTGGAAACCAAGGGCCTCAGCAATGGCATGTAGTGTTTTGGGGGCATCAGGGACCTCCCTGGCCAACAACTCACTGGAAGGTATCCCATCCCTGGCACTGAAAATTTGCTAGTAACAACCTATGACTCCTGTGTGTTCTCTTGTCCAAAAAAGTAGGTTTCCATATGACCTATATATGCTCTTAGATTTTGATTAGCTCTTCCTCCACCTTTCCTTTACTCAATCTCTTTCCTTTACCCCACATAAGCCTTTTTACCCCCATTAATCTGTTCTTCTACATATATATATATATATAATACCATACTATGAAATCCCCCTCCCTCCCTTTCTATTCCTTTATATCTTCTTTCTAGCTTACTGGCCTCTGCTACTGAGTTTTCTTCCTCCTCACACAGAAGTCTAGTCATTTATAGCTAGTATCCACATATAAGAGAAAACATGCAACGTTTGGCTTTCTGGGCCTGGGTTACCTCACATAGTATAATCCTTTCTAGATCCATCCATTTTCCTGCAAATTTCCTATTCACTTTTTGTAACTGCTGAGTAGAACTACATTGTGTAGATATACCACATCTTCCTTATCCACTCATCAGTGGAGGGACATTTAGGTTGGTTCCATTTCCTAGCTATTGTGAATAGAGCAGCAGTAAACATATTTGAGCAAATATCTCTAAGGTAGTGAGATGAGTCCTTAGGACATGGCTAGCAGGAGTATAGCTGGGGCATATGGTAGATCTATTTTTAGCTGTCTCAGGAATCTCCACACTGATTTCCACAATGGCTGGACCAGATTGCATGCCCACCAACAGTATAGAAGGGTTCCTCTTTTTCTGTATCCTCACCAGCATTTATGGTCATTTGTTTTTATGATGGTAGCCAATCTGACAGGAGTGAGATGGAATCTCAATGTAATTTTAATCTGTATTTCCCTGATGACTAGGTATATAGAACATTTTTAAAAATCTGTTTACTTTATTTACAAGCAGAGAGAGGTAGAGAGAAGAGAGACAGACAGAGAGAAGGGACATGCCAGGGCCTCTAGCCACTGCAAATGTGCCCTTGTACATCTGGCTTTATGTGGGACCTGGGGAATCAAACCTGGGTCCTTAGGCTTCACAGGCAAGCTCTTTAACTGCTAAGCCATCTCCCCAGTACCTAGAACATTTTTTAGACGTTTATATGCCATCTGTATTTCTTCTTCTTCTTCTTTTTAAAATTTAATTTATTAGTTTTCTTTTCAACAAATACAGGAAGTTTGGTACCATTGTTTAGGCTCATCCATGATCTGACCCCTCCCAATGGACCCTCCTTGTTGATGTAAATGGGTCGTGCATTGTGGAGTTAGCCCACAGTTATTGGTAAGCTAAATGTCTATGCATATCATGACCCAACATGTGACTCTGACATTCTTTCCGCCCCCTCTTACACAAAATTTCCCTGAGCCATGTTGGGTTCATTTATGGTCTGCTTCAGTGCTGAGGTGTTGGGGGCCTCTGAGGCTTTGGCTCTCTGATTTGGTAGGAGTTGATTTTTCTCTATGTTGGTCTCCTTCCCCTTTGTGCTGGTATCCAGTTCATCAGGAAAACATCACACTTGCTTGTTTCGCCAATTGTCCTTAGTTTCAGTCGGGCCACTTTTGAGGTATGTTGGTGCAGCTCTCTCCTTAGGATCTGCATCTATCTGAAAAAGAGACGCAGATTCTCCAACGGAGAGTAAGTTAGCACCCGGAAAATTGAGATAACAATTACTTTTTTGATAGAGAGTTTGATAGGTGTAGGCCCTCTTGTACCTCATGATTGATGGTAGCTTGATATTGGAGAGTGGGCTTATGTTTGGGTATGGTTCTGACTTGTTTCCCAGCTCCAGCTATGGGTCTCGTACCACTGAGGGGATCAGTTAGCCAAATCAAGAGCAGTTGGTTCCCCACCATGGCCACTGTTGCACTTGTGTGGGCATCACATCAGGTTATTTGTTGCTAATTAGGTTAGACAATGAGTTGCTTGGACAGATATTGGTCATTTCCCCCAGTCGCCCATGTAGCACCTTCTGGCACTAGACATGACTGTCTGGGGACTGACTCTCTCCTGGCTTCCAGCCATGCCATTCCATTTTATGTGTCAGCTGCGTATGGAGTCTTCAGCAATAGGGTCTTACCACTGGCCTTTGGTGGGTCATCAAGTACTCTGACAGAAGTCTGTCATTGTTTTGGGAAACCTTGTAGGTTTCTCTGATCAAAAGTTCATTGTGGATGGTAGCCCCAAGCTGGTAGTGGGGGTTACAGGTCAGTGCCCACTAAGAAATTGAGGAAGAACATAACTAATATACAAGAGTTAGAGAGGAGAGAGATAGAGGGGAGAGGGGGAGAGGGAGGGAGGGAAGATGTAGAAGATTTGGGTTAGTCTTGATCCTACCCTCTCCAGTGTCTTGTGGTTCAGGTGTTTCCTGTAAGGGTCTGGTGAAGGTTCAGCCATTTGGTCTGTCTTTTAGGAAGTAGAATTTTATGGTACCATTGCCGTTTGGGTCCAGATTACTGTTTTCCACCCTTTGATGCCCTCCCTGCCCTCCCCATCCATCCTACTGTCTAGTCCATGAGGTGCTTGCTGGGTGTGTAAGGTATTGAGAACTTTCTACATTGTTCCATAGCCCATTTTTTAATTGGGTTGTTTGATTTCTTATTACTTTTTGTGTGTGTGTGTTCTTTGTATAACTTAGATATTAACCCTCTATCAGATGTATATCTGGCAAAGATTTTATCTGATTCTGTAGGTTGCCACTTTGCTCTATTCACAGTGTATTTTAC
Source organism: Jaculus jaculus (assembly GCF_020740685.1). Taxonomy (NCBI): domain Eukaryota; kingdom Metazoa; phylum Chordata; class Mammalia; order Rodentia; family Dipodidae; genus Jaculus; species Jaculus jaculus. The sequence goes on from NC_059106.1 coordinate 105,642,174, forward strand.
CATACAAAAGCTTTGTAATTTCATGAGGTCCCAGCGGTTTTATTGCCTAAGCAATTGGGATTATATTCAGAAAAGGGTTTCTCCTAATTTTTCTTCTAGAAGTTTGAGATATGATATTAAGGTCTTTGATCCATTTGGACTTAATTCTTGTGCCTGGAGAGAGATAAGGATCTATTTTAATTCTTCTACAGAAACATATACAATTTTCCCATCATTGGCTGTCTTTTCTCCAATGAATATTTTTGCCATTTTTGTCAAAGATCAGGTGGCTATAGCTACCTGGACTTACATCTAGGTCTTCTATTCTGTTCCATTGATCTACATATCTGCTTTTGTGCTAGTACCATGCTGTTTTTGCTACTATGGCTCTGTAGTATAGGTTAAATTCACATATGGTAATACCATTAGCCTTATTTTTGTTGCTCAAAATTGTTTTAGATATTCAAGGTTTTTTTACTTCCAAATGAATTTTTGGATTTTTTTTTCTATTTCCATGAAGTACACCATTGGAATTTTTATGGATATTGCATTAAAAGTGTAGATTGCTTTTGGTAAGATTGCCACTTTCATAATATTGATTCTTCCAATCCAAGAGCAAGGGATGTCTTTCCATTTCTTAGTTTCTTCTGCAATTACTCCCTTGAGTGCTTTAAAGTTTTCATTATAGAGATTCTTTCCTTCCTTGAAAAGGTTTATTCCAAGGTACCTTATTTTTATTTTCATGTAATTGTGAATGGGAGTGAGTCTCAGATTTCATCCTCTGTGTGTTGTTAGCATATAGAAAGGCTACAGATTTCTGTGTGTTTCTTTTGTATCCTGCCACATGGCTATAGGTGTTTATCAGCTCTAACAGTTTGCTGGTAGAGCCTTTAGGGTCTTTTATGTACAGAACACTGCCATCTGCAAATCATGATAACTTGATCTCTTCTTTCCAATTTGTATCCCTTTTATGTGTGTGTCTTGCCTTGTTGCTATGGCTAAGACTTCCAAAACTATATTAAATAAAAGTGGGGACAGTGGACACCCTTGTCTTGTTCCTGATTTTAGTGGAAAAGCTTCCAGTTTTTCCCCATTTAGTAATATGTTGGCTGTAAGCTTGTCATAAATAGCCTTTATTATGTTGAGATATGTTCCTTCTATTCCCAGTCTCTGTAGTACTTTTATCATGAAAGGATGTTGGATTTTGTCAAATGCTTTTTCTATATCTAATGAGATGATCATGCAATTTTTGTCTTTCAGTCCATTTATGTAATGTTTCACATTTATCAATTTGCATATGTTGAACCATCCTGAATCTCTGGGATAAAGCCTACTTGGTCAGGATGAGTGATCTTTCTGATATATTCTTGTATTCTGTTTGACAATATTTTTTTTGAGAAATTTTACATCTATGTTCATGAGGGAGATTGGTCTGGAATTTTCTTTTTTCATTCTATCTTTACCTGGTTTTGGTATAAGGGTGATGCTGGCTTTGTCAAAGGAGTTTGGTAGGATTCATTCTTTTTCCATTTTATACAAAATTTAAGAAGCATTGATGATAGTTGTCCCATGAAGGTCTAGTAAAATTTCACCAGTGAATCAATCTGGTCTTAGACTTTTTTTAGTTGGGAGATTTTTGATAACTGCTTTGATCTCCTAGTTTGTTATAGTTCTATTAAAGTGGTTAATCTCATCTTGATTTAATTTAGGTAGCTCATATAAATCAAGGAAATCATCCATTTCTTTCAGATTTTCAAACTTAGTGGAGTATATGTTCTTATAGTATATCCCTATGATTTTTGGAATTTCTCTGGTATCTTATGTGATGGTGCCTTTTCATCTCTAATTTTGTTAATTTGTGTCTCTTCTCTCTTTCTGTTGGTCAGATTTGCTAAGGGTTTAACAATCTTGATTATCCTTTCAAAGAACCAACTCCTTGTTTCATTGATTCTTTAGGTTTTTCTTTCCTTTTCTTTTTTGTTTTCTATTTCATTAATTTCTGCCCTAATCTTTATTAGTTCATCCCATCAACTGATTTTTAGATATCTTTGATGTTCTTTTTCTAAGGCCTTAAGGGGAAACACAAACTTCTTTATTGCGACCTTTCTAATTTCTTAATGTAGGCATTTAAAGCTATAAATTTCCCTCTTAGGACTGCCTTCATTGTGTCCCCAAGGTTTTAGTATGCTGTGTTCCCATTATCATTTGACTCTATGAACATTTTTATTTCCTTCTTGATTTCTTCATTGACCCATGCATCATTTAGTAGTGTATTGTTTAGTGTCTATGATTTTGTGTATGCTCTATAGCTTTTCTTGCTATTCATTTATAGTTAGATCCCATTGTGATCAGATATGTGCAAGGACTTATTTCAATTTTCCTGTATTTGTTAAGATTTGCTTTGTGTCCCCAGTGAAAAAAGCAAAGAGGCAACCTACAGAATGGGAAAAAAATCTTTGCCAGCTATATATCTGATAGAGGATTAATATCTAGGATATACAACGAACTCAAAAAGTTAAATAATAAGGAATCAAACAAGCCAATCAAAAAATGGGCTATGGAGCTAAATAGAGCATGCTCAAAGGTAGAAATATGAATGGCATATAAGCATCTAAAAGAATGTTCTACATCACTAGTCATCAGGGAAATGCAGATTAAAACTACATTGAGATTCCATCTCCTGTCAGATTTGCCACCATCATGAAAAAAAAAGATCATAAATGTTGGTGGGGATGTGGAAAAAAAGGAACCCTTCTACACTGCTGGTGGGAATGCAATCTGGTCCAGCCATTGTGGAAATCAGTGTGGAGGTTCCTAAAACAGCTAAAGATTAATCTACCATATGACCCAGCTATAGCACTCCTAGGCATATATCTGAAGGACTCATCTCACTTCCTTAGAAGTACGTGCTCAACCATGTTTATTGCTGCTCAATTTATAATAGCTGGGAAGTGGAACCAGCCTAGATGTCCCTCAACTGGATAATGGAGATGTGGAACATATATACAATGGAGTTCTACTCAGCAGTAAAGAAAAATGAAGTTATGAAATTTGCAGAAAAATGGATGGACCTGGAAAGGATTATACTAAGTGAGGTAACCCAGGCCCAGAAAGCCAAGCGCCACATGTTCTCTCTCATATGTGGATCCTAGCTACAGATGATTGGGCTTCTGCGTGAGAATGAAAATACTTATTAGCAGAGGCCAGTAAGTTAAAAAGGAGATATAAAGGGAAGAGAAAGGAAGGGAGGAGGGTACTTAATAGGTTGATATTGTATATATGTAAGTACAATGATTGAGTTGGGGAGGTAATATGATGGAGAATGGAATTTCAAAGGGGAAAGTGTTGGGGGGAGGGAGGGAATTACCATGGGATATTTTTTTATAATCATGGAAAATGTTAATAAAAATTAAAAAAAAAAGATTTGCTTTGTGTCCTAATATATGGTCTATTTTAGAGAATGTTTCATGTGCTGCTGAACATAATGTGTATTCTGCAGCATTTGGATGAAATGTCCTGTGTATGTTAGGTCCATTTCTTCTATGACCTCATTTAATTCATATACATCTCTATTTATTTTTTGCCAGGATGACCTGTCAATTGATGAGAGTGGAGTGTTGAAGTCACCCACCACAATTGTGTTTGGTGCTATCTGTGACCTTAGTTCTAGTAGCATTTGTTTGATGAAGTTGGGAGCCCTCATGTTAGGTGCATATTTGTTTAGGATTGTCATGTCCTCCTGTTGAAGTTTGCCTTTAATCAATATAAAATGACCTTCCTTATCTTTCGTAACTAATGTAGGACTGAAGTCTACCTTGTCACATATTAGGATGGCAAATCCTGCTTGTTTTCTAGGCCCATTTGTTTGAAACATCATTTTCCAACTTTTCATCTTAAGACAGTGCATTTATCCTTTGTAGAAAGGTGAGTTTCTTGGAGGTAACAAATTGAAGGATTCTGCTTTTTATCCCAGTCTGCAAACCTATGTCTTTTGTTTGGGGCATTGAGGCCATTAATATTAAGAGTTATTATTGAAAGGTGTGTATTTATTTTTGCCATTTTTCTTGTTTTGTAGTTCTTCCAGTATTACCTTTGCTTTCTTTTATTAACTAGTATTTGAATATGGTTTGTATTTTCCAGGTTCCTTATATGTGTGTTTTTCTTTCTGTTCAGCATGTAGGATCCTTTCAAGTATTTTCTGTAGAGCTGATTTTGTCTTCAAGTATTCCTTTAGCCTGCTTTTGTTGTGGAATGTCCTTATTTCTCCGTGTATTTGCATGGATATCTTTGCAGGATAAAGTGACAGTTGTTATCTTTAAGAACCTGGAATACATCTTTCTAAGCACTTCTGGCTTTTAAAGTTTGTGCTGAGTAATTTGCTGTGATTATAATGGGCTTGCCTTTGTATTTGACTTGATTTTTCTGTCTAGCTGTTTTCAATATATTTTCTTTGGTCTGTATGTTTGGTAGTTTAATTGTAATGTGACAATGATTGGTTCTTTCCAGGTTTTGTCTATTTGGTGTTATAAAAGCTTCTTATGTCTGCATTGGCATCTCTTTCCCAACTTGGGTGAAGTTTTCTCCTATGATTTTGTTGAAAACTCCTACTACACCTTTGAAGTGAACATCTTTTCTATATACTATACACTGAATTCTTATGTTTGATCTTTTCACAGTGTACTGAATATCTTGAAATCCCCATTCATACTTTCCTATTAGTTTGTCTTTCCCTTTGTTGGACTGTATTAGATCTGCCACCAGGTGTTCTACTTTAGATAGTCTGTCCTTTTCTTCATCCATTCTACTGGTGAGATTTTCTATAGAGTTTTAAAAACATTATTTCATTGGCTGTGTTCTTCATTGCTAGTATTTCTGACTGGTTTTTCTTTATTATTTCCATTTCCTTATTTATGTCTTGTTGTTTTCCTGTGTCTTCTTTTATTTATTTGATTTCTTCTTTGGTTTCTTCGTACATATTTATAATCATTCTTTTGAAATCTTTCTCAGGCACTTTCTCTAAATCAGTCTCACTTGAGGTAATTTCTGATTCACTAATGCTTTTTGGTGGATTTATATTGTCTTGATTTTTTGTGTTTTTTTATCATAATGTACATATTTTTGCTTGGATTTTCTAACTAGCTGAAATATTATTAGATGTATCAATCAATCTGATGTTATATATTTTCAGGGTATGAGCTTAAGGTGCTAGGTGTGGCTCTTAGGACTCTCAGAGTAACTACAAAAGTGACCCTAGATGTTGGGTTTGCCTGCTAAGAGAGTACTGTAGTCTGAGTAAAACAAAATACAGGCAGATTCTAAAATTTAATTAAACAATGTATATCTTCAATGAAAAATAGCACAGAGCAAGAGTAGGTATCATGACAACCAGATCCTCTAAGAATGTCACTGTCCCTTAGGATGTATGTTGTTGCCCCACACCCTTAATCCTGTCAACTAGGAGGCTAAGATTTCTGGTCTGTTGAAGGTTCCAAGTCACCTTTTGACCAAGTGAGACCATCCCTAATGAATGACAGAAAAGGAAACAAAGGCACTGTATGTCAGGAAGCAACAAATGGAAAGCACAAAATATAGCTTATTTAAGAATGTCAAATCCAACCACCCATAAGATTTAACATATAATTTATCCTGTCATGGAAGGTGCAATTAGCACTTCCAATTCAAGCCTACATACCAGGCTTATTTGGTGGGTACTGACCTGTTTTAATCCCAGTTACCTTTGGGGTGATTTAGGTCTCAATTCTGCTGTGCTCCTTCTTGGGTCCCTCTTTGCTGTGCTTTGGGTTCAGGTATGCTGGCCGGGTCACTGGATCGCTGCTCTGATTGCCCTGTGCCAGGCGTTGTGTAGGTAAGCTCCTTTCCCCAAGTCTCTGGTGCTTGCTAGCACTTGCACTGGCTGTGTGTGGTGGTGGGGGGCACGGGGGGTGGGGTTGGAGGCTGTAGATGGTGGCTGAAGTTCTCCCACTGGTCCTCATCTTCAGGAGCTGCTCCTTCATTCTTCCCTGCTGTCCTCCCTTCATGATTCTTGAGTTTACAAGCAGGCTGGTGTGAGTGGAGATTCCCCTCTCCCGGGTTTTTGTGCAGCTCAGACAGAGCCTGGTGGCTGTGGCCATGCAGACCTGGTTCTGCCAATGCTAGAACTGCTTCTGCCTACTTCTGTGGACTCTAGGTGCTCTGGATCTCTCCTACTTCTCTGCTACGGTTGATATTTTCTTATACTCCTCACGTTTTAGATGAAGAGTGTATTTTTCTAGGTTTATTTTTATTTATTTATTTATTTTGTCCCCTGGGCTGCTTAGGTGTGGTTCCTACATCACCATCTTAACAGGAAGTCCCTTAGCTTAAAATTTTTAATTAACATTTTTTTCTAGTAGACATTAGCCACAGGCAAGGACCTCATTTGGTGCCTGTATTTCTGTAGATGTAAGGTGGATGTTGGCTTATTGTGATTGTCCTGCCTTCCCTACAGGTTTTTCTCTTGCAGGAAAGGGGGAAAACAAAGAGAGAGAAATTAGGTATCCATATGCTGAGAAAGTTAAGGAAGCCCAGTAAAGACATGCGTTTTTGGTTTTTTTTTTTCTTTAAGAAGGCAGGGTTTGTATTTGATTTTGTGAGATGGCTTGAATTTTGTGTGAGAGGGAGAGACCCTGGCAAGTCATGGCTGGCTAGCAGAAATGTGTGTGAGAGATAGAGGTTTTAGGAGGGACAGGATCAGGGGAGGGAACCTTGCCTATGTTTTGCCATACAACAGTGTTCCTGGAGAAAGTTATCAAGACCAATGAAAATGTTGAAAGCCAAAGTATTAAATTCAGGCCAGCATAGTCTAGAGACTATTGTGGTCAAATTTGTATATAGAGTTGGAGAAACTTGGCAAGCAGGAGCTCAGGAAGTTCGAGTTTATTTAAATTAGCCTTGAGACATGCCAATGGAGTGTCTTTTGGGAAAGATAATTTAGTGCCCATTTTGGAGGACAAGGGCTTGTTTTGAGTGGCCATTCCCACTGCCAGCAACATCTCCTAGGTGTTGGGAGGGCAAATGAAACTTAAGGATTAAAAGGGAGTGTCCCTGTACTTGTAATGCTTGGGGTTTCTGGTGGAATGATACATAGGAGACTCCCAGAGTCTCTGATTATCCATGGACAGAAAAGTGAAAAACTCCTGGAGTTTCTATGGTCTGAGGCAGGGTGCCTCCACCACTGTAGTCTGATGAGGGTGTGGATGCAGCAGATCACATGGTGAGAGGCCTCTTATCTGGAGTTCAAATGTCATGCAGGAGAATGGAGGGAGCAAGAGAGAGAGATATGACCTAGTGGATTATCCAAAGGGCTGTCAGAGATTTGGCTGAGCTCAGAGAGGGATTTTGGACATTCACCAGGGAGTAGCTTTGGCCAGAATTCCTCAGTTTCCACAGATAATGTTCCAAGTTCACACAATCCAAGGCTCAGAGTGAGAGGGAACAGAGAAGGAGAAATCTGCCAGGTATCAAGCTGGGTTTACACAGAGCACCAATATAGGTCCCTGAGCTAGGAGGCTGAATGGAAATGTAGACAAAAGCCACAAAAGAGCAGGAGCCTCAGGTCAGACTGGTGACTGTTTAGTCCAAATAGTGAGCTCAGCAAGTGTCTATGCTCCCAAGGGAGTAAAACACTGGCAAGAAAGTGGGAATAGGAGAGGGAAAGAAAAGGAGAAGCATGTGGCCAAAAAGCCCCAGAGGGCTGCAGTCTGAGTCACAGCACCAAATGTAAGGAAAGTGTTAAGAGAAAAATGAAAGAGAACACCAGACTTAATCTCTACAGACAGACTGTTTATTGAGAAGTACAGCAAGGAGAAGCACCCTTCCTGTGAGAAGCACTGAGTCAGGATGGGGTTCAAACTTATAAGGAGGATCCTAAGCCAAACAGACTGAATTAGCTGCAGGTCCAAGGGAAGTAGATAAGGAATCAGTTATTTGTGTCCTTGCTCAGAATTGGTTTTTTAGCAGAATTGTCTAGGGATGACTGGAGTTCTTCATTCTTTATTGCCTTCTAATCTTAAGATTAGTTATCACTCTAGTTTCATCTACTTTTCAGGGAAAGCTATTAACCCTTCAATGCCTTATTAAAAGGAATATATCACTAAGGACAGATCTTAGAGCCAAGCCCTAAAGTACATTTAGGACAATTCTAATGCCTAGCCCTAAGATGCAAAATCAATTTATAATTCTGGATGTTTGTACTTGCTAAATGTGGTGCTGGTTGTTTGATGGCATCTCTTTGCTTATACTTTCAGAGATAAGCCACAGATTCTCCTGCCATTGATGATGCTTCCTTAAAATTTTCAACACAAGGGGACCCACATACCCTTGGGAAATTTGGTCCACACCCATCAGCCTAGTGATATAAACTCAACACACCTGTGCAGTCCTGTGGAGGTTGTTTGGCCAGGGGCTAATATTCAGTGGCCATGAAGAATTTGGTGACTCGCTGTATTCTGTCTTAGAGGAATTCAGTGAGTCATCTGAGTATGCAAGGACCAAAAGAGAAGGTATTATCATAATCAGGGGAATAAAGTACATGTCAGAGACAGGATAGGTTTAACTTGAAGGGAAAAGAGCTGTGAGATTTCCTAACTTACAGCAATAGATATCCTAGCTAGTCACAGAGAGATGTCAGGCCACATGCTAAGAAAAAGGCTAAGCTGGGCGTGGTGGCGCACGCCTTTAATCCCAGCACTCGGGAGGCAGAGGTAGGAGGATTGCCATGAGTTCAAGGCCACCCTGAGATGACAGAGTTAATTCCAGGTCAGCCTGGACCAGAGTGAGACCCTACCTCAAAAAAACCAAAAATAAAAAATAAAAAAATAAAAAAGAAAAAGGCTAATTTATCCCAGAATATTATTTACTCTGGACTGGTAAAATTTACTTCTCCACAATCATTGTAGTCCATTGTTGAAGGCTTAGTCACACAGGTGTGGCTTTTGGAAGTCTCAGATTTTGGTTTCCCATTTGTCAAACTTCACTTTGTAGTATGCTATTCTCCCACATTGATCTTATGAACAGGCAAGGAGGCAGCTCTTCAGGAGACTGATATTTATCATAGCCATTAGGAAAGAAACTCTTAGAATATGTCAACTCTATTAGCCATTATGATCTGGTTATTATCCATGTATGAGCTTTCTTACATGTAACATGACATTTACAGGTGACACAAATATTATATCTAAGGTTGAGAAAAATAATAATATAGATGATAGGTAAGGAAGAAAGAATTGTTAATTGGGATGGAAAGTTATAAGGATTTGGTTTAAGTAAGGTAGGAAGTACAAGAGATTAGTATTGAAGCAATATGTGAAGTATCTTAAATTATTTTAAGTTTAAATATGATAGAGATTAAGAAATTAACTAATTTTTTTTGTTTGTTTTTCAAGGAAGGGTCTCACTCTAGCCCAGGCTGACCTGGAATTCACCGCAATCCTCCTACTTCTGCCTCCCGAGTGCTGGGATTAAAGGTGTGCACCACCACACCCAGCAAGAAGTTAACTAAGTTTGAAGTTTAGGTTTAAAGGTTTCTTTTTTTGTGTAAGTCTTTAATATGGAAAGCTCATAGTATTTACTCACTTGGTCCAAAAATAAAAATGTCTTCACTTTAGGAGAACTAATGAAAGTATGCTAGGCTGAAAGGCTAAAAGTTTGATTAGTCTTGATTATTTGTTATTACCAGTTGTTGATTTTATAAACATAATGAAATTATATTTTATATGATTATAAGATATGATGAAATATATTTTATATAATTAGGCCTAATTTTATCTCTTAGAAAAAGTTTCTAGCAAATAAATAAAAGTCTTACCCAATATGAAAACATATAAGAGTAGAACATTTAAGAAAGCTATTGTAAACAGGTATCTTATGTAACAAAATAAAGGCTTAGTTTTGGTTTTTATGTCACATTTAGATAGAGTTTAAATAAATAGACAAAACTAGTTAAAATATTGTGATTTTGTTAGCCTTGATATTGATTGATATGGGAAACTAAGGCTTACAGAATTGGCACCAGAGACGGAGTGAAGAATCAGTTTAGTTTTATACCAGCATGAGTCCAGGGGAATCTCTTCTAAAGCCTGAAATAAAGGTTAATTAGTAGATAGATAACTATAGCTGTGTTATGGAGTTAAGAAGAAACACAAGATAATTTTAGTACTGGTCTGAAGCTGCAATACAAACTATGGCCTTGAAACAGTACAAAAATTACAGTTTCAGTATAAAATACCATGTTATAGGACATAATCAGCATTAAAGTTTATTACAGCACAGGACATAACTTTGGGCCCAGGGCATTTAAACTTTATTTTATCATAATATGAGGTATACATTATAAATAAATTTATCTTATAGAAAATTTAGTTTGAACTATATAAACAATAAAGGTGAGAGAAATACAGAGAAACAGAGAAGATAGGTGCATCTTATTTTTTAAATGTCTAATGGTTATAAATATAGGCAGAACATGTCAAGTAAGACAGCATAAAGTTTTGGCATTTGTACTTGATAACATCTTTGATTAGTTTAGATACCTGTGTGGGTACCAATTATCCAGGGAAGGTTGGAAGCAGGGCCATAGAGTTTGGGATCATTTATTTTAAATAAAGACTGTTGTGTAAGCATGGTGTCATACCTTGAGGTAGATAATATGTCTTAAGGGTTAATTTACTTATGAGCAATGAATTTGAGATATCAGAAATGAGACAGTTATTTATCTTTGTGATGATACATAAAAATTAGAATTTGGCCATTTTTGAATTAAAATAGATTAGCTCTAATACAACCTTTTACAAATCTGTTTTTAAAGAGAAAACACTGTTGAATAATCATTTTTAGTTTAAGTAAAATAGTTCTTTTTAAAACTTTAATTTTTTTTCAAGGCAGGGTCTAACTCTAGCCCAGGCTGACCTGGATTCAGTATGGAGTCTCCGGGTGGCCTCAAACTCCTGGTGATCCTCCTATCTCTGCCTCCCAGGTGCTGGGATTAAAGACGAGAACCACCATGCCCTGCAAACTTTAATTTTTTTAGTATGAAATCCTTATCTTGGGAACTTAAACATTAACAAGTGAAACTTTACTTTAAGATTCAGTTTCCCCAATTGTCAGAACATTTTTTTTGATCTGTCTCCCTGTCAGCTAACAGTTCCTTGAAACCATCAGAGACTATGGGGAGAAGCTGCAATCAGGAGTATTAAGGTTGACTGAGCCTTGTCACTTTTTAGCTTGAAGACCATCTTCTGCTTTTTTCTTTTACATTCTTATACCTTTTTTGCACTTGCATTGACTTTTTAAATGTTTTGTGTATCTATTAAAGTAAAATTTTTATTAAGTAATTTTTTATCTAATGGGAAAACATATGAACATATATGTAAAATATCTATTGTTATAAACAGAAAAGCAGATGTTCTATCAAACAAATGAGCCGGGCCTGGTGGCGCACGCCTTTAATCCCAGCACTCAGGAGGCAGAGGTAGGAGGATTGCCGTGAGTTTGAGGCCACCCTGAGACTCCATAGTGAATTCCAGGTCAGCCTGGGCTAGAGTGAGACCCTACCTCGAAAAAACAAACAAACAAACAAAAACAAATGAAAACTTTATCCATTTGAAAACATGTAAACTTAGCATTTGGATATAATGTAATCTTGTGCTTCAAGTATCTCATTTAACATAAAATTATTTTTTGTAAATTATTTCATGAACACTACTTAAAAGTAGAGTAATATGTAAGAGAACTATTGTTATAAATAGACAATCAGGCATTTTGTAAGCATTATTAAAAGCAGAACCATATTTAAGAAAACCTGAATTTTGACCTGTGAAATTAAAAGAAACCATTTAATAATTTATTATGTCATCCTTTCTGTTTGATCTTTAAATATATATTTAATTATTAAATTATTATATTTATTGAGGGAAGTACAGAGCCACGGAAAGGCACCCATGTGCCTAAAGATCCCATGTCAAGGGTCTGGGGTGGTGTAGGGGAGCATGGAAATAAAAGAGAAAAGAAAGCTCAAGGAGCTCCTGTTGTGAGGGGAGCTGGAGGGGATAAAGGAGCCCATGTAGAGAGTAAGGGCTAGGGTCCCTCCTGCCTGGGTCAGGGCCTAGACTGAGCCCCTCCTAGCTGGGACTGGGCCAAACCAGCTCAAGCCCAGCTGAGAGAAAAACTCACCCATAGCTGGAATTTCCCAATTGATCAGAGTTTAAATATATTTTAATCAGAAGCTTAACAATTTTCCCCCCCAACTTCTACTTTTATGGTTTTTGTCCCTGTGGTTAATTATAAATAGACTATCTGGATTATGATTGTCTGTCTTCCCATTCCCCTGGGTCATTAGTCCCCTAGGCTCTCCCCACTTTTTTTGAGTATCCAGAAGGTCAGTTATATTAATTTCATAATTTTTTACTTTTATGTTACATTTAGATAAAGTTTAAATAAACAAAAACTCATTAAAAATGAATCTTGATTATGTCAAACATTCACTTTTTTTAGCAGTCAGAGCTTAACAGTAGGAAATATAGGTATAGTTCAATTTTAACTTTGATTTGAGACATGGAAATATACATAAATTTATTGTTCCTAAGATAGCTAAAAATGGATTTACCATATGACCCAGCTATAGCACTGCTAGGCATGTATCCTAATGTCTCTTCTTACTACCTTAGAGATACTTGCTCAACCATGTTTATTGCTACTATTCACAGTAGCTTGGAAATGAAACCAGTCTATATGTCCCTCAACTGATGAATGGATAAAGAAGATGTGGTACATTTATAGAGTGGAATTCTATTCAGCAGTAAAGAAAAATGAAATTATTAAATTTGCAGGGGAATGAATGGATCTGGAAAGGATTATACTTAGTGAGGTAACCCAGGCTCTGAAAGCCAATGTTCTCTGTCATATGTGAAGCCTAGCTACAAATATTTGGGCTTCTATGTGAGTTGGAATAAAACTCAGTAGCAGAGGCCAGTAAGCTAGAAAGGGGATATAAAGGGAATTGGAATATAAAGGGAGGAGGGGGACATACTTGAGGATGGTATTGTATATATGTAAGTAGAAGAACAGATTACTGGGGTGTGTAAAGGCCTAAGTGAGGTCAGGGAAAGAGATTGAGTAAAGGAAAGATAGAGGTAGGGCTAATCAAAATCTAAGAGGGTATAAATAAATCATATGGAGACCTATTATTTTCGATATTGGCACACCCAGAAGCCATAGATTGTTACTAAAAAATTTTCAGTGCCAGGGATGGGATACCTTCCAGTGAGTGTTGGCCATGGAGGTCTTGATACTCCCCAAAACATTACAGGCCATTGCTGAGGTTTTTTGTTTTCCACCAGGAATAGATGGGAAGATCCTATTGCTGAAGACTCCACATACTTGGGCTGCAAGGTCACTGAGAAACACTGCTGGAGCTGAGCCAAAACACATCTGCCATGCAGACCAGCTGACAGAAAGCTGGAAAAAGCTACACTGCAGACAGTTCCATGGAGAGAGAGAAATCACCAGTGGAGAAAAACAAGAGTGGACACTGAAAACTTTAAATTTGGTCAGCCAGCCAAATGAACCAGTGGGTGCAATAGTGGCATGTCTGTTATGGGGGAAACCAACTGCTCTTTATTGGACTGGCAGCCCACTTCATAGGAAGGAATACATGCCTCATACTGAAAACCTACAACAGGGGAAGTCATGAGCCTTCGGGGTGTAGCGTCTGCTGCTGTCTGGCTAAATGTATATACGATGCTCACCAAACTGCCCAGTAAGTACTTCTCTTAATGTCCATACCCATATATTAGTGCTACTATCACTTTTGTTTAGAGAATCTTCTCTTTTCAGATGGCAGTAACTTTGGGATGACTTAGAAGGCACTATGGTGCTGAGAAGAAGTGACAGAGGAGTGCTTAGCAGTGAAGCATCTCTATCACACCTTCTAAGGCTCAGGGTCTATTGCAGAAGAGGTGGCAAAAAGAATGTAAGAGCCAAAGGAAGGGTAGGACTCCTTACAGTGTGCTTCTCCAGATACAAAATGGCCTGGATATCCATGACCTCACAGTGCTTGACACTTCCTACACAAGACCATCATAATAGGTGAAAAAGATGATGTCATCAAAATAGAAGAGAGACTGATTAAGAGGAAAAGTATATGTTGGAGAGTGGAGTTGCAAAGGGGAAAGTAAGGGATGGAGAGAATTACCATGGTTTATGTCTATAATTATGGAAGTTGTCAATAAAAAGCTAAAAACAAATAAATAAATTTATCAACTTATTACAAAGAGTCAAGTCTGAATTATATGAACAATTAAGATGAGAAATAATATGGCAAATGAAAACCTTTAAGTTAACCCATTTTACCATAGGCAATTTTAACCTTTTTTTTTTTAAAGACATATTTATTCAGCGTCATGATTAGACTATTACATTTAGCAATCAACAGCATGGGTGGAAAAAAAAGGTCTACATTAAAAACCTTTGTTGGAATGCTTTACACTTTCCACAGAACAAAACTAAAATAATCTGTTATACAATTAGTCACAAATACAGACCTCAAGTTTTTTTGCCCATACACATGAGTATTGTCTAAACATGTCTTCTCTGTAGAGGCTAGGCCCTGCCACCACTGTGCTTGGCTGAGTTCACAAATCTGTTGTAACCTGTAGCTTCTCTGTCACTTCTTTGGCTCTCCTATCCTGCTAAGCTTTGTTTCCTGGCAGTAATTAAAAATCTCTGCCACTGCCATAGCTACTGCTGCTGCTTGAACCACCATAGCCACCTTGGTTTTGTGGTTTGGCAAAGTATTGGCCTCCCCCACCATAAAGGCCAGAGCTTCTGCCTCCAAAATTTTGAGAGAACAGGCTTTAGCAATGTTTCCTCGGCTGCGTCCACAGGCAGAAAGCCAATTTTCACCTTTTCCAGTCTAAGTCCTACAACCTTGTTATATCACTTTCATATTCTTTTAATAACAAACTTAATAAACAATCTTTTACCTTATAAAGTCTGTTCTGTTCTAAAAACATCTCTTTCTGTAGAAGCAGGATTAGAATTTGGTATATAAACATGTCTATTGTTGTAGTAAGTATGTTGTCAAAAACAGAGATTAATTATTTTAAATATATTGTAAACCTTGTTTTAATAATTTAATATCATCTTAAAATATGTGAGCATCCAAACATTTAATGGCCATTAGCATTGGAATAACTAAAGATTATGAATTTAGTCATATATAAAGACAGAATACATGAAACATAGAACACATGGCATGACATGGTTGGCCAACATTAAACATGTCAGCATAAAACATGGAGAAAAGTTCCTTTCAAGATTTTAATTTTTTTTTTTTGTTCTTTTTTTTAATTTTCATTTTTTTATTAGTTTTCTATTCAGCAAATACAGGCAGTTTGGTACCATTATTAGGCTCATCCGTGACCTACCCCCTCCCCGTTGGCCCCTCCTTGTTGAGGTATATGGGTCGTGCATTGTGGAGTTAGCCCACAGTTATTGGTAAGCTAAATGTCTATGCATATCATGACCCAACTTGTGGCTCTGACATTCTTTCCACCCCCTCTTCCGCAAGATTTCCATGAGCCATGTTGGGTTCATTTTTGGTCTGCTTCAATGATGAGGTGTTGGGGGCCTCTGGGGCTCTGGCTCTCTGGTTTGGTAGGAGTTGATTTTTCTCTGTCTTGATCTCCTTCCCCCTTGTGCTGGTATCCCGCTCATCAGGAAAACAGCACCCTTGCTTGTTTTGCCAATTTTCCTTAGTCTCATCCAGGGCCCTTTTGAGGTATGATGGGGTGGCTCTCTCCTTAGGATCAGCATCTATCCGAAAAAGAGAAGCAGATTCTCCAACGGAGAGTAAGTTAGCACCAGGACAAATGAGCTAACCCTTACTCTTTTTTTAGAGAGTTTAATAGGTGTAGGCCCTCTTGTATCCCATGATTGATGGTAGCTTGATATTGGAAAGTGGGCTAATGTTTGGATATGGTTCTGACTTGTTTCCCAGCTCCAGCTATGGGTCCCATACCACTGAGGGCATCAGTTAGCCAAATCAAAAGCAGTTGGTTCCCCACCATGGCTGTGTGCCATTATTGCACTTGTGTGGGCATCACATCAGGTTATTTGTTGCTAATTAGGTTAGACAATGAGTTGCTTGGACAGATATTGGTCATTTCCCCCAGTCGCCCATGTAGCACCTTCTGGCACTAGACATGCTGATTGTCTGGGGACTGACTCTCTCCTGGCTTCCAGCCATGCCGTTCCATTTTATGTGTCAGCTGCACAAGATGCCTTACATAATCAGCAAGCATCTCATGGATTAGACACTAGGATGGATGGGGAGGAAGGGGAGAGCATTGAAGGGGTGGGAAACACTAATCTAGACCCAAACGGCAATGGTATCATAAAATTCTACTTCCTAAAAGGCAGACCAAATGGCTGAACCTTCACCAGGTCCTTACAGGAAACACCTGAACCACAAGACAATGGAGAGGGTAGGATCAAATCTAACTTAAATCTTCTACATCTTCCTTCCCTCCCTCTCCCTCTCTCTCTCCCTCTCCTCTCTAACTCTTGTATATTAGTTATCTTTTTTCTCATTTTCTTAGTGGGTACTGACCTGTAACTCCTAGTACCAGCATGGGGCTATCACCCACAATGAGCTTTTGATCAGAGAAACCTACAAGGTTTCCTAAAAGAATGACAGATTTCTGTCAGAGTACTTGATGACCCACCAAAGGTTAGTGGTAAGACCCTATTGCTGAAGACACCATATTTAGTTATTTTTTAAATTGGCAAGGACTTAATATTAACAGGGCAACAGCCCATGGTTTGAATTTAAAGCTGATAATTTCTTCTTTTGTGGCCATTAGCCATATGTAAGAGGGCTGGGGTTACAGGATTTCCCTTGGTGTTTGCCTTTGTTTATTTTATCTAGCTGTGTGGCAGATGCTGTTTTTTTCTAGTCATTTAAAGGTTAAGTTTTTGTGTACTGTGATTGCCCTTCCTGTTATCAGTTGTTCTTTGGTGGCTTGTAATGAAAAGAAGGAGAAAAGGGAAAAGAAAGGAAAAAAACCCTAGAAGCTGGATAGTGATTTCAACTTTTAGCAAAGAGAAAAAATTAGGTATCCATATGTAGAAGAAGTCAAAGAGGCCCAGTAATGACAGGAGTTTCTTTGTGGAGGCAGAGTTTGTATTTGATTTAGTGGGATGGCTTGAATTTTATGTGAGAGGGAGAGACTCTGGCAAGTCATGGCCAGCTGACAGAACTAAATGTGAGAGACAGAGTTTTAGGAGGGGCATGAGTAGGGGAGGGAACCTTGGACCATTGGCTGTGTCATGTCATCAGAGAAGGTTACCAGTGAGAATGTTAAAATCCAAAGTACCAAATTCAGGCCAGTGATGGCCATTGTCAAGAGAATATTGTGGCCAAATTTGAATGACAGTTGGAGTAATTTGCTAGGCAGGAGCTTAGATAGTCTGAATTTCTTTAAATTAGTTTTGAGACATGCCAATGAGTGTCTTTTGGAATAGATAATTTAGAGCCCATTTTGGAAGACAAGGACTAATGGAGTGGCCAATCCCACCACCAGGGATGTCTCCCAGGCTTTGGGAGGACAAACAAAATGCAAGAATTAGGAGGGCACATCCTTGCAATCATAATGTTTGGGGTGTCCACTGGAACCATACATGAGAGGCTCCTGGACCCTCTTACTACCCATGGACTGAAAAGTAAGAAACTCCCAGGGTTTCTAAGTTCTCTGATGGAGCACCTCCATCACAGACTGAGAGTGAGTACCTTGTCCTGAAGGCTGTAATTTGATGAGGGTGTAGATGCAGATGGTCACATGGCAAGTGACTTCTTGTCTGGAGTTCAAAGGTCTTGTGGGAGAGGGTGAAAAGAAGAAAAGGAAGAAGTCCCCAGGTATCAACCTGGAAAGACTGGAGGTTGCAGATCACAGGTAGCAATTTAGTTCAGAGTAATGAGCACAGCGAGTTTTTGTGCTCCTTGAGGGAGTGAAACATTGGCAGGGAGATTGAGAGGAGGAGAGGAAAAGAGGAGAGGACATTCAACCCCAAAGCTCCAGAGAGCTCTGATCAGAGTCATGACACCAAATGTAAGGAATGTGAAAGAGAAAAGCAAAGGAAAACATCAGACTTGATCTCTATAGACTGTTAATTGAGGTACAGCAAGGAGCAGCAGCCTTTCCATGGGATGAAGGCTGAAGCACTGAGATAGGCTGGGGTTCAAGCTTATAAGAAGGGTTAGAAAGAAAAACAAACTAGACCAGGTGCAGTAGATGAGGCACTTGTAGATATTTGTATCCTCACTCAGAATAGGCTTTTCCAGCAAGAATTATTTAAGGTAGAGTATCCCAGACTGTCTTGGTTTTTTAAGGCCTTCTGAGTTAAGAGAAGTACATCAATCAGGGGAGCTGTCAGGCCTTCAAGACCTTTTAGTCTTAGGGATAGTTATTAACTCTTTAGTTCCCTCTAGTTTTCAGGGAGAGTCATTAACCCTTCAATAACTATGTTTATATCATTTTAACATATCTGTTGATGAAATCTGAAAGAGAAGTTCCTGAAAATATCCTAGCTGAGCCAGGAGATGTGTTCATTTGCCACATAAATATATACTTCATAGATACTATGCCAATTTCTTTACTCATTGCCAAGATTAAACTATGCCAGTTTGCCTCATGGTATTAACCCTTTTGTTGGGAGATCCACAATAGGCAGTTAGTTTCTTGAACTAGGCCAGCAGGATGGTCTGCACTTGCTAGAATTCCTACTCTTACCTAGACCTGTTTTTCCACAACCTGGGCCCCTTCAGGGAGGGAGGTCTTTCCTAGGATATAAACATTGCTATTGGTCAAGTTCAGTCCCCTGAACTTTGTGTCAGGGCTAGCCTCTTCCTGAGACAGCCCATAGTCCTATCCAACCTGCTGTCCCTCTGGTTCCCCTGAGCTGTAAGACAGGCAGGGCTCACCACAATAAGGTTATAAATACATTTGTGAGGGGAAGGTACACTCTCTGAGCTACCTGATTACTTAGGAACTTCTTTTTTGGTTTTTCGAGGTAGAGTCTCACTCTGGTCCAGGCTGACCTGGAATTAACTATGTCATCTCAGGGTGGCCTTGAACTCATGGCAATCCTCCTACCTCTGCCTCCCGAGTGCTGGGATTAAAGGCGTGAGCCACCATGCCCGGCTAAGAACTTCTGGCTGATGGTCTGGACCTCATTGGACTGAGCTGAGGGGAGAACCCCCTACCTCTTACTCTCCACACAGGTTCTTTACCCCCTCTTTCTCCTCACAAGGCAGGAGCTCTTTGAAATTTCTTTTTTCCCTTTTCTTTCCACGGTTTTCTCAGGCCCACTACATGGGATCTCTAGCCATGTGGGTGTCTTTTCTTGGCTCTGTACTTCCCCCAATAAATATACTAATTTAAGAATTATCTTTCTTGGTTGTTTTTTGCTGCGAGCCCCCTGACCCGCAGGAAAAGCACGACCAGCAAACAAGGATCCTTCTCGATCACACTTTATTGGAGAGCCTCTTGGTTAACAAAAAGGTTGATGGCGAGGGGCTGGGGCGCAGGAGTGTAGCTGCTTTTATAGGGTGTAATACTACTAGACACCTACGGATTGGCTGTTACCTGCTCCCCCATCACCCAGGGCCACGGGATAGGCCCAGGATGCATTACATCATGTGCACGCGCAGCATCAAGCAAGACTGTCGCCAGGATATGACCAAGTAGGGGGTTGTTCGTCACCACTCTCAGCAGGAAGTCAGCGCCATCTTGTAATGGCGTCTGTAGCCGCTCCCTGCAGCTCCTCCTTTTTTGTTTAATAAAATGGCCAAGCGTAAATAGAAAACATGCCTTCCCGATCAGGTCCGCACCTCATGATGTGTTGACCGATCAAGGGAAGAAGTCCAACCTCCCCTTCCTCAGTGCAATGGGACAGGTCCCCTGAGAGTGCAAAGGCGGCGGTCAAACAAAAGCTACCATATTCCTGCCCATCCTCGTGTAATAGGTACTCTGAGACCCCGAGGGTGCAAGGGCCAGGGAAGCTATTTGTCTTTTAAAGCTGCCAGCCAGATTTGGGGAGAGGAGCCACATTCTAAGGCAGCGAGCGCTTGTGAAATGACCATTTTATCTCTCCTAGTTTGGGTTCGCAGGCGACAGACCAACCATAGGCAAAGCACACACCCTCCTAAGCAGCATACCAGAAACATTCCAGTTCCTACCCATTCCTTGAAATAGGAGAATGCAGATGATATCCAAGAAGTAAAGCCTTCTGCCAAGCTAAGATCCACTCGTGTGGAATTAATATGTACTATAGCTTGTCTTAATTCCTCTAATTCCCTATCAAATTCCTTAGACCAATTTTGCGAGAGGGCTAGCGACAAACTACGAGACAGATTAGCAGCTCTGGTGAAGTTTTCATAAGGGACACTAGTAACACACAATGCATTATACTTCCATTCACATCCCAGCTGAGCTAGCTGCCAAAGGACATCAACCTGTTCTTGGATTAAATCTATTCTTTGGTTTAAAATTTGGATACCACCCTTTAAGTGAGAATTTAAAGCTGTCTCAGTGTCTAAGGCCTCTGAGGTAGAAGTAGCCAAGTTATTCAAAGTTTCAGCCGTCTGTACTGAGGAAGCTATGGCCACACCCGCCGCAGTAGCGGCAGCAGCTATCGCAGCCACGGCTGCTATAACTGCTGCTGTGATGCCAAAATCCCTTTTTTTTCTAAATAAAGTCAGCGTGCTGGGAGCTTCCACAGGCACAGGGACCCAACGAGGGACCCTAAGGACCATAGCATTTTTAAACTTTGGAGCATCCCAGCATTGGGACAAGAGGCAGGAGGTATTGGAGCAGCTACTGAAGGAGGAATTACTGAGTACAAACATAAACGGTGGGTGAATGCAAACTGGTGCCGGGGAGAAAGTAGCATTTCTTGCGTTAGTTTGGCACCCATGTTCAATGCTCATAATTCCCCCTGTGGTGTTGATAGTTTTGTATAAGGCATCCCAGTTCTCATCAGCTTCCTCCACCACCTGCTCCTTCTCACTAAAGACTGCAGTCACATTATTACAAGCAACTTGTCCTCCCTGTAATAACACAAAAGGTGTGAAATCAGTACAGCTTCCATTTGTTCCACACAAAATCCACTTTGAAAATGGATTATACCTTCTATCTTGTCTGAAAAATCCCCCAGTCCATAAGGCCGGATAGGGATGGGGACCCCTCATGTCCGGGGAGAAATTAAAGAGTTTTTCCTTACTCGTCCAGCCAACACCGGTAGACTGACAGTCAGACCACGGCCAGGTTTCCCCTTCATCACTTCCCCAACAATGAGGAGCAAGTCGTGGTTGGTATGCTTTGTCTGATATGTTTACACCAACCAGAAATGTTCCATTAAGCCAGATTGCCAATTCAGTATAGGTATAGTTACCAAATTTATATTGGGAAGTCTTATTCTCTGGACCATACCAATCATTACGTCTCTGTTGGTCATTTCTTTCCCAAATCATGTCCCTGTGGAACCAAGCAAAGGCTTGTTTCTTTAAGACCATACAGTCCTCATAAGTCGGATCAAGCGTAAAGCACAATGTCCCCGATGCCTGGAAACTCCGCTGTTCTCCGATAGAAACGGAAGAGGTGTCTTTCCTCACCATGGGAAGACCCAGTTCCTTCTCTGTTGTAAAGAAACGGGGAAAAACCACAGCAGAGCGGTATACTGGCATGGGTTTGGGAAATGCAGACATAATGCCCCAACGCTGTTCTCCCCTACATTCCAGGCACAGGATGAGGATCATCAATAAGGCTCTCCTTTTCTCCATCCTTCTCTCCATCCTGGTAGGCATCTCTGTCTCCAGGAGCCTCCTGTTGGGGTCGGGTAATTGTTTTCACCAAGCGAGCCGGAACCCAATGCGGAGAATCTTGGTCCTGTGGAAAAACACAAACAGCTCCCCTGGATCTTAATATCACAAGATCCGGTCCTTTCCATTTATTATCCAAGACGTCTTTCCACATCACCATTTCTTTCGGCACAGAAGTTAGAGATTTTCCATGTCTATCAGCTGCGCTGTCACCATGGAAATCCAAAATTAAAAAATTGAGTGTAAAAAGAGCTAAAGATATTCTTTCCTTGGGAGTAGCGTCTTCGGCTATCCCTCTTTTTTGTTTAAATAAAAGAGCTTTTAAGGTCTTATTAGCTCTTTCTACTATTCCCTGGCCCTGTGGGTTATAAGGAAGGCCAGTGGTGTGGGTTACCTGCATTTGAGCACAAAAGGCTCGAAAACCAGCAGATGTGTATGCTGGGCCATTATCAGTTTTTAAATGGCGTGGCTTTCCCCAAGCAGCTCAGGCCTCTAGGCAGTGAGTCTTTACATGAGAGGCCTTTTTCGCCTGCCAATGGTGAGGCGAAAATAATACCGGAGCATGTGTCCACTGAAACATGTAGGTATTTTAATCTTCCAAACTCTGGAAGATGTGTTACATCCATTTGCCAAAGGTATCCAGGGCTCAGGCCCTGAGGGTTGACGCCCACATGTGGGGAAGGCAAAAAGGTAACACAAGATTGACAAGACTTTACAATGTTTCGAGCCTCGTTTCTGGAAATGAGAAATTTGAGTCTTAAAGTATTTGCAGGCACATGATATAATCTATGAAATTCTATAGCTGAAGCCTTAGGATCTCCTAAGGAAACCATGGCCAGCCTGGTAGCCCGATCTACCAGGTCATTAGCCTGTGACAGGGGTCCAGGCAGTAATGAATGGGCTCGGATATGAGAAACATAAAATGGGCAAGTTCTCTGCTGAATTAAAGATTGAAGTTGTAATAGAATATTGGACACTGAACTAGAGGAGCGAACTGAAGCTGCGATCTCTAAATTAGCCACTGCATTGGCCACATACAAGGAATCTGTAAACAAATTAAAGGAAATGGGGAATGTCTGAAATACCTCCAAGACTATTAAGCATTCAACAATCTGAGGAGAGTCAGGTCTGAACATTCTTACTATAGGCTCCGATCCCTGTACCAGGTAGGCCCCACGACCAGACTTTGAGCCATCAGTAAAGATGGCAGGGGCTGATGTAATAGGCTCCTGAACAGTGATTTTAGGAAAGTAAACCAAATTGTTTTCAACAAAAGACAAAATAGGGCTCTTTGGGTAATGATCATCTATGACATTTGGAAAGGCGCACATAAGAATGCTCCAATCATCCACTGTGCCAGACAAAACTTTTACTTGTTCCTTAGTATAGGGAATGATAAGTTTATCAGGCAGCTTTGCAAAATGTACTAAGCAATACTTAAGCCCCAAACAGGCCTGCTGAGCTACCAACTGTGGGAAATACTGAAGAGTGCGAGCCCCTAAAGAGTGTCCATGAAGCCACAACAGTGGTCCCTCCTGCCAAAGTACCCCTGTAGGGACATCCTTAGTCTTAAGGACACATAAAAGTAATGGTTTAGATGGATCAAATCTATCAAGTTGTGCTTTACTAAGCGCCTCTTCAATCTTAGTAAGGGCCTCACGGGCAGGCTGCGTAAGCGTACGAGGAGAGGAGACATCAGGGTTGCCTTCAAGAATAGAAAAAAGAGGCAGCAATTCCGAGCGAGGCACATGAAGGAAACCTCTCAGCCAATTAATGTCTCCTAGCAGCTTTTGAAAATCATTGAGTGTATGTAAATGAGAGGTCCGTATACACATCTTCTGTGGTGCCACAGAATGAGGGCCAATGACGGTCCCCAGAAAAGTAACAGAATCTGTCTGTTGAACCTTCTCAGGGGCTATCAGCAAGCCATGATTCTCTAATGCTTGAACAACTCTTTGAAAAGAGGCATGTAAAACTGTTAACTCAGGGGCTGTCAACAAAATATCATCCATATAATGAATCATACGGAGAGAAGGGAACTCTTGACGGACAGAGGCCAAGGCTGTGTCCACAAATAATTGGCACATAGTAGGGCTATTAGCCATTCCCTGAGGCAACACACGCCATTGGAAACGAGCATCCGGCCTCTCATGATTGACTGAGGGAAGAGTGAAAGCAAAACGTTCCCTGTCTTGTGGACAAAGCGGTATGGAAAAGAAACAATCCTTAATATCTAAGACCATCACTGGCCAGCCCTTGGGCAAGGGAGAAAGTGCCGGCAGGCCTCTCTGAACAGGTCCTAAAACCTGCATTTGGGCATTGACTGCTCTCAGGTCATGGAGCAGCCTCCATTTACCTGACTGTTTTTTAATTACAAATATTGGAGTATTCCAAGGAGAAACAGAGGGTTCCAGATGGCCCAGATCTACCTGTTCCTGTACTAACTGTTTTGCAGCTTCCAATTTTTCTTGTGATAGGGGCCATTGAGGGACCCAAACCGCCTTGTTAGTTAACCAAGGGATGGGCACCTGAATTCTTTTGGAAGCAGCATTTTCAATGGCCCCTAAGAAAAACCCAATCCATTACGGTCTAATTTTTCTTTGGGAATAATTGGATCGGGGCGCCCCTGAAGGAACTTTCCTAGTCCCTGTTCTGGGACAAAGCCTTGTATTTTCATCATATTTTTAGTAGCCTCCGAATAGTCATTAGTCAAGCGGAGGCGCAACTGGGATTGAACATCCCTTCCCCACAAATTGATAGGGACCGCTAATACAAAAGGCTGTATTTTTCCCTTTTGCCCCTCATCAGTATACCATGTTAGTTCTTTTGCACTCATCTGGGGTGTCTCTGCATACCCCAAACCTTGAAGGGTCTGAGAGGATCTTTGAAGGGGCCAAGACTTTGGCCAGGAGTCTAGTTTTATAATACTGTCTGCACCTGTATCGACTAAGCCCGAGAACATCTTGCCTTCAATGATTAACTGTAAGAGAGGTCTCTGATCTAATTCCCATGACAAGCAGGCCAGGTCCACCCCTGTGGACCCAAGACATCCTGTCCCCCTTTCCCTCTGTTCAGCAGGGAATTGTGAATGAGTGGAGGGCAAAGCCAACAGCTGAGCAATACGATCCCCCGGTGCAATGGAGATCGTCCCATAAGGGGAGTGGCAGAGGACTTTAATGACGCCTGTAAAGTCAGGGTCAATGACTCCAGGAAAGACAATTAACCCCTTCAAGGTTGATGACGACCGCCCCAGAAGAAGCCCCACAGTATCTTTATGTAAAGGGCCGCAAACGTCAGTCTCCAGGGCTTGGATCCCCATCTCAGGGGTTAGGACCAATCCGGAGGCGGCACAGAGGTCCAGCCCTGCGGAGCCTGACGTGGCTCTCCTGCATGAGAGGACGGAGGCAAGCCCAGCGCCGGGGCCGGGGTCTGCAGTGCCCCATAAATTTGTGGGCCCTGGGGACGGGGGCCCTTCATCCCGTTTTTTTGGTCCTGAGCAGATTGAAGGGGGCGTACAGGTAGACCATTAATATCTCTTACTGACCTGCACTCATTTGCCCAATGTTTGCCCTTCTTACATCTCGGACAGGTACCCGGCAGCCTCTGCTTCCACCCCTCCTTTACCGGCGGGGCAGATTGTTCAGCTCTGGGGCATTGGTGTCTAAAGTGTCCTAGCTGCCCACATTTAAAGCACCCTTTATTTTTCTGAGCCTGTTGGGACTTAGTGGCTGCGAGGACTGCGGCAGCCAGGCCAGCATTAGAGAGTGGCCCTCCAATTTCTCGACAGGCTTTAACCCAGGCTTCCAGTCCCTGTTTCCGAACTGGGTTTATAGCTCGCTGACATTCTTTTGTACTTTGTTCATAGATTAATTGCAATACAAAAGGCATAGTATGATCTGCAGCTCCAATGGTTTTTTCTGCGGCAGCCACCAGTCTGGCGGCGAAATCTGCAAAAGGTTCTGTGGGACCCTGTATAATTTTAGTCAGGTTACCGGCTACTTCCCCTTTATTAGAGACTTCCTTCCAGGCCCAATAGTGAACATTATTAATTTGTTGGTAAACTTCAATTGGGAAATTAACTTGGTTAGCCATGTAAGGGCCAAGCCCCAAAAGCATACCCACTGTCCATTCTGGATGTCCATTCTCAATATTTTGCCTAGCCTGTTCCTGAGCATTGTCTATAACTATGGCTTTCCACTCTAAAAATTGGCCTTTTGTAAGGCAAGCTTTACCCAATTCTATCCAATCAGTGGGCGTTAAAGGATCTGTAACAATCCTGCGCAATAGTGCAACAGTATAATCCGCAGCTGGGCCAAAGTCTTTTGCTGCTTGAATTAAGTCTTTTAATTGTCTGTAAGGAATTGGATCATACCTCCTCTGATGGGTCACTGGATCCATAAATACAGGGAAAACTGAGACTAGCTGCGACCATGTTTTTGGTTTTATGAAGCGGCATGTGTCTCTAGCAGAGTTATAGGGGGGAGGTGCAGACGGCTCTTTCAAATGCAGAAAACCATCTCCCTGGGCTGGAGGTGTAGACAGCTCTTTCAAATGCAAAGGACCATCTCCCTGGGCCTGTTTTCCTTTTGTTAGTAGGGGGCGCCTAGGCAGAGATGAATAGTGCCTTTTTGTGACTTCCTTGATTCCTTCCCCCCCTTTTTTTAATGGTTCTTCCTCCTCCTCCTCTAGGTCTGAGTTGGAGGTGATTTCCTCATCTGTCTCAAAAACATTTAAACGTACAAGCTCTTCAATAGGGGGATACAGCCTGGTAAAGGCCCCTTTAGTCCCTTTCTCAGGCAAGTGATGACTTATTTCCCCC
Source organism: Jaculus jaculus (assembly GCF_020740685.1). Classification (NCBI taxonomy): domain Eukaryota; kingdom Metazoa; phylum Chordata; class Mammalia; order Rodentia; family Dipodidae; genus Jaculus; species Jaculus jaculus. The sequence continues at coordinate 105,668,885 of NC_059106.1, forward strand.
ATCTCTTCAAGCTCCTCCTGCAGGCTTTTATCTTTATCTTGTATATGTTTCTCCTTCTTTATATCTCCTTTTTTCTTAGGCCTAACTTTTGACTCCCCTGAATCAGACTCAGAAAGACTATCCTGATGTCTTGCTAGAGCTTCTCGTCCCCTTTTAATAATTTCTATGTGGTTTCCTTTACTTAAACAAGAATGGATAAGGTGCCAGAACGGCGTTGTGCCTTTGTTTATTTTATCTTCCTCTTTTGCCCTTTCTAAATCTCGACCTAGCTTCTCCCACGTAGGGAGGGAAAGATCACCCGACACCGCGAACCATGGCGCTATCTCATCTAGGTTTCTGACTATTTTCTTAATGGTCACGGATGAGATCTTAATGTCCCTCTGCTTAAGCAATTCTTTTATGGGTTGGACAAAATTATCGGGTGCAAAGTTTGTACTCTGAGAATTGCCCATGGCGCACGCTGCTATCTACCAGCGATTTATCCGCCTAACAAAAGAAGCAATACAGTGAGTGACAGATTGAAAAACCTTGTTATCTACCAAGGTCTTTTATTTTTGATTCCGAGCTGCGAGGTTAGTTCTCACCTAAGCAGTGACACTGTCCTCAGGTTCACAGCAACAGCAACACAAAACAAGAAGGAGAAACCACACAAGAAGCCAAATGGCAAGAATAAAATACGGGTCCGTCAATAGATCTAGCATGACTGGGGTAACTTACCGTGGTCTTCCTCTCCGTGTGTCAAGTTCTGGATCCTCTTCGGCCCCTCGCCCGATGCCCTTCTGGCACCCGGCGTCCCGGGTTTCGGCACCACTTGCTGCGAGCCCCCTGACCCGCAGGAAAAGCACGACCAGCAAACAAGGATCCTTCTCGATCACACTTTATTGGAGAGCCTCTTGGTTAACAAAAAGGTTGATGGCGAGGGGCCGGGGCGCAGGAGTGTAGCTGCTTTTATAGGGTGTAATACTACTAGACACCTACGGATTGGCTGTTACCTGCTCCCCCATCACCCAGGGCCACGGGATAGGCCCAGGATGCATTACATCATGTGCACGCGCAGCATCAAGCAAGACTGTCGCCAGGATATGACCAAGTAGGGGGTTGTTCGTCACCACTCTCAGCAGGAAGTCAGCGCCATCTTGTAATGGCGTCTGTAGCCGCTCCCTGCAGTTTTTTTTTCTTTTCTTTTCTTTTTTCTTTCTTTTTTTTTTTTTTTTTTTGAGGTAGGGTTTCACTCTAGTCCAGGCTGATCTGGAATTCACTCTGTATTCTCAGGGTGGCCTCGAACTCACAGTGATCCTACTACCTTTCCCTCCCAAGTGCTGGTATTAAAGGCATGCATCACCACACTCAGCTTAAATTATTTTTTTTTAATTTTAATTTTTTGGTTTTCTGAGGTAGGGTCTCACTCTAGCTCAGGCTGACCTGGGATTCACTGTGTAGTCACAGGGTAGTCTCAGGGTGGTCTTGAACTCACAGCAGTCCACCTACCTCTGCTTCCCAAGTGCTGGGACTAAAGGTGTGTGCCACCATACTTGGCTTTTATTTATTTATTTTTCTCAGTCTCTTTTATTAAATTCTTTGATTAATTAGAAAATAACCCAAGGTTTGTGGTTCAAGAACTTGTCTGAACCCCAAGCACCCTGTTATGCTTCTAATCTATATCAATCAGATGGCTTAAAAACAATATTGCAACATAGTTGAAGTGTTCATTACCCTTATGAAAATGAACTTTTCCCTGAATCTAAGAACTATTTTTCTTTTCCCATGAGATGAATGTGTGCATATCTTTTGTGAAAAATTTCCCATGGGCTATTGTAATCTCCTTATTTCTTCTTCCCCAGAACCCTTTATATATGGCAGGCATTATCTGCTTGTGTTGTGAGCTCCAGTTTATTTCTTTTGCCCATTGTGTGAGCATGTATGTGTGTGTAGTGTATATGGTATCATGTGTGTATGGTATATGCACATATGTATGTACATACATGCATCCCATGCATGCTCATGTAGAGGTTAGAAAGGAATGTTGGGTCCTTCCTCTCAATCACTCACCCATGTGCTTTCTTGAGATTCTTGATGAAAGCAAAGCCACCATTTTTTATGATTCTCTCTGTAGGAGTGGAGTTACATATATGCATAGCCAGTTATTTGTGTGGCTCCTGGAGATCTGAACTTGGATGATCTCAGGCTGAGGGCCTTTTTGCTTGTGCAGGAAACACACTTAATCACTGAGTCATCTCTCTAGCCTGCAGATATTTTGATATTAACACAAGTTCAATTTTAAGATTTTAGTTTTTGAGGTAGGGTCTCAATATAACCCAGGCTGGCCTAAACTCATGATCTTCTTGCCTTAGGCTCCTGAGTACTGGCATTATAAATGTGTGTATGTATATGTGTGTACAATCACTCTTCGCTGAAGAAATTCAGCTATGTCAAAAGTGGCATTTGATGGCATCATTTTCCCCCTCCAATTACGGAGGTATAGACTAATTGGAGAGAAAAGATTCAGTAGAGGAGGAATAGGGGGAAAGGGAGAGTAGTGGGAGGGGATTATGATAATAATACGTTGTCTATAATGTATGGAGGTTGTCCATAAAAAGTTAAATGGCAACTGAGCTTTGTGTCATACTGAGATGTGGGCTGTATTTGATTAGATGGGAGGTTGGAAAGATGATTCTGGGGTGAAAGAATAACATGTGAAGGTAAGTGAAGCAGGTCAGGGCTTGGCATGTATATTAGTCAGGCTTTTCCATTATCATAGGACAAAAAGGAGATAATGATGGCAAGATGGTGGGATGATCTAGCAAGAATGAGAGAGAGAGATTTTCAAAGGAATTGCTTCATGTGATTGTGAAGGTTGACACATCTGAGCAGAGAATAATATATTATATTTAAAATTTTTTAATTAAATAGTTTATTCTTTGATAATTTCATGTCATATTTTGATCATATAGACCTCTATTACTCTCTTATCCTCCTTCCATTTCCACTGAACCCTTTCTTATCACCAAGTACCAGTTTCTATATCATCAAGAGAATGGATCCCTCTCTCCCAGCAACTATCAGCTGAATATTTTCCCAGGGAGGGGCAGGGCCTCAAGAGCCCCACCCTGCCCATAATGGAATGTTGATGGGCTCAAGCCTATGCAGATCTCCTGCAGGTAACAACAGATGTTTTGAGTTAATGAGTGTAATGGCCATGTCATGTCCACAGCACCTCTTTCTACCCTCCAGCTCTTGCATTCTTTCCATCCTCTCTTCTGTGATGTTCCCTGAGCCTTGGAGGTGAAGATATACAGGGCTGAGCATTCAACAGACACTTTTTTTTTTTTTTTTTTGGTTTTTCGAGTTAGGGTCTCACTCTGGCTCAGGCTGACCTGGAATTCACTATGTAGTCTCAGGGTGGCCTCGAACTCTCAGCGATCCTCCTACCTCTGCCTCCCGAGTGCTGGGATTAAAGGCGTGCGCCACCACGCCCGGCTCTCAACAGACACTTTTTTAAAAATTCATTTTTATTTATTTATTTGACAGTGACAGACAGAGAGAGAGAGAGAGAGAGAGAGAGAGAGAGAGAGAGAGAGAGAGAGAGAAGGGGTGTGCCAGGGCCTCCAGCCACTGCAAACAAACTCCAGATGTGTGCACCCCTTGTGCTTCTGGCTAACGTGGGTCCTGGGGAATCGAGCCTCGAACTGGGGTCCTTAGGCTTCACAGGCAAGCACTTAACTACTAAGCCATCTCTCCAGCCTTCAACAGACACTTTTAAGCACTTTGGGAACATTAACTACCACCCACTTCAGAAAAGCAAGCTTTCCAGACCAAGGCTAAGAGCTGCACTACCTGTACAAACATAAGGGGAATAGTATATTCAGATCTCTGTAAGAGTCCTCTGGAAGGTTATCAAGATACCTAACAAAAGGTTCTTATAGTACAGAAGGCTGGATAAAGGTGGATGGTTTCTGGAGTCTTTAGAAAGAAAGGACTTGTGAATTCATGCAATGTGTCCAAAATAGATGAGTGACTGACCTACTGTATCTGGTATGTCACTGCCAGGAAGACCTGAGGGGCAGAGAGATCCCATGCCATGTTGACTTTTTTTTTTTAATGTAGGTATTGTGAGTGATTAATGAATTTTTGTGAAACGAATGTGAATAACTTCAATAAGAAATTGAGGAAATTTATGACACTTGGCTTGATGTTATACAGAGTCTAGGGTATATGTGGGCATGGAGAGTATCAGGGTCTTTAAAGACTCTTGATATTCATGATTGGAAGCTGGTTTGGGGCAGGGCCTTACCTGTAATAGTTTTCACGTAGTGAGCTCTTCACTGTGTAAATGAAAAGGGCTCATGCTTGGAGGGCTGTAGAAAATTTTTCTGGCCCAGGGAAGGATGTGGGGATGAGAAAACCTTAACTTGGTTTAAATGAGGATCCTGGGGGTTTCCTAGTAGGCTTGGGAGAATTGAGAGCTTTCTTTTTTTCTGCATTTGTGTGTGGTGTCTATGTGTATGTGTTATGTATGCATTTGAACGTGTATGGATCTGTGTGTGTGTGTGTGTGTGTGTGTGTGTGTGTGTGTGTGTGGACTACATGTGTGTGGAGGCTAGAGATCTATGTTGGGTGCCTTCTTCAATTGCTCTCCCATTTGCTTTGTGACAGGGCCTCTCACTGAACCCTAGACCTCACTGATTCATCTAGACTAACTGGCCTTGGAGATCTTCCCAGCACTGGGATTAGTACATGCTCATGCCACCATGCCCAGCTTTAAGTGGGTACTGGGGGTACAAACTAAGGTCCTCATGACCATGTGGCAAGCACTTCACCCACTAAGCTAGCTCCCCAGCCCTAAGAGGATTTTTTTCTGAACCCCTTACTTCCAGTGGCATTAGAGACTGCTATCTCTCATTTAGGTTTCTCTTGAGATCTGAGCACCTGGCTTGCTTAAAATTGACCCTTTTGTGATAGATAAATGCAATGTAGTCCTTTGTTTTTTAACTTGAAGGTGCTGCCCCCTGTTGGGAAGCATTAAAAGCGCCTTCTCCCCATACTAACTTCCTGGGAGGAGAGTAGGAGATGGAGAAGGTTCTTGTTTATTCCAGCTGTTGAGGAAGGAAGGGCACTCATGCCAGTGTGCATAAGGTTCAACCTGTGACATGAGAATTTTGGCCTGTCAGCACCAGTGTCAAACTAAAGACTCAAAATTAGCCCAGACCTGAGTTACCCGTAGGATAAGGCCAGTGGGGTCACTAGGACCCTCAAGCTTCACTTTTTTGTGGTAGTGGAATTGAGAACAAAGAGGGGTGGACTTGTTGATTTACCAATAAGTAAATTTCTGCTCTGGGAAAATACCTGTGTGAAAGAGTGATACTGGGAGAGGGAAGGAAAGGAAAGGGAGTAGGATAAAATGGTTCTGAGACCAGGAGAAACATGGTAAACAAGCAAAATTTTTTCTAAAGTTATGAGCTGTGGAGATAGTTCAGTAGTAAAGCACTTTCATTGAAAGCATAAAGATCTGACTTCAATCCCCGGAGTTAATGTAAAAAGCCAAGTGTGCTGGCATGCCCTTGTAATCCCAGTGAACAAGGGTAGGTGGAGACAGGCAGATCCCTTGGGTTCTCAGGCGACCCAGATTGGCCAGTTTCAGTCCAGCAACTGGTCCTGTCTCAAAAGCTGGATGGCGCCTGAAGAATGACACCTCTGGACTGCATGAGGACGGGCTTACACACATCTACCCATACATTCATAAGTGTGCATGTGCACACATACTCACATGCACATACACTTGGGAGCTACGGCAAGTAGTATATACCTGTGTAACTGTAGTCCCAGGTTCTCAGGAAGTGAGGCAGTCTGATTATGTTAACCTAGGAGCAAGTTTGAAGCTAGCCTGGGTTGACATAGTATGACCTTGTTTCATGCAAACAGAACACAGCACAACATTAAACAAAAGTTTTTAGAGATGCTAAGAAGAGACATAAGAAGATAAATTATGTGTGTGAGAAGCTAGTGATTAATTATGGTTTGGGTAGGAAGTAGTGTGGACTTTGGTGGTTGCTAGGGAAATTGACCTACTATAATGAGAAGCTGGACACATGTGTCACCACTGTTCACTAGGACTCCCAATGATTCTTTGTAATGAAGGGCCTGAAGCAAAGGGCCCTGACTTCATAAAGGACCCCAGGTGGCCCATGGAAGGGGTCAAGTTTGCCTTTCCTGAATGGCTAGATTCCCACTTTAGACCCCAAACAAGGACAGGGTTGGATAGAGAGGACACACTGAGGGCAGAGAAAGGTCTTGGGTCTACAGGGCAGTAATAAGCCGAAAGATGTCTAGCTAGATGATTTGGGGCTATGAAGGAATTTATAGCAGAATGGAAATAAGGCTGAAGTGGCTAGGACAGTTTGTCCCTGTGGCCTGGCCTGTATTTTTCACCTGGAGTACCTGCCTGAGGGTTACAGTGAGCTGGATAGCTGTTAGGAACATTGCCACCCTGTGGTGTTCTAGGCTCAGTTGATAGGAGGGCACCTCGTGAGTGGTACACACAGCCCTACTCACACTCATAACATTCATAGAATCTGACAGGATAAGCTCTCCTCATGTTAAAGCCTCCTAAGATTACCCTAGGCTCTAAGGACCCACAATCTACCCTCTGCATGCTCCTCAGTACCTCTAAACTACTTCCCCCAAACTTGTATAATGGCCTCCATATCCCCTCCCAGAATCCACATTAAAGCATGTTAAAATTTCAGAACAAGTTGTCCTTGGGATTTAGCATGAGGTGACTCTGAAAGGGTTTATGGTTGAGGGGGTTGGGAGTTCATAAATCATAAGGTTTAGGATATTAATGGAGTCAGGAGAGGAAGGTCCTAAGATCTATAGTATGACCTAAATTTGGGCCTTCCTGGGCTGAGGAAGGGGTAAGAAAGGGCTCTGTAAAGTAGACCAGGCGCAAGTATTTTCTAGGAAAATGCAAAGCAAGGTGTCAGCTTAGAGCAACAGGGACCATCCTGAGGTTTGGAGTCTTAATGTTCTTTGGAGGTATAGGCGGAGATGGGTTATGAGAGCATTTTGTATAATGGGGAGGTCTGTGGAGACCAGAAGGGGGGGGAGAGTTTCAGGGATGAGCTTTGGATATCAAGAGGATGCTTTAAGTGGGTCATTTTTAGGGGATACCTTTAAGGATGGTGGGTGAAGATTCATTACTTGTGTGTGGGATGTGGAGAAAGCAAGGGTAGTGTGTGTATGGTGAGGCTTAACATGGTGGAATATAAGGAGTGGGTTTTGGAGGGTGTCACATAGGGGAATGATTATGGGAACCAACTAAGGGGTTGGATTATTGGAAGAATTCTGGGAGAGGTTGTTAAAAACCATGTGAAGGTGTTTCAGGAGTGGGTTGGAAGGGGTTGAGGAAGTCTCAAAGTAAAAGATTTAAAGGCACTTAGAGCCCAAGGAAATCTGGAGGGTCTTATTATGGCATGCAATTTAAGAAGTCAGATTTGGGCTGGAGAGATGGCTCAGCACAGTAACAGCACTTGCTTTCAAAGCCTTCCTTCCCCAGTTCCATCCCCTAGTACCCACGTGAAGCCATATGAACAAAGTGGTGTGTGCATCTGGCGTTCATTTGCAAGGAAGTGGCATGTCCATTCTTTATTTCTCTCCCTTCTTTCCTTCTTCCCTCCCTCCTTCACCCCTCTTTCTGTTTGAAAATAAATAAAAAATATTAGAAAATATGTCAGATTTGAGGATATCTTGGGGGTGTGTTTTCTCCAGCCTGAGGATGCCTTGAATGAATAAGTTGAGGTAAATAAAGATCTTGGGAGTGAGGGCTAACGAGTTAGCTTAGTATGTAAAATACTTGTTTTGTGAGCTGAAGGATTTTAATTGGATCCCCAGAACCCATGTAAAATAAAGCTGTCATGGTGGTACATACTTTTAAGCCCAGTGCTAGGGTGGTACAGACAGATTCCTGGGGCTTTCTGGCCAGCCAGTCAAGCCTACTGGGTGCATTCTTCCTGTTGGAGACCCTACCTCAAACAAAGGATGAAGGACCAAACCTGAGGGAGTCCTTTGGTCTTCACATGCACCTGACCTTTATACAACTTCACCCAGACCCAGACATGTTCAAGAGGAAGAGACAGAGAAGAGTAGAGGAAAGGAGAAGATAGAGGAGATACAAAGAGGAGAGAAAAAAAAAACAGAAGAGGAAGAGAGGAATGGAGAGAATGAAGAGAGAAGAAAGAGAAAGAAAAGGAGAGGAGAGAAGAGAGGAGAGAGACTACAAAGGAGACGAGAAAGAGATAGGAGAGAATGAGGATAGAGAAAAGAGAAAGAAGAGAGAAAAGAGAGAGATATCTGCTGAGGGTGGAATGGTCATGAGGGAAGTGAGATAAGAAAAGGTTATAATTGAACTGTCTAATGGGCTGATTTGGAGCAGGTTTCATCCAGGAGTATTAGGGCGGGGGAGATTCTCACAGGGTGAGTCAGCTGGCAGAATGGGAGGCATCTGGGTTGATACTAATGAATGGTTGGAGCTGAAGGATTACAAGAATGGGCTTGTTGGGTAAGATTTTACTGCCCACCTGACCTTTCCACTTGTCCTCAGTCAGTAGCATTTGTGGTACACTACATGGGGACCATGTTCCTCATACTGCTCCCGCAGGACCCAGCAGGACTGGAAGGTGGGCAGTGAGGCCAGAATGGAGCCCCCTATCCACACAGAGAGATTCCTCTTGGTCTGGGCAGACACCACCAAATGAGTCTCCGAGGACAGAGAGTGCAGCAGCTCAGCACGAAACCGACTCTTCAGCCCTTTGAAGAGCGATGAGCCTCCACAGAGCAGCACGTTCTGGGCCAGGCCTGCCCGCAACTCCTCAGGCACCTTGCAGAGGCTCTGTTCAGCCATGGCAGGGAGGCCTATGGGTGACAGTGCTGGGATGTCCGGAGGATGGAATAGCAGCTCTGGACACTGGAAGAGCTCCTTTCCCAGTGTGACAGTCCTCCCATCAGGCAATTTCATGGACTGCTGGCACTCCTTATCAGGCCGTGCCTGCTCCTTGTGGAAATCTGAGGCCACATAGCAGCAATGGTGCTTGATATTCTGCACTGTGTCCAGGTCCTCCTGTTGGAGTTGGAAGCCAGAGCCCAGCAGAGTCTCTGCTAGGAAGGCTGTCAGGTGGTTGCCGGCCAAGTCTAGGCGCTGGATAGCATGAGGCAGGTTGTAGCCTTGGAAGACTGGCACTGTGTAGCTGACCCCATGGCCAGAGTCCACCACGAGCCCGTTCACATTTCCGTAGGAGTAGACTGACAGCACGGACTGCGATGCTACGTAGGTAGCTGGGGAGCATAGTGACTCAAAGGCAACTTCCATGAGCTTCTCTCGGTTGGTGGAGGGGCTGAAAGGCGGGTCAGAGAACAACAAAGGGTGGTCCTGGGCAGCCACTCGAAGGTCATGCTCCAGTATGTGTTGCCAGATGAGCTCAGCGGCTTCCCAGTCCACAACAATGCCATTGTGAACCGGCTGTACCAGCCTCAGCTCTGGGCGGGAGTGGGCTGCTTCCCCGATAAATGTTTCCAGCTCCAACTGCTTCTTGGTGACTTGTTTCTTGTGTTGGCAACCCACAATGGTGGCCACAGTGTGGGTGGGTTGAGGATGTCCTGCAAAACCCACTTTACAGAGGCCTGTGCCCATGTCGATAACTACAGCGCTTGTCTTTGGTGGGAGCTTGTTGTCTACCATGCTGGCACAGGTTTTCTGGAGATTCTTATCCACCAGGATGGAGCTGACCTTAGGGTCAAGAGGCCTGGTGGCCTTTAGGGAGCCTTGAGGCTCTGGAAGTCCATTCACATCCATGGTGGCAGGTGACCTGGTGAAGCTGCTTGTCCAGGCTAGCCACTTTTCTCTGTGGTTCAAAGGGAAGAGGCTGACTCAGGCCCAGGGTAGCCAGAGAGGGAGAGGGGCGGGCCAGTGGTCTATGACATCATCCTACCTGCCTTAGCTTCACAATGCAGGGACATGGTGGGATCAGGGAAGGACAAAGCAAGAGACTGGAAAGTTGGGCAAAGTACGGGTGAGGTGGGGGTCAGGTAAAGTGTAACTGGTGGTGGTGAGGTGGGGGAGTCAGGTAAAGTGAGACTGGTGGTGGTGAGGAGGATGTGGCAAAGCAGGAGGAGAGTGGATGAGACAGAGTATGGGGGCTGGTCAGAGCTGGGGATGGGGTGTGGTAAGCAGAGGGACAACAGGGCACTTATTGCTTTAGGACTGCCCAGTAATCCTTAAGTGCTAAATTTGGAAAGGAAGGCAGCTTATTTGTTCTAGAACTCCACCATCATGCAACACACACAAAATCTAACCACCCAGAATAGACAAGAAAGATTAAGAATTTTCTTGAGCACCTCACTCTTTCTACTGTTAATATAAACCAGATGGTTAGAGGTCACCCTGGCATTCTAGATGCTGAAAGGAGAGACCAGCCTGACTCTGGGGTCAAAGGTGAGGAGAAGCAAAGTAAAGACACCTATCCTTGGTTCTTTGTCTCCTCTTCTTGAATCGCTGTCCCTCTTTCTTTCCTGTCAAACAGGAACTTGAGCCTTCATACCTCATCCACATCCTCTTTGGAAACCTTCTCTGGTTTCCACTCTGTAGCCTCATATATGGTTGGGGCAGTGGGAAGGGAAGAGATCTGCTTCTTTCTGGGTACTCTGCTCCCTCTGGATTGCAGGAAAGCTGCCTGGCATTCAGGCAAGGGTTTTAAGTATGGTTCAAAGAGGGCCAGTGTGCCCTCTTGTGATCAAAGACTTGTTTGAGCAGGGATGGGGATATAGTTCATTATTAAATCACTTAACTAGTATGTTGGGGGCCTTGGGCTCCATCCCAGCATTCTATACTGAAAATGAGTAGAAGGCAGCAGATGGGTTGGGAGAGTCACTTCAAAACCATGGCTGTCTTTGGTAGTGCCTGATGTTAGCTGGTAAAGACAAATACATTTTATTTCTTAGCCTATGCATGCATGGGGTGTTAAAATCACCAGAAATAGTCCCACTGTTGTTTTGAATGTGTTTTGAGGAATATATAAATAAGGGAGATTTAGTTTTCTATTTAAATCTCAATGATTTTCTTTGAGAGTGAAGCTTGTTGTGGATTTAAATTCATTGTGTGTGTGTGTGTGCATGCGTGCTAGAGAGGTGGTTAATACTCTTGCTTGCAAAACCTAACTTCCTGGGCTCAGTTCCCCAGTACCCACATAAAGCCAGATGCACAAAGTGGTGCATATGTCTGGAGTTAGTTTACAATGGCTGGAGGCCCTGGTATGCCAATTTTTCTCTCTTTGCTTGCAAATAAGTCAATAAATAAGCCGGGCATGGTGGCGCACACCTTTAATCCCAGCACTTGTGAGGCAGAGGTAGGAGGATTGCCATGAGTTCAAGGCCAGCCTGAGACTATGTAGTGAATTCCAGGTCAGCCTGAGCTAGAGTGAGACCCTACCTCGAAAAACCAAAAAAAAAAAAAAAACAAAATAAAAGTAAATAAATTTAAAAAAATTGCATCTGTATTTATGTATGTGTAGATGTGCACCCTGTGTGCATGTATGTGGAGGCCAGAGGGAGCATCAGGTGTTCCTCCTCCATCACACAGTAGAGACTTTCCTTGAGCTGGAGTGTCTTATTGGCTCTAGAGCTTGTCATTTTTGTGAGCCCCAGCAATTCTCCAATCTCTACTCTCTCCAGGACTGGAGTTGTAGACTGAATGGTCATGCTCAGCTGTCTATATGGGTACTATAGAATCAAACTCAGGAAGTTTCAGGAACCCTCAAGTCCTCATGCTTGCACAAGAAATGCTCTTACACTCTTAGCCATCTCTCCAGCTACAATTCATTTATATGTAGTGTGTTATTTAATAAATGTTCTTCACTCAGATATTTATTGTTGAAATTTTGAGAAAAAGAATCTCTAGGGCTCACTGGTTAGCTAATTTAGCAGTATCAGTGAGCTCTAGGTTTTGCAAGAGAACCTGCCTCAAAAAACAAAGTGGTGCCGGGCATGGTGGCACATGCCTTTAATTCCAGCACTCGGGAGGCAGAGCTAGGAGGATTGCTGTGAGTTTGAGGCCACCCTGAGACTCCATAGTGAATTCCAGGTCAGCCTGGGCTAGAATGAGACCCTATCTTGAAAAACAAAACAAAACAAAAAGTGGAAAACAATTAAGTAAAAGACTTGAAGTTGAACTCTATATGAACTCTCTATATGCACTGGTACATGCATGCTTCCTGCACCCTCACATCTGAACACACCACACACATACTTGCAAAAAAAAGTGGGGGGAGCTGAAAGACACAATAGGGAAGGGTGAAGCCACACATGTCGCAACTCAAAACTTAGTACCTGGGTGTCCTTATACACACCTGTAATCCTAACAGACAGGAAGGAGAGGTCGAAGGGCCAGGGAATTTGAGAATGGTAGTTTGAATGTGCAAGTGTAAATGTATGGCCCCATAGACTCAGGTGTTTTATTAAAATTAAACTTGTAATTTGGGTCTCCAGCCATCCAGCTGGAGGAAGTGTCACTGGAAGTGGATCCTGGAGTCGCCTTAGGGTGAGTCACTGGAGGCAGGTCTGAATTCTAGCACAAAGTCATGAAGAGAACAGTTTGAGCTTTGCTAGTCATGCTTGCTTGTAGTACTGTCTCTTTAGTGGTTTCTCTCTGCTTGAATTTATGAAAGGGAGCCATCTTCTGCTATTGATGAATCTGTAAGCTAAATAAACCCATTTCTCCCATAAACTGTGTTTGGCTGGATGTCCACCCCAGCAATGTTGAACTGATGACAACAGAAACTGGTACCAGAGAGTTGGGGTGTGTCTGAACCATGTAGATTTTGGTCTTATGGAACTTGTACACTGGAGGAATGTGGCAGGACTTGGTACTTGCAACTGCAGAAGCCTTGAAGAGCATTAAGCCAAATTTTATGGACTATTCTGGTGAGACTTTGAAAATGCTAAAGAGAATTGTATTGGCTTATGAACTTTCAAAGAGACTGAAGAGAACTTTGAACTGGGCTACTGACATAAAGTCTGGCTCTATTCTTTTGCTTATTCCCAGAGAGTTTGATCAAGGTTAAATTTAAAAGTAATGGATTGATGTGCTTGGCAGAAGGTATAGAAATGAAAGATATATGATTTAAGTTAGATTGGAGAAAATTCATCAAGTTGAAAGTTACAGGCATAGAGACTGATTTTAGGTTGTTAAAGCTGCTATTATTAAATAAGTGACTACCATTATAAGTGGGTCAATTGCTTGACATAGAAACAATGGAAAAGATGCCTGAGGATGAAGTCTACCCAGGAAAAACTGAGTAAGTAGGAATACGAACTCTTTTGAAAGGAGATGACTGAAAGGAAGAATTCTGAAGGCTCAAGGTCAAGATTAATTTCCCCTTGGATTAACAATGTCTGTGCTGCTACACATCTGGTATTAGTTCTAGAAGCATGAAAAAAATGCATGGAAGCAGGTTATGAGCCACTACTGAGTTGCAACAGCATGTGAAGTGGTATATGAAGGTATCGTCTCTTACTGAAGGCCAGTGAGGCCATTGTAAGATGAACCATGTTTTGCAGTAGAGACATGAATGTATTTTGCCTGTGCCAGGACTATGCAAAGGCTACCATGGAACACTGTTAGCTCAGGCTGAAAGTTTTCACTTGGCTATTCAGCACAGCTGGAGGGTTGAAAATAGAAAGTCAAGAGACTATTGTCACTGTTTATGGATTTTGGACTTGAACTGCAGATGTTTGATGTTTTCCTGATGGTGATTGATTTTGTATCACTCCAGTCTGTCCTTTTTATGCCTTATTGCAATGGAAATGCTCATTCTTTACAATTATATGTGGGAAGTATATAACATGCTTTGATTTTTTAAGGCTTATAACTACGAGCCAGTCTTGAATTTCAGATGAGACTTAACACTCCAAAATAATATTGAAGTTGATAAATTTTATAAAACCTTTGTAGTTGAACTGAATTCAATTTTCACTGTCATATGGTCATGAGTCTATGGGTGCCAGAGATGGAATGTGGTAGCTTTGAATGTGAGAGTGTAAGTGAATGGCCCCATACACTCAGATGTTTTATTAAAATTAAACTTGTAGCTTGGGTCATCTGGCTGGAGGTGGTGTCACTGGGGGTGAATCCTGGAGTCCAGCCGTGAGGTATGTCACTGGGGGAGTACTTGAATTCTAGCCCAAAAGTGTGGAGAGAACAGTTAGAGCTCTGTTCAGATTTCTGAAAGGGAGCCAGTGTCTTCCATCAGTGATAGACTTTACCCTAGATCTGTAAGCTGAAGTAAACACATTACTCCAATAAACTGTGTCTGGTTGGGTGTTCATACCAGCAAAATGGAGCTGATGACAACAGAGACTTTCCTGGGCTACTCAGCAAGATTATTGGTTCCATACTCAGAAGCTCAAAGCTTATCTAAAAAAAAAAAAAAATGATGCTTTTACCAGGAATGGATTTTGAGCTTTGAGATGGTTGATGGTTATGAGATTCCTGTCCTTCAGTTTATTTATATGATATTTCTCTTTTTCTTTTCAAATTTTAATTAACAGCTTCCATGATTATAAAAAATATCCCATGGTAATACCCTCCTTACTGGACATTCCCCTTTGAAACTCCATTCTCTATCATATCCCCTCCCCATTTCAATCAGTCTCTCTTTTATTTCGATGTCATGATCTTTTCCTCCTCTTATAATGGTCTTGTGTAGGTAGTGTTGGGCACTGTGAGGTCAAGGATATCCAGGCCATTTTCTGTCTGGGAGGAGCACATTGTAAGGAGTCCTACCCTTCCTTTGGCTCTTACATCCTTTCCACCACCTTTTCCGCATTACACCCTGGGCCTTGGAAGTTGTGTTAGAGATATTACAGTATTCAGCATTCCAGTCACTTCTTCCCAGCCTTCTGAGTCATCCCAAGGTCACTGCCATCTGAAAAGAGAAGAATCTCTACCAAAAGTGAGAGTAGCATTAATATAAGGGTATGAACATTAAGAGAAGTGCTTAATGGGCAGTTTGATAAGCATAGTATATATATTTAGCCAGACAGCAACAGATGTTACAACCCTAGGGCTCATGACTGTTTTAAGTTTTCAGTATCAGGGATGTATTCCCTCCCATGGAGTGGGCCTCTTGGCCAAGTAGAGGGCAGTTGGTTTCTACCATGACAGATGTGCCATTATTGTACCCATTAGCTCATTTGGCCTGGCTGCCCAAATATAAGGCTTGCAGTGTCCACTGTTGAGTATTTCACTGGTGATTTCTCTCTCTCCATTGAACTGCATGCAGAATGGCTTCTTCCAGCTTTCTGTCAGCTGGTCTACATGGAGGAAGTTATCAGCTCAGTTCCAGCAGGATTTTTCAGTGGCCTTGCAGCACAGTGTGTGGAGTCTTCAGCAATAGGGTCTTACCATCTATTCCCAGTGGGAAACCAAGGGCCTCAACAATGGCCTATAATGTTTTGGAGGCATCAGGGACCTCCCTGGCCAACAACTCACTGGAAGTTATCCCATCCCTGGTACTGAAATTTTTCTAGCAACAATCTACAGCTCCTGAGTGTTTCATTGTCCAAAAAAGTAGGATTCCATATGATTTATTTATATCCTCTTAGATTTTGATTAGCCCTCCCTCCACCTTTCTTTTACTCAATCCCTTCCCCTGACCTCACTTTGGGCCTTTTTATCCCCATTAATCTATACTTCTACTTACATATATACAATACCATCCTATTAAGTAACCCCCTTCCTTTCTCTTCCTTTTATATCTCTTTTCTAGTGTACTGGCCTTTGCTACTGAATTTTATTCCCACTCACACAGAAGTCCAATAATCTGTAGCTATGATCAACATATGAGAGACAACATGTGATGCTTGGCTTTCTGGGCCTGGGTTACCTCACTTAGTATAATCCTTTCCAGATCCATCCATTTTACTGCAAATTTCATAACTTCATTATTCTTTTCTGCTGAGTAGAACTCCATTATATAAATGTGCCATATCTTCATTATCCACCCATCAGTTGAGGGGACATCTAGACCAGTTCCATTTCCCAGCTATTGTGAATTGAGCAGCAATAAGCATGGTTGAACAAGTATTTCTAAGGTAATGAGATGAGTCCTTAGGATATATGATTAGGAGTGCTGTAGCTGGGTCATATGGTAGATCAATTTTGAGCTGTATTAGAAATCTCCACACTGATTTCCACAATGGCTGGACCAGATTGCATTCCACCAACAGTGTAGAAGGTTTTTATTTTTATTTTTTTCACATTCTCACCAGAATTTATGGTCATTTATGTTTTCATGATAGTAGCCAATCTGACAGGAGTGAGATGGAATCTCAACATGGTTTTAATCTGCATTTCCCTGATGACTAGGGATGTAGACCATTTTTTAGATGCTTATATGCCATCTGTATTTCTCCTTTTGACAACTCTCTATTTAGTTCCATAGCCAAGTTTTAATTGGCTTGCAACAAAAGTGTGGACAGTGGAAACCCTTGTCTTATTCCTTATTTTACTGGAAACGTGTCCAGTTTTTCCCCATTTAGTAATGTGTTGGCTGTAGGCTTGTCATAAATAGCCTTTATTGTATTGAGATATGTTCCCTCTATTCTCAGTCTCTGTACGACTTTTATCATGAAGGGATGTTGGATTTTATAAAATGCTTTCTCTTCATCTAATGAGATGATCATGTAATTTTTGTCCTTTAGTCCATTTATATAATGTATTACATTTATCAATTTGCATATGTTGAACCATCCCTGCATCTCTGGGATAAAGCCTACTTGGTCAGGGTGAATGATCTTTCTCATATATTCTTGTATTCTGTTTGCCAATATTTTGTTGAGAATTTTTGCATCTATGTTCATGACGGAGATTGGTCTGGAATTTTGTTTTTATGTTCTAACTTTGCCTGGTTTTGGTATCAGGGTGATGCTTGCTTCATAGAAGGAATTTTGTAGGATTCCTTCTTTTTCTATTTCCTTGAAAAGCTTAAGAAGCAATGGTGTTAGTTCTTCTATGAAGGTCTCCTAAAATTCACCAGTGAACCCATCTGGGCCTGAACATTTTTTAGTTGGAAGATTTTTGATAACTGCTTTGATCTCCATACTTGTTATAGGTCTATTTAAGTGATTAATCTCATGTTTATTTAATTTAGGTAGGTCATATAATTGAAGGAAATCATCCATTTCTTTCAGATTTTCATACTTAGTGGAGTATATGTTTTTATAGTCTGGCCCTATGATTTTTTAAAAATTTCTCTGTCATCAGTTGTGATGTTACCTTTTTCATCTCTGATTTTATTAATTTGTGTCTCTTCTGTCTTTCTTTTGCTCATATTTGCTAAGGGTTTCTCAATCTTGTTTATCCTTTCAAAGAACCAACTCTTTCTTTCATTGGTTCTTGGGATTTTTTTTTTTTTTTTGGTTTCTATTTCATTAATATCTGCCCTAATCTATTATTTCTTCCCATCTGCTGATTTTTGGTTTGTCTTGTTCTCTTTTCCTAAGGTTTTAAGGTGAAGCATTAGGTCGTACACTTGTGACCTTTCTAATTTCTTAATATAGGCACTTACCTCTTAGGACTGTATTCATTTTGTCCCAAAGATTTTGGTATGTTGTGTTCTCACTATCATTTGACTCTATGAATTTTTTGATTTCCTTCTTGATTTCTTCATTGACCCATTCATCATTTAGTAGTGCATTGTTTACTTTCCAAGACTTTGTGTATGCTCTATAGCTTTTCTTGCTATTGATTTGGAGTTTGATTCCATTGTAGTCAGATAGAATGCAAGGAATGATTTCAATTTTCTTAGATTTGTTAAGATTTGCTTTGTGTCCTAATATATGGTCTATGTTAGAGAATGTTCCATGTGCTGCGAATGTATATTCTTCAGCATTTGGATGAGATGACCTGTATATATCTATTAGATCCCTTTCTTCTATGACCTCATTTATTCCAGATGTCTCTCTATTTATTTCTTCCTGGGATGACCTGTCAATTGATGAGAGTGGGGTGTTGAAGTCACCCACTACCACTGTGTTTGGTGTTATCTGTGACCTTAGTTCTAACAGCGTTTGTTTGATGAATTTGGGAGCCCCATGTTAGGTGCATATATGTTTAGGATTGTAATGTCCTCCTGTTGGAGTGTGACCTTAATCAATATAAAGTGACCTTCCTTATCTTTCTTAATTAATGTTGGACTGAAGTCTACCTTGTCAGATAATGGGATAGTAGCCACTGCTTGTTTTCTAGGCCCATTTGCTTGAAACACCATTTTCCAACCTTTCACCCTAGGATAGTGTCCATCTTTTGTAGAAAGTTGATTTTCTTGGAGGTAACAAATTGAAGGATCCTGCTTTTTAACCCAGTCTGCAAACCTATGTCTTTTGGTTGGGTCATTGAGGCCATTGATATTAAGAGATATTAGTGAAAGGTGTGTATTTATTTTTGCCACTCTTTTTGTAGATCTTCCAGTCTTACCTTTGCTCTATTGCATTAACTAGTATTTGAGTATGGTTTGTTTTTTCCAGGTTCATTCCAGGTGTGCTTTTCTTTTTCTTCAGCATGGAGGATCCTTTCAAGTATTTTCTGTAGAGCTGTTTTTTTTTTTCCCCCAAATACTCCTTTAGCCTGCTTTTGTTGTGGAATGTCTTTATTTCTCTGTCTATATGAATGGATAGCTTTGCAGGATAAAGTAACCTTGGTTATCTTTCAGAACTTGGAATACATCACTCCAAGCCCTTCAGGCTTTTAAAGTTTTGTGTTGAGTAATCTGCTGTGATCTTTATGGGCTTGCCTTTGTATGTAACTTGATTTTTCTCTCCAGCTGCTTTCAATACTTTTTCTTTGGTTTCTGTGTTTGGTAGTTTGATTGTAATATGGCAAGGAGAGGTTCTTTCCAGGTTTTGTCTGGTTGGTGTTCTAAAGGATTCCTGTATCTGCATTGGCACATCTTTCCCAATTTGGGGGAAGTTTTCTTCTATGAGTTTGTTGAAGATGTCTACTATGCAGAAATTCTTCTCCTACTATACCCTGAATTCTTATGTTTGATCTTTTCATAGTGTCCCAATTATCATGAAATTTTCATTTATACTTTCGTATTACTTTGTCTTTCTCTTTGTTGGACTGTCTTAGATCTGCCACCTGGTCTTCTAGCTTAGATATTCTGTCCTCTCCTTCATCCATTCTACTGGTGAGATTTTCTACAGAGTTTTTTATTTCATTCACTGTGTTCTTCATTGCTAGAAATTCTGACTGGTTTTTCTTTTTATGTCTATTTCCTTATTTATGTCTTATATTGACCTCTTCATTATGTTAAATTGTTGTTCTGTGCCTTCTTTTTTCCTTTGATTTCCTCTTTCATTCCTTTGATTTCTTCTTTGACTTTTCTGAGCATATTTGTAATCATTCTTTTGAAATCATTCTCAGGCATTTCTTCTAACTCATTCTCACTGGAGGTCATTTCTGATGCATTAATACTTTTTAGTGCATTTACATTGTCTTGATTTTTAGTGTTTCTTATATTATAATGTATATATGTTTGCATCTTGGACTGATTTAATGCTTGGAATTTCTAGTTAGCTGCAGTATTATATGTATCAATCTGATGTTATATATCTTCAGGGTAGGAGCTTAAGGTGCTAGGTGTGGCTCTCAAGACTCTCAGAGTATCTACAAAAGTGACCCTAGTTGCTGGGTTTGCCTGCTATGAGAATATTCAAGTAGGCTGAATAGAACAAAATACAAGCAGATTGTAAAATTTAACTAAACAATATGCACTTTCAATGAAAAACAGCACCGATTATTTATTCAAGAGTAGATATTATGATAACTGGATCCTCTAACTGTCCCTTAGGGTGTGTGTTGCCCCACACCCTTATCCTGACAACAAGGAGGTTAAGATTTCTGGTCTGTTGAGGGTTCTGAGTCAGCTTGTAACCAATTGAGACCCTTCCCTAATGAACAACAGAAGAGGAAACAAAGCCACTATAGATCAAGAAGAAACAAATACTCCCAAAATATAGCTTCTTTAAGAATGGCAAATCTGACCATCCATCAGATTTAACTTATAATTTTTCCTGATATGGAAGGTGCAATTAGCACTTCCAGTTCAGGCCTATAACCAGGTTTATTTGGTGGGTACTGACCTGGTATAATCCCAGTTACCTTTTGGGATGATTTTAGTCTCAGTTATGCTGTGCTCCTGCTTGGGTCCCTCTTTGGTGCACTGTAGGTTCAAATAAGCTGTGTAAGATACATGAATACCCATTATTATTTTAGAGAGAATTTAATAGGTATAGACCCTCTTATAGCCCACTATTGGTGGAAGCTTTATATTGGAGAGTGGGCTCATTTTTGGATGTGGTTCTGACTTGTGTATGGGTTCTGTTCCACTGAGCAGATCTGTTAGCCAAATAAAGAGCAGTTGATAACCAACCATGGCTGTGTGCCACTAGTGCACTTGTGTAAGCATCACATCATGTTGATTGCTGCTGAGTAGCTTAGACCATGAGTTGCTTAGACAGATGTTGGTCATTTTCCTCCAGTCACTCATGTTAACACCTTCTGGCACTAGACAAGTTAACTATCTGGGGATTGACTCTCTTCCAGTTTCCAGCCAGGTTGCTCCATGTTCTGTCTCAACAGCATATGGTGTCCTTGGCAGTAGGGTCTTACCATTAACATTTGGTGAGTCATCAAATACTCTGACAGAATTCTCTCTTCTTTTGGGAAACCTTGAAGGTCTCTCTGATCAACAGGTCATTGTGGATGTTACCCATACGCTGGTACTGGTAGTTACAGGTTAGTGCCAAGGAAGAAGAAGAAGGAAGAAAAATAAAGATAATATAAAGAGAGAGAGAAAGAGAGACAGAGAGAGAGAGAGAGAGAGAGAGAGAGAGAGAGAGAGAGAGAGACAGAGAGAGACAGAGAGAGAAACAGGGGAAGATTGAGGATAGTCTTTTTTTTTTTTTTGGTTTTCCGAGGTAGGGTCTCCCTCTAGTCCAGGCTGACCTGGAATTTCCTATAGAGTCTCAGGGTGGCCTTGAACTCATGGAGATACTCCTACCTCTGCTTCCAGAGTGCTGGGATTAAAGGTGTGCACCACCACGCCTGGTAAGGGTAGTCTTTATCATACCCTCTCCAGGGCCCTGTGAATCAGGTATTCTCTCTAAGCACCTGATGAAGGCTCAACTTTTTAGTATGTCTTTCAGGATGTAGGATTTTATGGTACCATTTCCATTTGAGTCCAGTTTTTTGGTCACCCCCCAACCTTTACCCTCTTTCCTGTCCCACCATCCCTATTGTTCAGTCCTCAAGATGTTTATTGGGTATGCCATCATCACAGGCAGATTCAAGTTAGGAGCCACAGATGAATGAGACCATGTGATGATTATCTTTCTGTGATTGGGTAAGTTCACTGAGAATGATCTGTTCCAAGTTTGACTATTTTTCTTCAAATTTCATTGTGTAATTTTTCCTTACTGCTGCATAGAATTCCATTATGTAGATATACCACATCTTAGTTATCCATTCATCTAATGATGGACATCTGGGTTGATTACAGCTCTTAGCTATTATGAATTGAGCATCTATAAACCTAGTTGAGAAAATATCTCTGAGCGGAGGTTTGGAGATTTTAGGGTAAATGCCCAGTAAGGGAAAACTGGATCTGTTGGTAACTCTGTAGTCAATCTTTTTAGGACTCTCCATATTTCTTTCCATAGTGGTTGTATCAGCTTATGTTCCCACCAACAGTGAATGAGGGTTCCTATTTCTCCACAACATCTCCAGCATTTGTTGTTATTAGTTTTTTTTTTTTTTTAATGTTTGCTATCCTTACTGGGGTAAGGTGGAATCTCATAGTTGTTTTAATTTGCATTTCCCAGATGTTAGGGATGTTGAACATTTTCTTAAGTGTGTGCTTGCCATTTGTATTTCTTCCTCTGAGAACTCCTTGTGTACTTCTCTGCCCCATTTTGTGAGTGGGTCATTTGACTTTTTATTGTTTAAGTTTTAGAGTTCTTTGTAGATTCTAGAAACTAGGCTTCTGCCCAATGTGTATCTGGCAAAAATTTTCTTCCATTCTGTGGGTAATCTATTGGCTCTGCTTATTGTATGTTTGTCTGTGAAAAAGGTTTTCAGCTTCCTGGGAGCCCAATGGTTGAGTGATTGTTTAATTTCTTGAGCTACTGGGGGTTTGTTCAGGAAGTTTTTTCCCACTCCTGTGTCATGGAAAGTTCTTCCTATTTTTTCTTTCAGTACTAGCAGAGTTTCTGGTCTTATATTGAGGTCTTTAATCCATGTTGACTTGATTTTTGTGCATGGTGAAATGTGTGGATTGAGTTTCATTTTTCTGCATATGGTTATCCAGTTTGTTTAGCACCATTTGTTGAAGATGTTGTCCTTTTTGTCCAGCCTACATTGTTTGGGCCTTTGTCAAATATCAAGTACTTGTAGTTACTTTACTTGACCCAAAGTCTGGGTCCTCAATTCTGTTCCATTGGTTTATGTTCCTGTTTTAATTTCCAGTACTATGTTGTTTTTATTACTATGACTTTGTAATATAGCTTTAGATCAGGTATGGTGTTGCCTCCGGAGGTGATTCTTCTGCTGAGGATATGCTTGGATATCCGAGGCCTTCTACCACTCCATATGAATTTTGAGATTTTTTTCTATCTCTGTGAAGAAAGATGTGGCATTTTTATTGGTATTGCATTAAATCTATGCATTGCTTTTGGTAAGATTGCCATTTTCGTAATGTTATTTCTGCCTATCCAGGAGCATGGGAGGTCTTTCCATTCTCTCAAGTCCTCCTCAATTTCTTTCTTGAGTGTTTTCCTTGTAAAGGTCTTTTGCTTCCTTGGTTAATGTTATTCTGAAGTTTTTTTTTTTTTTTTTTTGATGCCATAGACAATGAGATGTCACTTATTTCTTTCTCTGCATCTTTGTCGTTTGCATATAGAAAAGCTACTGGTCTGTGTGTGTGTGTGTGTGTGTGTGTGTGTGTGTGTGTGTGTGCATTGATTTTGTATCCTGCTACTTTACTGAAGGAGTTAATCACTTTTTTTTTTTTAAGTTTTTTGGTTCATTTTTTATTTATTTATTTGAGAGCGACAAACATAGAGAGAAAGACACATAGAGGGAAAGAGAGAGAATGGGTGCTCCAGGGCTTCCAGCCACTGCAAACGAACTCCAGACGCATGCGCCCCCTTGTGCATCTGGCTAACGTGGGACCTGGGGAACCGAGCCTCGAACCGGGGTCCTTAGGCTTCACAGGCAAGCGCTTAACTGCTAAGCCATCTCTCCAGCCCGGAGTTAATCACTTTTAAGAGTTTTGAGATGGAGGTTCTTACGTATAGAATCATGTCCTCTGAAAATAGGGCTAACTTAAATTCTTCCTTTCCAATTTGTATCGCTTTTATTTCTTTCTCCTGTCTTATTGCTTGAGCTAGGACTTCCAGTATTATGTTGAAGAGCAGAGGTGAGAATGAACACCCTGTCTTGTTCCTTGTATAAATGGGAATTCCTTCAGTCTCTCCCCATTGAGTATTATTTGGGCTTTAGGATCTTTATATATGGCCTTTATGATGTTGAGCTATAGACCATCCATGCCTATTCTCTCCAACTTTTTGAACATGAAGTGAATATTGTATTTTGTCAAAAGTTTTTTTCTGCATCTATCAAGATGATCATATGGTTTTTGTGTTTAAATTTATTTATGTGGTGTATTACATTGACAGATTTCTGTATGTTGAACCATCTCTGCATTCCTAGGACGAAGCCTACTTGATCCAGGTGGATAATACTTTTGATGTGATATTGAATTTGGTTTGTGAGGGTTTTGGTCAGGATCTTTGCATCTAAGTTTATGAGGGAAATAGGCTGGTAGTTTTCTTTTCTTGTGGCCTCTGCCTGGTTTTTGTATTAGGGTGATACTAGCTTCTTTTTTTAGGAGTTGGGGAGCTTTACCTGTTCTCTGATTGTGTGGTACAATTTGAGAAAAATTAGCTTCAGTTCTTCCATGAAAGTTTGATAGAATTCAGCTGAGAAGCCATCTGGTCCTGTAATCTTTTTAGGGAGGTTTTTGATTACCTTTTCAAACTTGGTGGTTGTGATAGGTTTGTTTAGGGTATTAATCTGCTCTGAGTTTAGATTTGGTAGGTGGTATGTGTCTAGGAATTCATCTATTTCCTCCATATTATCCAATTTTGTGGAGTAGAGGTTTTTGAAGTAAGTCCAGGTGATTCTCCCAATTTCATTTATTTTCTGTTATGTTCTCTCCTTTTTCATTTCTAATTTTGCTAATTTGAAGTGTCTCTTTTATTAACTTGATCAAATTGGCCAGGGGTTTATCAATCTTGTTTAGTTTTTCAAAGAGCCAGCTCTTTGTTTCATCAATTTTCTTAGTTTCCAATTCATTAATTTCTGCTCTGATCTTAATTATTTATTTCCATCTGGAGCTTTTTGAGTTGAATACTACTTGTTTTTCCAATACTGTTAGGTTGAAGGTTAGGTTATTGATTTGGGTTCTCTCTGTTTTTGATATGAAGGCATTTAGCACAATGAATTTTTCCCTGAGGCTTGCCTTCATTGTGTCCCATAAGATTTGGTATGATGTGTTCTCATTGTCATTCATTTCTAGAAATTTTGCAATTTTATTTTTTATTTTGTCCAATTCCCATTTATTGTTTGAGTGTGGTGTTCAATTTCCAGGAGTTGGTTGGGTTCCTGGCACATCTTTCATTGTTAGTCCTTTTTTTGTTGTTGTTTTTCAAGGTAGGGTTTCACTCTAGTCCAGGCTGACCTGGAATTCACTATGGAATCTCAGGGTGGCCTCAAACTCACAGTGATCCTCCCACTTCTGCATCCCAAGTGATGGGATTAAAGGTATGTGCCACCATGCCTGGCTTTTGTTGTTAATTTCTAGCAATACAGCCTTGTGATCTGCTATTATGCAGGAAATTATATCAATCCTCCTTAATATATGGAGGCAGGCTTTACGACCAAGTATATAATTTATTTTAGAGAAGGTTCTATGGGCTGCTGAGAAAAATGTGTAATTTGTGGATTTGGGGTAGAATGTTCTGTAGATGTCTATTAGGTATAATTAACCATAGTGTTGTTGAGTTCTCTTACTTCCCTGTTAATTTTCTGTTTGGATGATCTATCTATTGCTAATAGTGGAGTATTGAAGTCCCCAACTATGATGATGTTGGTGGTTATTTCTGTTTTAGTGTTAAGTAGGTGTTGTTTTATGAATTGTGGTCTATCTATGTTTGGTACATAAAGATATCCTCTTGTTGGATCATTCCCTTGATAAGAAAGAAGTGGCCTTCTTTGTCTTTTTTGATTACTTTTTGTTTGAAGCCTATTTTATCCAATATAAGTATAGCTATACCTGCTTGCTTCTTATTTCCATTTGCTTGGAATATCATTTTCCACCCTGATGAGGTGTTTGTCTTTAATGGGGAGGTGGGTTTCTTGAAGACAGCAGATTGAGGGGTCTAATTTTCTGACCCACCCTGTTAGCTTATGTCTCTTGATGGGTGAATTAAGGCCATTAATATTTAGGATAGTAACTGTGAGGTTTGATTTAATACCTGCCATATTGTAGTGGTTTATGTGGTTTGGTGATTCATTGGTCTTTGTAGTTTTTGTGCCTCTTGAAGTTTGGTTATTGTGATCTGCTTCTTGTAGGCATTTGAAGTTGGTTATTTGAATAATCTTTGTAGAGAATTTCCTGAAATAGTCTCTGTAGGTTTGGCTTTGTGTTCATATAGTTGTAGAGCTGAGTTTTATCATGGAAAGTTTTTATTTCATCATCTATTATGAGGGCTACTTTTCTGTGTAGATTAGTTTGGATTGGAAGCCATAAATTCTTAGAGTTTGCAGTCTTCCATTCCAGGTCCTTCTGACTTTTAAGGTTTCCATTGAGAAATCTGAAGTAATTCTGATGGGGTTTCCTTTATATGTAATGTGTTGTCTCTCCCTAGCTGCTTTTAAGACTTTCTATTTGTGATCAATATTTAGAATCTTAATGATAATATGTCTCAGAGAATTTCTGCTTTGATCCAGTCTGTTTGGAGTTCTGCTAGCTTCTTGTAACTTGATGGGACTTTCTTTTTGAGAGAGTGAGAAAGTTTTCTTCGATAATTTTTTGAATAAGTTTTCTATGCCTTGGTCTGTACTTCTTCCCCTTCTGATATTCCCATAATCTGAATGTTGGGAGACTTAAGAGTATCCCACAGTTCCCTCATGTTCTGTTCACAGAAATTTTTAAACTTGTTAAAATGTTTGGACTTATGAACTGTTTCTTTTGTTTTGTCTTCTAGTTCTGAGTTTCTGTCCTCCACATGGCTGACTCTATTCCTGAAAGCTTCTATAGAGTTTTGGACTTCTTCAATTTGGTTCATATTTTCTACTGATTTTTTATGTATAGTTTCCAACCCTCTGCCGAGTTCCCTTTTCACATCATTTTCTGATTTTCTTAATGCTTCTTGGAGTTCATCCTTGTATTTTTTTATGTCTTCATTGAGTTTAGCTAGCTGGTTATTGAGGTCTTCTTTTTGCTGTCCTTCAGATCACTCAACTGTCTTAGGAACCCTTCTTTTCTAATGGATCTGATCTAGTGAGCATACCATTCATACAATTATTGGTACTTTGTTGAGTTTCTGCAAGTTTTGCTATTTGCTTAGCCAGGGTTTCATAGTTTGTTTCTTTATTTTGGGCTTCTGATCTTATTGTCTCTTCTATGTTTTGATTAGAGAGACCCATTGTGGAACTGGGCAATCTAGCTGGATTTACTTGCATATAATTTTTCTTGATATTCCTTTCTCAATGGGGTCTGCCCATCACAATGTTTCAGAAAGCCTAAGGTGTGGGATGCTAGCCTGATGGCAAAGGGGTGGTGGCAATTGCCCTTGGGTTCAGAAAGGCTAGGGTAGAGACACTAGCCTGGGTCCCTGTTTGGGGGTGGGAGGGGGCAGTGGCTAGTGGGATGGTGATAACACATGTGGGGGGCAGCAAGGCTGGGTGGGAATGGTGATCATCTGAATGGTGGTCCTCAAGGCTGGGCGGGAACAGCAATTGCCTGCGTGGAGTTCCTCAAGGCTGGGCAGGAACAGCACTGTGCAGGGGGAGGGGTCAACACGGCTGGGCCAGAACAGCACTCACCTGCATGGTGGTCTGCAAGGCTAGGTGGGAATGGCAAGTGGGATGGTGATTGCACCCATGGAGCTCTGCCCTATGGCAGGAAAGCCTAGCACAGAGGACCTAGCCTGCTAGCTTTGGTCCACTTGGCCTGCAGTTAGTGCAAGAGGGAACTCCTACTGGGACTGCGGCTAGGATGGCTGCTTGAGGGGATTGGGGGATAGTTGTCTATCTGAGAGTGTGGGAATCACTGGATTCCCTATTTTGTTCCTCTGTACCTTCCCACTGGAAGCCTAGTAGAATCAGAAAACCCCTAAACAAAAAACTGTGAACCTTAAGGGTCTTGTCTTTTCTTTCCCATGAGGCAAGATTAGGCAGACGATATCTTGACTGGAAGTCCTTATTAATTTGTTTTATTGTTAACTTTCACATATTGAACCAACCTTGGTATCACTGGTGAATTTGGTCATGGTGTATGATCTTCTTAATAATGCTTTTGAATGTGACTTGTGAGAATCCTTTTTTTTTTTTTTTTTTTTCTTTTTGAGATAGGGTCTCACTGTAGCCCAGGCTGACCAGGAATTCACTATGTAGTCTCAGGATGGTCTATAACTCAGAGCAATCATCCTACCTCAGCCTCCCAAGTGCTGGGATTTAAGGTGTGCACTACCATGCCTGGCAATTTGCAAGAATTTTATTGAGACTTTTTGTGTCTGTGGTCATCAGGGAAACTAGTTTGTAGTTTTCTTTTTTAACTTTAAAAATATTATTTATTTATTTATTTATTTGAGAGAGAGAGAGATAGAATGGGCATGCCACAGCCTCCAGCCACTGCAAATGAACTCCAGATGCATGTGCTCCCTTGTGCATTTGGCTTATGTGGGTCCAGGAGAATTAAACCAGTATCCTTTGGCTTTTCAGGTAAGCACCTTAACCACTAAGCCATCTCTCCAGCCCTAAAAGTATTTTTATTAATTTATTTGGAGAGAGAACAGGAGAGAATATGGACATGTCAGGGCCTCTAGCCAGTGCAGGTGAACTCCAGGTGTATGTGTTACTTTGTGCATCTGGCTTTATGTGAGTACTGGAGACTTGGTCCTGGATCATTATGTTGTGTAAGCAAGTGCCTTAATTGCTGAGCCATCTTTCCAGCCCAGTTTTCTTTTTTGTTATATTCTTATCCAGTTTTAATATGAAGGTAATACCTGCAGAATGAGTTTGGTGGTGTTCTATCCTTTTATATTTTGTAGAATCGCATGAGGAGTTCTGGCACTGTGTCTTGTCTAGTGTTTTTGTGGACTTTGACAGTAAATCTGTCTGGTCCATATATTTTATTTGTACGGAGAATTTTTTATTACTATTCAAATCTGGTTGCTGGTCATGGATCTGTTTAAGTTACTTTCACTATCTTGCTCACTTTTAGTTTGCATTACACATCTATGGTGAGAGTGGGGTTTTTAAGTCACTCAATATTTGCTTGAGATCAAACACCATAAGCCTTCCCCTAACAACATCCTTCCAACAGGATTCCAATTCCCAAATTGTCATCAGTTGAACATGAAACATTCAGAACACTTAAGTTTATGGGGTACACCTGAATCAAAAAGTCTATAGGTTACAACTAAATCAAAACACCACAGTCCTTTAACTTTAAGGCTGTTTATCTTTGACAGTGAGGTACAGTTCTTATTGACAACAAATAGGTGGCCTTGCTTTTTAGTCCAGTATGCTGATGTATGTATTTTGATTGGAAAATTGAGATTGTTAACATCTATAGTTATTAGTGAATATATTTATAATATATAAAATATATATATAGTAAATATATATTCATTGCTGTCATGTTTTCTTTTCTGTAATATTTAGTATATTTCTAATCCTCATTCAATTGCTTACTGTTCTCATGCAGTTTATTTTTTCCTGTGACCTCATGAATATACTTATCTTTCTATTAAGTATGTAGCATTCCTTACAGTATATCATATGGTACTGATTTAGTGGTCATGAATTCCTTTAGTTTGTGTTTATCATGGAAAGTTTTCTTTACTGCTGTGTGTGTATGTGTGTGTGTGTGAGTGCATACATGTGTAATATGTGTGGTGGAGATGTGTGTGTTGTGACTTGTGTGTGTGCACATGTGTAGTATGTGTGGTAATGTGTGTGGTGTGATTGGTGTGTGTTTCTGTGTTCCCTATGTACAAACGTGGAGTCCAGAGTAGAATGTTTATTGTCCTCCACTATTACTCTTCTGTGTTGTTTCCGAGATGAGTCTCTCCCTGAACCTGAAGCTGTTGTTTTTAGTCAGACTGGCTGACCAGTGAGCTCCAGTGAGTCTCTTGTGTCCACCCCTCCCCCAGTAAAACTGAGGTAAAGGCATGCATGGCCACATACAGTTGTTTACATGTATATTAGGGATCAAATTCAGTCCTTCTTAGGCCTTCACAGGCCTTCATGCAAAAGCCCTTTCCCACTGTTGCAGACAGGTTCACATTGCTAGCAGAAAACACCCAACCAAGAGGAGCTTGTGGGAAAAAAAGGTTTATTTTGGCTTACAGACTTGAAGGGAAGCTCCATGATGGCAGGGGAAAATAATGGCCTGAGCAGAGGATGGACATCACTTTCTGGCCAACATCAGGTGGACAACAGCAGCAGGAGAGTGTGCCAAACACTGGCAAGAGGAATAGCCCACCTCCAACAATACACTGTCTCCAGGAGGCTTTAATTCCAAATTTCCATAAGCTGGGGAACCTAGCATTCAGAACATCTAAGTTTATAGGGCACACTTGAATCAAACCACTACACCCACTGAGCCATCCCTCCACTCCAGAAAAGTTTTCTTTCTCCTTCAGTAATAAAGGACAGATTGACTGGATATAGTTAGTCTAGGTTGAAAGTTACTGTCTTTAAGAGTTTGAAATATATCATTCTGTGCCCTTATGGTTTCAGAATTGCTGCTGAGAAAAAT
This sequence comes from Jaculus jaculus, assembly GCF_020740685.1. Taxonomy (NCBI): domain Eukaryota; kingdom Metazoa; phylum Chordata; class Mammalia; order Rodentia; family Dipodidae; genus Jaculus; species Jaculus jaculus. Next base: position 105,699,040 of record NC_059106.1, read on the forward strand.
ATGTTAACAGATTTTAAAATCTGGCCACAGATGCAGGGAAAGAGTAGCCCTAATCCTCTGTTGATAGGAGTACAAAATAGTATAACCATTATGGAAATCAGTGTGGAAGTATCTCAAAAAGTTAGAAATATTTCTCTCAGATAACCCAGCTATACCACTCCTGGGCATATACCTAAGGAATCCATACTCTACTACAGAGCTACTTGCACATAAATGTTTATTGCCCTCTATTTATAATAGCTAAGAATTGGAATCAACCTAAATATCCACTGACATGAGAGAATAATGAAAATGTGGTACCTATACACATGAAATTCTATGCAGCAATATGGAAAAATGAAAATTTTAAGAAATTTTATGAATCTGGAAAGAATTATATTAAGTGAAGTGACTCAAATGCAGAAAGTCAAAAATTGCATACTCTTTATGATATATAGGTCTCAGCTTATAATATTTATAAGTATCTATATCTACATGGGGGCTAAATGTGAATTAAACCTATAAAGATAGAACCATAACCAAAGTGACTATAAAGAGATGACTTGGGGCTTCCGGTTAAGATGGTGGCATAGGTACCACGCCAAAGCAGCCTAGGGGGGAAAAAAGACCAAAAAAAAAAAAAAAAAAACTCAGGAAAATACACATTTTTACTAAGAAGTGAGGTGTATAGGAAATTGAAGCAGCAGCAGAGAAGTAGAAGAGATCCAGAGCATCCAGAGACCACACAAGCCGGCAAAAGTGGCCCTGGCAGCTCCACCAAACATGGCGGCAGTGGTGGTGCACTAGAAAGCCGCCAGACTCAGCTCCAGCCACAGGAAAAGCCAGGTGCAGGGAGCTTTCACTCACAACGGTGCTCTCCGCAGCTCAAGAAACATGAAGGGAGAGTGGCAGTGAGCAATGGAGATGCAGACCATGAGGTAGAAGAACACGTGGAACAGTGAGAGAACCAGAGAAGCTGTGGCTCCCTCCCCTACCCCACCACCTGACCCCAGCTCCAGCAAACATAGCAGTGGTCCTGGGACCTGGCCACACCACCTTGAGCCGACAGCAGGACCCAAGCAGGAGCAGAGTCTGGCAGCAACATCAGCGGCTCAGGCACCAGTAACAGTGGCCCAAGCAGTAGCAGATCCAGTAGTGGCAGCAGCGGCAGATCCAGCAGCAACACTCTCAGTGGCAACAGCAGCAGTGGACCCAGAAGCAGCAGCTTCAACAGCAGTGGTGGCAGCAGCAGTCCCAGCAGCAGCAGTTTCAGCAGCAGCAGCAACAGACCAGCAGAGGCAGCTTTAGCAGCAGCAGTTCCAGAAGCGGGGGTGCTGATCTGCAGGGCCACAGTTGCCAGGCTTGGTTTGCACTACAGGAAAAGCCAGTGCACAGCTCCAGAAATCAGAACAGCAGCCCGACGACCCAGGCAGCAACTTGACTGAGACCAAACTCATCCAAGGTAACTAGGATTGCAGCAGGGAAGGGACTCACTTGGTCACAAGCTGACTTGGATCCCTCAACAGACCAGAAATCTTAACCTCTTTGTTGACAGAGGATCTGGTTTTTATAATAACTACTCTGGCATACATACTTGGCGCTGTTTTTGATTGAATGGGTACAGTGTTTAGTTAACTTTTAGAATCTACCTGTATTTTATTCCACTCAACCTACTTGCATACTCCCATAGCAGGGAAACTCAACCCCTAGGAGCACCTTTGTAGATACTCTGAGAGTCTTAAGAGCCACACCTAAAACCTTAAGCTCCTACCCTGAAAATATATAACATCAAATCAATTGATACAGCTAAGAATACCCAGCTAGCTAGAAAATCCAAGCATTAACTTAATCCAAGATGCAACAATATATACATTATAACACAAGAAACACTAAAAAGCAAGAGGATATAAAACCACCTAAAAGTATTAATGCATCAGAAATGACCTCCAGTGAGAACGAGTTAGAGGAAATGCCTGAGAAAGATTTCAAAAGATGGGCTGGAGAGATGGCTTAGCAGTTAAGCGCTTGCCTGTGAAGCCTAAGGACCCCGGTTCGAGGCTCGGTTCCCCAGGCCCCACGTTAGCCAGATGCACAAGGGGGCACACGCATCTGGAGTTCGTTTGCAGAGGCTGGAAGCCCTGGCGCGCCCATTCTCTCTCTCCCTCTGTCTTTCTCTCTGTGTCTGTCGCTCTCAAATAAATAAATTAAAAAAAAATTTTTTTAAAAAAGATTTCAAAAGAATGATTGTAAATATGTTCAAAGAAGTCAAAAGCAAATCAAAGGAGTCAAAGAGGAACTTAAAGAGGAAATCAAAGGAATCAAAAAAAATTTAGGACACCAATTTCATGAAATAAAGAAGGCAATACAAGACATAAATAAGGAAATAGAAATAATAAAGAAAAACCAGTCAGAATTACTAGCAATGAAGAACACAGTTAATGAAATAAAAAACTCTGTAGAAAATCTCACCAGTAGAATAGATGAAGGAGAGGACAGAATATCTAAGCTAGAAGACCAGGTGGCAGATCTAATACAGTCCAACGAAGAGAAAGACAACCTTATAGAAAAGTATGAGTGGGAATTTCAAGATATTTGGGACACTATGAAAAGATCAAATTTAAGAATTCAGGGCATAGTAGAAGGAGAAGAGTTCCACTCCAAAGGCATAGTAGGCGTCTTCAACAAAATCATAGAAGAAAATATCCCCCAAATTGGGAAAGAGGTACCAATGCAGATACAGGAAGCCTTTAGAACCCCAGCCAGACAAAACCTGGAAAGAGCCTCTCCTTGCCATATTATAATCAAACTTCCAAACACACACACCAAAGAAAAAATACTGAAAGCAGTTAGAAAAATCAAGTTACCTACAAAAGCAAGCCCATCAGGATTACATCAGATTATGCAACACAAACTTTAAAAGCCAGAAGGGCTTGGAGTGATATATTCCAAGTTCTGAAAGATAGCAACTGTCAACCAAGGTTACTTTATCCTGCAAAGCTATCCATTCAAATAGACAGAGAAGGGCTGGAGAGATGGCTTAGCGGTTAAGCGCTTGCCTGTGAAGCCTAAGGACCCCAGTTTGAGGCTCGGTTCCCCAGGGCCCACGTTAGCCAAATGCACAAGGGGCGCACGCGTCTGGAGTTCGTTTGCAGAGGCTGGAAGCCCTGGCGTGCCCATTCTCTCTCTCCCGCTATCTGTCTTTCTCTCTGTGTCTGTCATTCTCAAATAAATAAAAAATTAAAAAAAAAATAGACAGAGAAATAAGGACATTCTAAGACAAAAGCAGGTTAAAGGAGTATTTGAAGAGAAAACCAGCACTACAGAAAATACTTGATGGAATCCTCCATGCTGAAGAAAAGGAAAAGCACACATATAAGGAACCTAGAAAAAATAAGCAATAATCAAATACTAGTTAACACAAGAGAACACAGGTAGAACCAGAACCACACACACACACACACACAAAAGGCAAACATAAATACACACCGATCAATAATATCTCTTAATATCAACGGCCTCAATGCCCCAACGAAAAGACATAGGTTTGCAGACTGGGTTAAAAAGCAGGATCCTACAATTTGTTGTCTCCAAGAAACTCACCTTTCTAAAAGGATAGACATTATCTTAGGGTGAAAGGTTGGAAGACGGTGTTTCAAGCAAATGGGCCTACAAAAGAAGCAGGGGTTGCTATCCTAATATCTGACAAGGTAGACTTTAGTCCAATGTTAGTCAAGAAAGATAATGAAGGTCACTTTATATTGACTAAGGGCACACTCCAACAGGAGGACATTAGAATTCTAAACATATATGTACCTAACATGGGGGCTCCCAAACTCATCAAACAAACACTATTAGAACTAAGGTCACAGATAACACCAAACACAGTGGTGGTGGGTGACTTTAACACCCCACTCTCATCAATTGACAGGTCATCCCGGGAAAAAGTAAACAGAGAGGCATCTGGACTAAATGAGGTCATAGAAGGAATGGACCTAACAGATATACACAGGACATTTCATCCAAAGGCTGTAGAATATACATTCTTTTCAGCAGCACATGGAACATTCTCTAAAATAGACCAGATATTAGGACACAAAGCAAATCTTAACAAATACAGGAAAATTGAAATAATTCCTTGCATTCTATCTGACCACAATGGAATTAAACTACAAATCAGTAGCATGAAAGGCTATAGAGCATACACAAAATCATGGAAACTAAACAATACACTACTAAATGATGAATGGGTCAATGAAGAAATCAAGAAGGAAATAAAAAAATTTATAGAGTCAAACGATAATGAGAACACAACATATCAAAATCTCTTCATTGGGACACAATGAAGGCAGTTCTAAGAGGTAAATTTATAGCCTTAAGTGCCTATATTAAGAAATTAGAAAGGTCACAGGTAAACAACCTAATGCTTCACCTTAAAGCCTTGGAAAAAGAAGAACAAGGCAAACCAAAAATCAGTAGACAGGAAGAAATCATAAAGATTAAGGCAGATATTAATGAAATAGAAACAAACAAACAAAAAAAAAAACAATCCAAAGAATTAATGAAACAAAGAGTTGGTTCTTTGAAAGGATAAACAAGATTTACAAACTTTTAGCAAATCTGATCAAAATAGAGAAGAGACACAAATTAATAAAATCAGAGATGAACAACAGATTCCAGAGAAATTCAAAAAATCATAGAGACATACTATAAAAGCATATACTCCACAAAGTATGAAAATCTGAAAGAAATGGATGCTTTCCTTGATTTATATGACCTACCTAAATTAAATCAAAACGAGATTAATCACTTAAATAGACCTATAACAAACATGGAGACCTGAAGATTTATCAATAATCTCCCAATTAAAGAAAGCCCAGGCACAGATGGTTTCACTGCTGAAATTTAGCAGACCTTTATGAGCTAACACCATTGGTTCTTACACTTTTGCAGGAAATAGAAAAAGAAGGAATTCTACCAAACTCCTTCTACAAATCCAGCATCACCCTGATACCAAAACCAGGCAAAGATAGAACAAAAACAGAAAATTACAGACCAATCTATGCAAAAATTCTCAACAAAATATTGGCAAACAGAATACAAGAGTATATCAAAATGATCATTAACCCTGACCAAGTAGGCTTTATCCCAGAGATGCAGGGATGGTACAATATACGTAAATCTATAAATGTAATACATTTTATAAACGGGTTGAAGAACAAAAATCACATGATCATCTCATTGGACGCAGAGAAAGCATTTGACTAAATCCAACATCCCTTCATGATAAAAGTCCTACAGAGACTGGGAATAGAAGGAACATATCTCAATATAATAAAAGCTATTTATGACAAGCCTACAGCCAACATATTACTAAATGGGGAAAAATGAAGTTCTTCCACTAAAATCAGGAACAAGACAAGGGTGTCCACTGTCCCCACTTTTATTTAATATAGTACTGGAAGTCTTAGCCATAGCAATAAGGCAAGAGACACACACAAAAGGGGTACAAATTGGAAAGGAAGAGATCAGATCAAGTTATTATTTTTGCAGATGACATGATCCTACACATAAAGGACCCTAAAAACTCGACTAGCAAACTGTTAGAGCTGATCAAAACCTACAGCCATGTAGCAGGATACAAAATAAATACACAGAATCAGTAGCCTTCATATATGCTAACAACAAAGACACAGAGGATGAAATCAGACAATCACTCCCATTCACGTGTGTCTCTTGCCTTATTGCTATGGCTAAGACTTCCAGAACTATATTAAATAAAAGTGGGGACAGTGGACACCCTTGTCTTGTTCCTGATTTTAGTGGAAAACCTTCCAGTTTTTCCCCATTTAGTAATATGTTGGCTGTAGGCTTGTCATAAATAGCCTTTATTATATTGAGATATGTTCTTTCTATTCCCAGTCTCTGTAGGACTTTTATCATGAAGATTTTGGCAAATGCTTTCTCTGCGTCTAATGAGATGATCATGTGATTTTTGTCCTTCAACCCATTTATGTAATGTATTACATTTATAGATTTGCTTATGTTGAACCATCCCTGCATCTCTGGGATAAAGCCTACTTGGTCAGGGTGAATGATATTTTTGATATACTCTTGTATTCTGTTTGCCAATATTTTGTTGAGAATTTTTGCATCTATGTTCATGAGGGAGATTGGCCTGTAATTTTCTTTTTTTGTTCTATCTTTGCCTGGTTTTGGTATCAGGGTGAAGCTGGCATCATAGAAGGAGTTTAGTAGAATTCCTTCTTTTTCTATTTCCTGGAAAAGCTTAAGAAGTAATTGTGTTAGCTCTTCCTTAAAGGTCTTTTAAAATTCAGCAGTGAATCCTCTGGGCCTGGCCTTTTTTTAGTTGGGAGATTATTCATAACTGTTCAGATCTCCATGTTTGTTATAAATCTGTTTAAGTGATTAATTTCATTTTGATTTAATTTAGGTAGGTCATATAAATCAAGGAAAGCATCCATTTCTTTCAGATTTTCATACTTTGTGGAGTATATGCTTTTATAGTATGTCCCTATGATTTTTTTTGAATTTCTCTGGAATCTGTTGTGATGTCACCTTGTTCATCTCTGATTTTATTAATTTGTGTCTCTTCTCTCTTTCTTTTGGACAGATTTGCTAAGGGTTTATCAATCTTGTTTATCCTTTCCAAGAACCCACTCTTTGTTTCATTAATTCTTTGGATTGTCTTTTTTTTTTTTTTTTTTTTTTTTGATTTTTCGAGGTAGGGTCTCACTATAGCCCAGGCTGACCTGGAATTCACTATGGAGTCTCAGGGTGGCCTCGAACTCATGGCAATCCTCCTACCTCTGCCTCCCGAGTGCTGGGATTAAAGGCATGCGCCACCACGCCCGGCTGGATTGTCTTTTTTTTTTGTTTGTTTCTATTTCATTAATTTCTGCCCTAATCTTTATTATTTCTTCCTGTCTACTGCATTCTGGTTTGCCTTGTTCTTCTTTTTCCAAGGCTTTCAGGTGAAGCATTAGGTCGTTTACTTGCGACCTTTCTAATTTCTTAATATAGGCACTTAAGGCTATAAATTTACCTCTTAGAACTGCCTTCATTGTGTCCCAATGAAGAGATTTTGATATGTTGTGTTCTCATTAACGTTTGACTCTATAAATTTTTTTATTTCCTTCTTGATTTCTTCATTGACCCATTCATCATTTAGTAGTGTTTTGTTTAGTTTCCATGATTTTGTGTATGCTCTATAGCCTTTCTTGTTACTGATTTGTCGTTTAGTTCCATTGTGGTCAGATAGAATGGAAGGAATTATTTCAATTTTCCTGAATTTGTTAAGATTTGCTTTGTGTCCTAATATCTGGTCTATTTTAGAGAATGTTCCTTGTGCTGCTGAAAAGAATGTATATTCTGCAGCCTTTGGATGAAATGTCCTGTGTATATCTGTTAGGTCCATTCCTTCTATGACCTCATTTAGTCCAGATGCCTCTCTGTTTATTTTTTCCCGGGATGACCTGTCAATTGATAAGAGTGGGGTGTTAAAGTCACCCACCACCACTGTGTTTGGTGTTATCTGTGACCTTAGTTCTAATAGTGTTTGTTTGAAAATTTTGGGAGCCCCCATGTTAGGTGCATATATGTTTAGGATTGTAATGTCCAGAGGCTTGATTTTTGACAACGGTATGTAGACTAGAGAAAAGACTGCATCTTCAACAAGTGATGTTGGACAAATTGGATGATCATATGTAAAAACATGCAATTAAACCCACTCATTTTGCCATACACAAAACCCAAGTCCAAATGGATTAAAGACATCTACTACTGGAAGAAAAAAAATAGGAAGCACTCTCCATAATATAATGCTGGGAAAATACTTCCTGAACAAAACCCTAGTAACCCAGGAAATTAAACAAGCACTCAACAAATGGGATCTCCTGAAGCTAAAAAGGTTTTGCACAGACAAACATACTATAAGCAGAGCTAATAGATTACCCACTGAATGCGAGAAACTCTTCGCCAGCTATACCACTGACAGAAGCCTAATATCTAGAATCTACAAAGAACTCAAATACTAAACAATAATAAAATCAAAAATCCCACTCCAAAAGTGGGAAAGAAGTGAATAGGGAGTTCTCAGAGGAAGAATTACAAATGGCTAACAAACACTTAAGAAAATGTTAAATATCCCTAACCATTGGGAAATGCAAATTAAAACAACTATGAGGTTCCACCTTACCCCAGAACACTCATGCACTATTGGTGAGAATGCAACCTGGAAAAACCACAGTGAAACTCAGTATGGAGACTTCTGAAAAGGATGAATATAGAGTTACCAACAGACCCTGTTATTCCCTTACTGGGAATTTATCGTTAAAGCTCCACATATCACATATTCAGAGACATTTGCTCAACCATGTTTATAGCTGCTCAATTCATAATAGCTAAGAACTGGAATCCACCCAGGTGCCCATCATTGGATGAATGAATAACCAAGATGTGGTATATCCACACAGTGGAATTCTACTCAGCAGTAAGAAAAAAAAATGGCACAATGAAATTTGTAGAAAAATGTTTGAGACCAGGTGTGGTGGTGCATGCCTTTAATCCTAGCACTTGGGAGGCAGAGGTAGGAGGATCACCATGAGTTCAAGGCCACCCTGAGACTACATAGTGACTTTCAGGTCAACCTGGGCTAGAGTGAGACCCTACCTTGAAAAAAAAAAAGTTTGAACTTGACACAGATCATTCTAAGTCAACTCACACAATCAAAGAAAGACAACCATCACATGGTCTCACTCATCTGTGGTTCCTAACTTGGATCAGCCTGAGATGCTGATATACCTGAATGGCATCTTGAGGCTTGGACAATAGGGAGAGTAGGGCTTGGGGGAAGAAGGAGAATGGGGAGGACACAAAACTGAACCCAAATTGAACTGGCAGCATAGAATCTTATATCCTGAAAGTTACACTAAAAGGTGGAACCCTCAAGAGGACCTTAGGGGGATCATCTGAATTAAAGAGCCCTGGAGAGGGTGAGATGACACCTACCTTAACCTTCTCCTGTTTCTCTTTCTTCACTGTCTTTTTCTTTTTTCCTTTCCCTTGGTGCTGGCCTGTAATTCTCTGTACCAGGATGTAGTTTACATCCACAACCAGCTGTTTATCAGAGAGACCTACTAGATCTTCCAAAACAAACAAAACAGACTTCTATCAAAGTACTTGATTACCCACCAGAGGTTAATGGTGAGACCCTACTGCTGAAGACACCATACCCTGTCAGCACAGACCATGGAGCGACCTGGTTGGAATCTTGGAGAGAGACAGTCCCCAGATAATCAGCCCATTTATTGATGGAAGGAGCTATATGAGCTACTGGGGGAAAGTGGCCAACATCGAAGTCTAAGAGACTCAGCAGCAAACAACCTGATGTGATGCTCACACAAGTTCAGTAGTGGCACACAGCCACTGTGGCTAACCAACTGTTCTTGGATTGGCTAACAGATATGCTCAGTGGAAAGAAAACCATATTTGGAACTGGGAAACAAGTCCAAATCATATCCAGATGATTTTGTCTTCCATTCTTAAGCTCCCACTAATCTTGTGCTATAAGATAGACTATATGCTTTATTTATTTTATTTTTTTATTTTTATTTTTTGGTTTTTTCGAGGTAAGGTCTCACTCTAGCTGAGGCTGACCTGAAATTAACTATGTAGTCTCAGGGTGGGCTCGAACTCACAGCAATCCTCTTACCTCTGCCTCCCGAGTGCTGGGATTAAAGATGTGCACCACCACACCCAGCTTTGACTATACCTTTTAAATTCTCTACATATTAATAATGGTTATCCCATTTAACTGGTGCTGACTTCACTCTTTTTATGTTTTGCTTTTTGGTTTGTTTGTTTGTTTTTTCAAGGTAGGGTTTCAGTCTAGCCCAGGCTGACCTAGAATTCACTGTGGAGTCTCAGGGTGGCCTCAAACTCATGGCAATCCTCCTACCTCTGCCTCCCGAGTGCTGGGATTAAAGGCATGTACCAACCATGCCCAGCATGACTTCACTCTTCATTAGAGAATCTGCGTCTCTTTTTTAGATGGGAGCTGGACCTGAGGAGATAAATGACCCATGGCACGCCACCCCAGCTCCAGCTAAACCACAGAGGAATTTGAGAAATGAGCAAAAGTGCTACCTTCTTAGTGAATCTGATATCAGTGCAAGGGTGAAGAAGAGACACTGAGGGCACTAAAAAACTACCAAACCAGAGATCCAGAGGCTCCTGATTTCCCATCACTGAAGTACAAAGGATAGGATCAACATGTATTGTTCATATATTAAATATGTCCATATCTAATAAAAGTAAATTTAAAAAATATTGGCAAACACAATATAAGAATATATAAGAAAGATAATTCACCTTGACCAAGTAGACTTTATCCCAGAGATGTAGGGATGGTTCAACATATGCAAATGGGTAAATGTAATACATGATATAAAGGGACTGAAGGACAGAAATCACATGATCATCTCATTAGATGCAGAAAAAGCATTTGACAAAATCCAACATCCCTTCATGATGTCTCAACATAATAAAGGTTATTTATAGCAAACCTACATCCAAAATAATACTAAATGGAGAAAAACTTGAAGCCTTTCCACTAAAATCAGGAACAAGACAAGGGTGTCCACTGTCCCCACTTTTATTTATTATAGTACAGGAAGTCTTAGCTCTAGCAATAAGGCAAGAGACAGACATAAAAGAGATACAAATTGGAAAGGAAGAGATCAAGTTATCATTATTTGCAGTTGGTATAATTCTATACATAAAGGAGGCTAAGACAACCAGCAAACTGTTAGAGCTGATAAACACTTGTAGCAATGTAGCAGGATACAAAATAAACACAGAGTTTTCAGTAACTTCCTATATGCTAACAACAAACACAATGTTATTATTCATGGAAACAGAATTTTTAAAAATCGTAAACTTTTCATTTGGAAGCACAAAAAAACTTCCAACACCAAAACAATTTTGAACAACAAAAATAAGGCTGGTGTTATCACCATTCCTAATTTTAACCTATATTACAGAGCATATAGATCAATAGAAGAGAGTAGAGGACGCACATGTAAGTCAAGGTAGCTATAGCCACCTAATATTCAGCAAAAATGCCAAAAGTACTCTTTGGAGAAAAGACAGCCTCTTCAGTAAATGGTTTTGGAAAAACTGGGTATGTATATGTAGAAGGATGAAAATAGATCCTTATCTCTCTCCATGCACAAGAATTAAGTCCAAATGGATCAAAGACCTTAATATCAGACCTGAAACTCTGAATCTGCTAGAGGAAAAAGTAGGGGGAATCTTTCAACATACTGGTATTGGCAAAGACTTTCTGAATATAACCCTAGTTGCTCAGGAAATAAGACTACTGAGCAGCCACTGGAACCTCATGAATTTACAAAGTTTTTGTACAGCAAAGACCACTGTGAATAGAGCAAAGAGGCAACCTACAGAATGGGAGAAAATCTATGCCAACTATATGTATGACAGAAGATTAATATCCAAAATATACAAAGAACTCAAAATACCAAATAATAAGAAATCAAACAACCCAATTAAATAATGGGCTCTGGAACTAAAAATATGGAGCTAAATATGGAACAAAACAAGAAATACAGATGGCAGCCAGGTGTGGTGGCACACATCTTTAATCCCAGCACTCGGGAGGCACAGGTAGGAGGATCACCATGAGTTCAGGGCCACCCTGAGACTACAGACTGAATTCCGCATCAGCCTGGGCTAGAGTGAGACCCTACCTCAAAAAAACAAAAACAAAAAATACAGATGGTGTATCAGCATCGAAAAAAAAAAGTTCTACACCCTTAGCCATCAGGGAAATGCAACTGACAACTACTTTGAGATTCCATCTCACTCCTGTCGGAATGATTACCATCATGAAAACTAATGACAATAAATGCTGGCAATGATGCAGAAAAAGAGGAACCCTTCTACACTGCTTGTGGGAATGCAATCTGGTACATCCATTGTGGAAGTCAGTGTGGAGGTTCCTGAGACAGCTAAAAATAGATTTACCATAAGACCCAGCTATTCCACTCCTAGGCGTCATCTCACTACCTTAGAAATACTTTCCCAACCATGTTTATTGCCAGTCTATTCATACCCTTATATTAATGCTCCTCTCACTTTTGGTAGAGAATCTTCTCTTTTCAGATGGCAGTGACCTTGGGACGACTCAGAAGGTATCATAGTGCTGGAAAGAAGTGACTATGGTACCCAATACTGCAATATCTCTATCACACCTTCCAAGGCTCAGGGTCTAATGTGGAAGAGATGGCGGAAAGATTGTAAGAGCCAAAGGAAGGTCAGGACTCCTTACAACATGCTCCCTCCAGACACAAAATGGTATAGATATCCATGACCTCACAGTGTCTGATACTACCTACACAAGACCATCATAAGAGGAGGAAAAGATCATGACATCAAAATAAAAGAGAGACTGATTGAGAAGGGGAGGGGATATGATGGATAATTGAGTTTCCAAGGGGGAAGGTGGGGGGAGGGAAGGTATTACCATGGGATATTTTTTATAATCATCAAAGTTGTTAATAAAAATTTGGAAAAAAAAAACTAAGAGGATATGAATAAGTCATATGGAAACCTACTTTTTTGGACAATGGAACATCCAGAAGCCAAAAATTATTACTAGAAAATTTTCCATGCCAGAGATGGGATACCTTCCAGTGAGATGTTGGTAAGGGAGTTACCTGATACACCCAAAACACTACAGGCCATTGTCAAGGCTCTTGGTTTCCCACCAGGAATAGATGGTAAGACCCCATTGCTGAAGACTCCACATACTGGGGCTGTAAGGTCACTGAGAAATCCTTCTGGAGCTGAGCTGAAAACCTCCTCCATAGAGACCAGTGTGGAGAGCTGCGATGTGCTGCGCCCTAAAGATGGCGTCGGCTTCCGCCTTCCGCTAGCCCCATAGCGAGCACTCTCTGGGATACACAAGTCCTTATTTGGCTGAGGCTGCTTAACTAATTCTGCTTCCTTAATCGTGGACCTAACTGCATGGGCCACGTGGCTCATTAGGGTTGGCTAGCGCAGGACTACTTAGCTTGTGGGTCGGCTCTCCCTGGGGTCAGAAGATTGTTCAAGGTTCCTGAATAAACTGCTTAAAGAAGAGCTCTCGGACTTCCGGTCAAGATGGCGACCGCCTAGCTGCACTACAAACACCAAGGGGAGAAAAAGGTAAGTATTCAAGGGAAATTACGAACTTTTTGAAGAGGGAGGGCACAGATCAGGGTAAAAGAGGGAAGCACACACCCCCGCGACCCACGCCCCGCTACCCCGCCCACCGCGAATCGCCTCATCAGGCGCGGCCCGGCGCCCCGTGGGCACCAAGCCCCATGCGCCCAGGCGGCCCTGCGTGACCGACAACCCCCGCGCCCCACACCCGCGCACCCCCCGTCCCCCCCCAGCGCACCCCCCCCAGCGCGACCCACGCTCCCTATCCACACGCGGAGGCGGCGCGGCCCGAGCGAACCGAAGCTTCCCACGCCCCGGGCGCCCAGGCCTGCCCCGTGCCCCCACGCCCCCCCGCGCCCCAGACCCCCGCGCCCCACACCCCGCGCACCCCACACTCCCTATACACACACGGCCGGCGCCCCAAGTGCCCCGCGCGCCGGGCGCCCAGGCGTGCCCCGCACACCTGCGCCCCCCACGCGCCCCGAGACCCCCACTCCCCACCCCCACGCGCCTCGAGCCCCCCCGTGCGCCCCGCTCCCGCCTCCCCCCACGCACCCAACGCTCCCTACCCACACTCTGCAGGCGCGCTCCAAGCGCTTCGCAGCGTCCCACGCCCAGGCGCCCAGGTGTGCCCCGCACCCCCCGTGTGCCCCGAGACCCCCGGGCCCCATCCCTGCGCTCCTCGAGCACCCACCCCGTGCGCCCCACCCCCGCCATGAGTCCAGAGTGCCCCGCGGTGTCCCACAGCATTCCGCAGCGTCCCGCGCTCCATCTTACCTCAGCGTGCTCCATGCCCCTGCAAGACCCACGACCCCCTTGACCCCCTCCCCCACGTGACCCACCCCTCCCACCCTGAGAGTCCAGAACACCCCGCGGCTTCCCACAACGTCCTACAACCCCCCCCACACCCACCAGAGCACCCCACGCTCCTAGCCGGCCCCCTCCCCGCTCGCCCTGCGCCCCCACCCCCACATGACCCGGAGCATCCACGCCCTGAGCCCTGTAGGCCTGAAGCGCTCCCTGCCCCCCCACGCCCTGCCCCCCACCCCACACACCCCTCGTCCCCCCGCCGCATGCAGCCCGGGCGCCCCTGCGCGTCCTGAGCATGCCCCTGTGTGCCCAGGCATGCCCCGCACCCCCTGTGCCCCACCCCCACGCGTCCTGCGCCCCGGCGTGCCTCAGCGTACCCCGCCCCCCGCTCCACGCCCCGCGCCCCCCGCCCCCCGCGCGTCCAGAGCACCCCTTGGCATCCGGTGTGCCCCGTGCCCCCTACACTTACGCGCACCCTGCGCCCCCCCCGCGCGCCCCGCGCACCCCCAATGTGCCCTGCACCCCTATCCCCCCGCACGCCCTGCGCTCCCCCCCCGTGCCCCCCGGGTTCCCCGCACCCCCCCGCACCCCACACACCCCCCCCTGCATGCGCACCCCTCCGCACCAACAGTGTGCCCCTCACCCCCTAACTGATCAGAGCGCCCCACGCCCCCTGCCCCTCCAGGGCACCCCACCCCGCGCCCCCTGAGCCCTGCCAACTCCCGCACACCCCACCCTGATTGCCTGGTGCCCCGGTGCACCCCGACCCCCCCCCGCCGCGTGCCCCATACACACCATCGCACCCCACGCCCCCTTCCGCCCACGCACCCTCCGCACATCCCGCATGGCTGTGCTCTGATCGGGCACCCACCAGTCACGCCTGCCAGCCTGCTGCACTGAAGCGGAGACCTCCTACCTCACCCTTGTTCTCTGATCCTGCTAGTAGACCAGCCACGTGGTGCTCAGTTCACAGGCCTGTGGGGGCCACCCCTGCCGTGAATAGGTGGCTGCCAGATCCCCTGCTGCTGTGCTCACATCACTTGCCACCAGTCAGCTTCTGCTGTGTCCTGATTCCATACCCACATCATCTGCCTCTGCACTACAATTGCACGTGCAGCAGGCCCAGCCCCACAGCAAGAGCCACATAAGTCCACACTGAGTCACTAGCGCCAGCGCAGGTGCCATCCCCTACCTGTACATCGCCACCCATCCCCCACTCCCCTGAGGCGGAAGAGCACAGACTGTTTACACACCCCAGTGTACCCAGCCAGAATCTAGGCACCTTCAGGGCTTGCTACCTCAGTCCCCTTTCAAGCTCAAAGGCAGGCAGCTTAGGTGCATTACTGGGTGAGAATTCAGGCAACTTTGGTGCCCCTGTAAGGCTATAGGTAGGCGGCTGTGGCAAGAGTGAGCAAAAACCCAGGCTGCTTACAACTGCACCAGGCTGCCTTGGATTCGCATTAAGCTAGATCCCAGGCTGCTCCACCCACCTACCTGCCCATACACTGACATGGGTAGACCACAGTGCAAAAGAAATAACACGAAAAATAAAATGGAAGAAAATCCAGACAGATCACCCAGTCCAACAAGGATCACAACTAACCAAAACATAGAAGAGTGTTTAGGATCAGAACATCAAGTGGGAGCAATAAACAATGCAACCCTGACCAAACTACTGCTAGAACTGACAAGAAAGCTACAAAGGATAGATAATCGTATGGATGCTACCATCACTAAGCTAGAGCAATATGATAAGACACTGGAAGGAATTCAAAGAGAGCTAAGAGAGTTGAGGGAGAGTGAAAAAAAAAGAGGACCTTAAAAATCAGCTGGCCACACTAAATGAAAACATAAAGAAATGCAAGGATGATTTCCAAGAATCATCAAGAAAATCAGAAAATGAGACAAAAAGGGAGCTGGACAAAGCGATGGAAGTGATACATAGGAAAGTAGTAGAAAATGCAAACTTAATTGAACAAGTAAAACTCACTAGAGGCTCTCAAGAATAGAGTCAGCGAAGTGGAAGATAGAAATTCTGATCTGGAAGACAGGATGGAAGAAACAGTTCGAGAGTCCAAAAATTTCAGTAAGTTCAAAAGTTCCTGTGAACAGAACATGAGAGAATTGTGGGATACACTTAAACGTCCTAATATCAGAATCATTGGAATACCAGAAGGAGAAGAATTTCAGACCAAAGGCATGGAGAACTTATTTAGCACAATAATTGAAGAAAACTTCCCCCGTCTCTTAAAAGAAAGGCCCATCAAGATTCAAGAAGCAAACAGAACTCCTAACCGACTAGACCAAAGGAGAAACTCCCCAAGACATATTATCATTAAGACTCTAAACATTGACACCAAGGAAAAAATCCTAAAAGCAGCTAGGGAAAAACAGCACACCACTTTCAAAGGAAACCCCATCAGAATTACTTCAGACTTCTCAATGGAAACCCTGAAAGCTAGAAGGACCTAGAATGATACTCTCCAAACTCTAAGAAACTATGGCCTCCAACCCAAACTACTCTACCCGGCAAAAGTCTCCCTTATAATAGATGGTGAAAGGAAAACTTTCCATGACAAAACTCAGCTTTACAATTATATGAACACAAAACCAAACCTACAGAAAGTACTCCAGGAAATTCTCCACAGAGAAGAAACAAATAACCAAACACAAATGCCTATAAGAAGCAGATCACAGCAACCAAACCCAGAGGAGAGAGAAAAAAAAATAAATTAAATTCCATGGAAATGCCAACACACCTCTACCACCACAACATGACAGGGATCAAATCAAATCTCACAGTCATCACCCTAAACATTAATGGCCTTAATTCACCCATCAAGAGACACAGGCTAACAGGGTGGATCAAAAAATTAGACCCCTCAATCTGCTGCCTTCAAGAAACCCACCTTACCACTAAAGACAGAAACCTACTCAGGGTGAAAGGGTGGAAAACAATATTCCAAGCAAATGGGAATAAGAAACAAGCAGGTGTAGCTATATTAATATCAGATAAAGTTGACTTCAAACCAAAAACAATCAAAAAAGACAAAGAAGGCTACTTCACTTGTAAAGGGAACAATCCATCAAGAGTATATTACAATCATAAATCTGTATGCACCAAACACAGGGGCACCGCAGTTCATAAAACAAAACCTACTTGACAATAAAACAGAAATAACCACCAACACCATCATAGCTGGGGACTTTAACACACCATTATCAGTAATAGACAGATCATCCAAACAGAAGCTCAACAGGGAAGTAAGAGAGCTCAACAAAACCATAGAGCACTTAGACCTAACAGACATCTACAGAACTTTCCATCCCAATTCCACAGACTACACATTCTTCTCAGCAGCCCATGGAACATTCTCTAAAATAGACCATATACTGAGTCACAAAGATAGCCTCCACATATTTAGGAAAATTGACATAATTCCCTGCATGATATCAGATCATAATGCTATATTCCTAGAAATCAACAACAAAAAAACCAACAAGAGCCCCAATGGCAACTGGAAACTGAATAGCACACTCTTAAACAATAAATGGCTAGTGGATGAAATAAAAAATGAAATTGCAAAATTCCTGGAATTGAATGACAATGAGAACACATCATACCAAAACTTGTGGGACACAATGAAGGCAGTCCTCAGGGGAAAATTCATAGCACTCAATGCCTTCATAAAAAAGACAGAAAGATCCCAAATCAATAGCCTAACCATCCACCTAAAGGCATTGGAAAAACAAGAAAAATCCAACCCAAAGAGCTCCAGAAGGAAAGAAATAATTAAAATCAGAGCAGAAATTAATGAATTGGAAACCAAGGAAACAATTAAGGCAATTGACAAAACAAAGAGCTGGTTCTTTGAAAAAATAAACAAGATTGACAAACCTCTGGCCAATTTGATCAAGCAAAAAAAGGAGAGACTCCAAATTAACAAAATTCAAAATGAAAAAGGAGAGATCACAACAGACAGCAGTGAAATCAGCAGAATCATCAGGACTTATTTCAAAAACCTCTACTCCACAAAACTGGAAAATGTGGAGATGGATAAATTCCTGGATGCATATCATCTACCAAAGCTAAACTCAGAGCAGATCAACCACCTCAATGAACCCATCATGCTCATGGAGATTGAAAAAGTAATAAAAAACCTCCCAAAAAAGAAGAGTCCAGGACCAGATGGATTCCCAGCCGAATTTTATCAAACCTTCATGGAAGAACTCAAACCAATCTTCCTAAAACTGTGCCACACAATTGAAGAACAGGGAAAACTACCCAACTCCTTCTATGAAGCTAGTATCACCCTAATCCCAAAACCAGGCAGAGATGCCACAAGAAAAGAAAACTATCGGCCTATTTCCCTAATGAACATAGACACAAAGATCCTCAACAAAATTCTCGCAAACCAAATCCAACAACACATCAAAAGCATTATCCACCTTGACCAAGTGGGATTTATCCCAGGAACACAAGGGTGGTTCAACATACGAAAATCTGTCAATGTAAT
Organism: Jaculus jaculus; assembly: GCF_020740685.1. NCBI lineage: Eukaryota > Metazoa > Chordata > Mammalia > Rodentia > Dipodidae > Jaculus > Jaculus jaculus. Next base: position 105,717,588 of record NC_059106.1, read on the forward strand.
ACACCACATAAACAAGCTTAAACATAAAAATCACATGATCATTTCAATAGATGCAGAAAAGGCCTTTGACAAGATACAACATCACTTCATGATCAAAACATTGGAGAGAATCGGCATGGCCGGTTCACATCTTAATATAATAGAGGCAATATACAAAGCTCCAAAGGCCCAAATAATACTTAATGGAGAGAGACTGGAGGAATTCCCATTGAGATCAGGAACAAGACAGGGATGTCCTCTCTCACCTCTGCTTTTCAATATAGTTCTGGAAGTCCTAGCCCAAGCAATAAGGCAGGAGAAGGAAATAAAAGGGATACAATTTGGAAAGGAAGAAGTTAAGTTAGCTCTATTCACTGATGACATGATTGTATATGTAAGAGACCCGAGAGACTCCATCCCAAAACTCCTGAAGGTGATTAACTCCTATAGCAAAGTAGCAGGATACAAAATCAATGCACAAAAATCGGAAGCATTTCTGTATGCAAATGACAAAGACACAGAAAAAGAAATAAAGGACATAGTCCCATTTTCAATAGCAACAACAACAACAAAAAAATACCTTGGAATATCGTTAACCAAGGAAGTAAAAGATCTATACAACGAAAATATAAAAACTCTCAAAAAAGAAATTGAGGAGGACTTGAAACGATGGAAAGACCTCCCTGCTCCTGGATAGGCAGAATTAACATTGTGAAGATGACAATCCTACCAAAGGCAATATATAGATTTAACGCAATTCCAATTAAAATCCCTACAGTGTTCTTCACAGACATAGAAAAAATGATCTCAAATTTCATATGGAAAGGCAGAAGGCCTCACATATGCAAACATATCCTCAGCAAAAGAAATACCACTGGTGGCATCACCATACCCGATATAAAGTTATACTACAAAGCCATAGTAATAAAAACAGCATGGTACTGGCATAAAAACAGGAGTATAGACCAATGGAATAGACTTGAGGACCCGGATTTTGGGCCAAGCAACTATAGCTACTTGATATTCAACAAAGGCCCAAACAATATAGACTGGAAAAACGATAGCATCTTCAACAAATGGTGCTAGACAAACTGGATAACCACATGCAGGAAACTAAAACTTGATCCACACATTTCACCATGCACAACACTCAAATCCAAATGGATCAAAGACTTCAACATAAGACCAGAAACTCGAAAACTACTGGAAGAAAATTTAGGAAGTACTTTCCATGATATAGGAATGGAAAAAGACTTCCTGAACAAAACCCCAGTGGCTCAAGTTCTAAATCAGTCACTCAACCATTGGGATCATATGAAGCTGAAGAGTTTCTTTACAGACAAGCATATAATAAGTAAAGCCAATAGAATACCCACAGAATGGGAGAAAATATTTGCAGGTTATCCAACTGATACAGGCCTTATCTCTAGAATTTACAAAGAACTCAAAAGTCTAAACAATAAGAAGACAAATACCCCACTCACAAAATGGGGCACAGAGTTAAACAGGCAATTCACAGAGGAAGAGATACAAATGGCAAACACACACCTAAGAAAATGTTCATCATCCCTAATCATCAGAGAAATGCAAATTAAAACAACTATGAGATTCCACCTTACCCCAATAAGGATAGCCAACATCAAAAGGTCAAATGAAAATAAATGCTGGCGAGGATGTGGAGAAGCAGGGACACTCATTCACTGTTGGTGAGAATGCAGGATGGTACAACCACTTTGGAAAGCAATATGGAGACTCCTGAAAAAGCTGACTATAGAAATACCAACAGACCCAGTTATACCATTACTGGCCATGTACCCTAAAACCTTCAAACCAAAAGCCAGAGAGATTTGCTCAACCATGTTTGTAGCAGCTCAATTCGTAATAGCTAAAAGCTGGAATCAACCCAGATGTTCATCATTAGAAGAATGGATAACAAAGATGTGGTATATCTACACAATGGAATTCTATACAGCAGTAAGAAAAAACGACATAAATAAATTTGAGGAAAAATGGTTGAACCTGGAACAGATCATTCTCAGCGAACTTACCCAATCACAGAAAAAAAAATCGACACATAGTCTCACTCATCTGCAACACCTAACCTGAATCTGCCCAAGATGCCTTACATACCCAGCAAGCACCTCATGGACTAGACAATAAGATGGATGGGAGGGCGGGGAGGGAATCAAAGGGTGGAAAACAGTAATCCGGACCCAAACGGCAATGGTACCATAAAATTCTACTTCCTAAAAGACAGACCAAATGGCTGAACCTTCACTAGACCCTTACAGGAAACACCTGAACCACAAGAAACTGGAGATGGTAGGATCAACACTGACCTAAATCTCCTACATCTTCCCTCCCTCCCTCTCCCCCTCTCCCCTCTATCTCTCTCCTCTCTAAATCTTGTATATTAGTTATCTTTTTCCTCAATTTCTTAGTGGACACTGACCTGTAACCCCCACTTCCAGCTTGGGCCTACCATCCACAATGAGCTTTTGATCAGAGAAACCTACAAGGTTTCCCAAAACAATGACAGACATCTGTCAGAGTACTTGATGACCCACCAAAGGCCAGTGGTAAGACCCTATTGCTGAAGACTCCATACGCAGCTGACGCAAAAATGGAATGACATGGCTGGAAGCCAGGAGAGAGTCAGTCCCCAGACAGTCAGCATGTCTAGTGCCAGAAGGTGCTACATAGGCGACTGGGGGAAATGACCAAGATCTGTCCAAGCAACACATTGTTTAACCTAATTAGCAACAAATAACCGGATGTGATGCCCACACAAGTGCAATAGTGGTACACAACCATGGTGAGGAATCAATTGCTCTTGATTTGGCTAACTGATCCACTCAATTGTACTAGACCCTTAGCTGGAGCTGGGAAACAAGTCAGAACCATACCCAAACACAAGCCCACTCTACAATATCAAGCTACCATCAATCACAGGGTATAAGAGGGTCTACACCTAACAAACTGTCTATCAAAAAAGTAAGTGTTATCTCAATTTTCTGGGTGCTAACTTACTCTCCATTGGAGAATCTGCTTCTCTTTTCCAGATAGATGCAGATCCTAAGAAGAGAGCTGCCCCAACATACCTCAAAAGGGGCCCAACTGAAACTAAGGACAACTGGCGAAATAAGCAAGGGTGATGTTTTCCTGTGAACCAGATACCAGCCCAAAGGGAAGGAGATCAACGCAGAAAAAAATCAACTCCTACCAAATCAGAGAGCCAAAGCCTCAGAGGCCCCCAACACCTCAGCACTGAAGCAGACCAAAAATGAACCCAACATGGCTCAGGGAAATCTTGCAGAAGAAGGGGCAGAAAGAATGTCAGAGTTACATGTTGGGTCATGATTTGCAGAGACATTTATCATACTAATAACTGGGGGCTAACTCCACAATGCACGACCCATTTTCATTAACATGGAGGGTCTAATGGGAGGGGGTAGATCACAGATGAGCCTAAATAATGGTACCAAACTGCCTGTATTCACTGAAAAGAAAACTAATAAATTAAATTTTAAAAAATTAAAAAAAAATCCTTAAAAAAAAAAAAAAGAAGAGCTCTCAGGTCGCGTCATTCTTGCTGGTCGAGGTGGTCGTGACAAGTGGTGGCCTGTACAGGCAACCTCTCTCTCAAAGTAGGCTCAGAACTTTTTGCAGTCAGGGCAGCACTGGTAAGGTAAGGTGGGACAATAAAGATCGCAGGGAAGTGACAACTTGTGCTCTACTCTGTAGATAAAAAGAGAGTGAAGAAGAGTTCATGGTGATAGCGAACTGAAAGTAAAGTCACTGCAGACCAGTGAGCAGAGTTAAAGGTAAAAGTAACTATGGGCGCTTCTCATTCGCACCCAATTTTTTTGGCTCTTCAGGAGCTGCTTTTGTCAAAGAATTTAAAAGTTAAGAAAAGTACCCAAATATGTTAAATGGAAAGATGTGCTCATGGGAACGTGGCATGGCCCTGATCCTGTATTGACGTGGATGAGAGGGTCTGTTTGTGTTTTTCCGCAGGATCATCAGGATCCAGTGTGGGTGCCCGAGAGACTGACCAGAAAAGTCCAACATGAAGATCCTTCCGCTAGCTGGTCTCCTGGTGCTAGCCTTCTTGGTGGGCCTGTGGTGTCTGTGCAAGATGAGGGTCACACAGCAAAGGAATGCAGCTATGATTATTGAGGCCTTTACAGCCATTGAGGCAGGACAGTCCCCTTATGCATGGCTTGCTGTCATGAAGAGCTAGAATACTCAGCACGTTCAGGTTGTGAGGCAAAGCACTGCACTCTAGGTATGCCGCCTGCAGTTAGCAGCCTAGGGGAGAGCATGTCTGAGAGAAAGTGGGTTAGTACCGTCCTTTCCCCATAATATCCATCCTTACTCCTGCCTCTGGAAAAATCAGTACTGGATTTCACTATAGAGCTCAGACTTCTACTCTCACCTGTTTCGTTTAAAACAAAAAGGGGGAACTGTGGAGAGCTGCGATGTGCCACGCCCTAAAGATGGCGTCGGCTTCCGCCTTCTGCTAGCCCGATAGCGAGTGCTCTCTGGGATAAACAAGTCCTTATTTGGCTGAGGCTGATTAACTAATTCTGCTTCCTTAATCGTGGACCTATCTGCATGGGCCACATGGCTCACTAGGGTTGGCTAGCGCAGGACTACTTAGCTTGTGGGTCGGCTCTCCCCAGGGTCAGAAGATTGTTCAAGGTTCCTGAATAAACTGCTTAAAGAAGAGCTCTCGGGTCGCGTCATTCTTGCTGGTCGAGGTGGTCACAACAGACCAGCTGACAGAAAGCTGGAAAAAACATGCAGTTCAATGGGACAGAGAGAAATCACCAGTGGAGATACTCAACAGTGGACAATGCAAGCCTTAAACTTTGCCAGCCAGGCCAAATGAGCCAACTGGTGCAACATTAGCACGTCTATTATGGGAGAAACCAACTGTTCTCAAATTGGAATGGAGGACTGTTCCATGGGAGGGAATACATCCCTGATACTGAAAACCTACAACAGGGTTAGTCATGAGCCCTAGGAGTGTAATGTCTGCTGGTGTCTGGCTAAATGTATATATTATGCTCACCAAACTGCTTGGTCAGCAGTTCTCTTAATGTTCATGCCCATATATTAATGCTATTCTCACTTTTTGTTAAAGAAGCTTCTCTTTCAGATGGCACTGACCTTGGGGTGACTCAGAAAGCACCACAGTGCTGAAATAAAGTGACTGAAACATGTCTATTACAGCTTCCAAGGCTCAGGGTCCATTGCAGAAGAGGAGGCAGAAAGAATGTTACAGCTAAAGGAAGGTTAGAACTCCTCACAATGAACTCCTACAGACACAAGATGGCCTGGATATCCATGACTTTGCAGTGCCTGACACTACCTACACAAGACTATCATAATAGGAGGAAAAGATTGTGACATCAAAATAAAATAGAGACTGGTTGAGAGGGGAAACATATTGAGACTGGTTGAGAGTCTACAGACACAAGATGGCCTGGATATCCATGACTTTGCAGTGCCTGACACTACCTACACAAGACTATCATAATAGGAGGAAAAGATTGTGACATCAAAATAAAATAGAGACTGGTTGAGAGGGGAAAACATATTGAGACTGGTTGAGAGTGGAGTTGCAAAGGAGAAAATGGAAGAGGGAGGGAATTACCATGGGTTATTGTCTATCATTATGGAAGTTGTTGATAAAAAAAAAAATTTTTAAGTAATTAAAAAGGACAAAGAAGCCAGGCATGGTGGTGCATGCCTTTAATCCCAGCAATCAGGAAGCAGAGGTAGGAGGATTGTAGTAAGTTCAAAGCCACCCTGAAAAACTACATAGTAAATTCCAGGTCAACCTGGGCCAGAGAGACACCCTACCTCCAAAAAAAGGACAAAGAAGGCCACTTTTTACTCATCAAGGGAATGAACCAACTGGATGATATGATAATCATAAATCTTTATGCACAAAACCCAGATTTTATAAAGTAGGTTTTCTACTTGACAACAAATCAAAAATAAATCCCAATACCATCATAGTAGGGGACCTCAATATCCCACTATCATCCTTAGACATTCAAGGAGAAAATCAATGGAAATAATAAATTGTAAGGACACCACAGATCAATTAGACTTAACAAACATCTACTGAACATTTCACATCAATTCTACAAAATAGACATTCTCAGCACCCCACAGAACCTTCTCCAAAATAGATCATATATTAGGGCATATATCAGGCCTCAATATATTCAGGAAAATTGATGTAACTTCCTTTATCATACCAAACCACAATGCTTTAAAACTGGAAATTAACAATATGAGAAACAACAGATATCGTACCAGATCCTGGAGATGGAACAACATGCTATTAAACAATGAATGAGTAGTAGAAGAAATCAAAAGGAATTTGTAAAAATGTTTTGAACTGAATGATAACAATAATACAACCTACCAAAACATATGGGACACAAAGAAGGCAGTCATAAAGGGAAATTTTATAGCAATAAATGCCTTCATAACAAAGACAGAGAGATCTCAAATTAATTACCTAACCATTTGCTTAAAGGCATTGGGGAAAATTAAGAACAATCCAACTACTAACACTTACAGATGTAAAGAAATAATTAAGATCAGAGCAGAAATTGATGAGCTGGAAACTCAGAAAGCAATTAAGAAAATTGATGAAAGCAAGAGTGGCTCTTTGAAAAAAATAATCAGATTGATAAACCCCTGGCAAATTAGATCAAATGACAAAAGAGGAGGCTCTAATGAGCAAAAGTAGAAATGAAAAGGTGGAGGTCACTACAGACATTAAAGAAATTGGAAGAATCATCCAGATACATTTCCAAAACCTCTATTCCACAAAATTGAATAAAATGGATGAAATGGACCAATTCCTAAGCACATGTCACTTACCAAAACTAAGTCTAGAGCAGATAAACCTTCTAAACAAATTCATTCCATAAAAATTGAAAATGTAATCAAAAACTTCTCCAAAAGAAAAATTCCAGAACCTGAGGGTTCTCAGCCAAATTCTACAAAACCTTCTTCAAATTACTGTAACCACTTTTTCTCAATGTGTTTCACATACCTGGAGGGCAGGGAATCTTCCCCAACTTCTTCAACCAATAACCTAATACCAAAAGCAGATAGTAGACACCAAAACACTGAACAAAATTCTCACAAACTGAATTCAACAGCACATCAAAAGCATAATCCACCTTGATCAGGGAGGTTTCATCCCAGGCATGCAAGGATGATTCAACATAAGGAAATCAATTAATACACCACAAAAATAATCTTAAACACAAGAATCACATGATCATTTCTATAAGTGCAGAGAAGGACTTTGACAAAATACAACATCACTTCATGATCAAAACACTGGAAAGAATAGGCATTGCATGTTTATATCTCAACATAATAAAAACAATACATGAAGCATCTACAGTCCAAATAATAGTTGGTGGTGAAAGACTCAAAGAGTTCCCATTAAGTTCAGGAACAAGAGAGGAGTGCCCACTCACCATTGCTCTTCAACATAGTACTAGAAGTGCTAGCCTACACAATAAGGCATGAGAAAGATATAAAAAGGATACAACTTGGAAAGGAAGAAGTCAAACTAGCCCTATTTGCAGATGACATGATACTATACATAAGTGATCCAAAGACTCTACTCTAAAACTTCTAAAAATGATAAATTCTTTCAGCAAAGTGGCAGGATACACAAAAATCAACAAAAAAATCAGTACCCTTTCTATATGCAATAGATAAATATACAGAGGAAAAAATCAATGATACTGTCCCATTTTTCAATAGACACACACACACACACACACACACACACACACACACACACACACACACACAAATCCAATATGAATTTCTGGGTAAGATGGAGACAAAGCAGCCATGCCAAGTCAGCCTAGGGAGGGAAATAAGCAGAAAAATACACTCTTCCCCCAAAAGTTAAGGTGTATAAGTTATTATCAACCACAGAAGAAAAGCAGGAGATACTAAGATCTTCCAGAACAGAGGAACCTAGCCAGAATCCTGAAAAGGCACCAGAATCCCTGGTCTTCATACACCTGCCTGGTCAGCACAGAGCTTCAGGAGCACAAACATGGTGATGGGATTTTCCACACACATGAGCCTTCTCACAAAGTCAAGAAACCTGAAGGAAAAGACAGCAGGGACCAGCTGAGAAGCTGCTGAAGGAGAACACAAACAGGACAAACTGGGCAACTCCGGTACAACTCCAGGTATCTTTCACAGACTCCCATCCCCCCACAATCAGAGAATGCATGCAACCCTGGCTGCACAGCATCCAGCACAGCCAATCAGAACATTGTATCTACAGAACAACAGAGAGGGATTGAGGTGGGCACTCAGCATTGGTGAGATTAGAAAGCATCCCAAATGGTAATAGGGCCAAATTACACAAAGGCAGGCACATTGGCCTGCACTGGAAGTGCTATTTTCTCTTCTTGTCAGGATAGGTTATGTGTTATGTGGTTATGTGGTTGGCTTTATCATTCTAAAATAAGCTGCATTTTGGTATTGACTATTGTTGTCTTTGATGTTCCTTGCCTTTGTCTTTTTCTTTTATTATTGTTGGAGATAGGGTCTGACTCAGCCCCAGGCTTACCTGGAAGCAATTTCAGACCAGAAATCTCAACTTCCCAGATGGCAGGATTAAGGGTGTAAAGCAACAAACCCCTTAGGGACTTTGGCTTTATAAGGTTATCTGTTTGTTTTAATCCCCACTCTTGCATAAGTACTCTGTTTTGGTTTTGATTGAATGTCTACATTGCTCAGTTGAATTTTAGAATTTGACAGTAAATTGTTCCACCTAGCCTACTAGAAAACTTGAATAGCAGGCAAACACAACACCTAGGGTCACGTCTACTGTTTTCTTGGTGTATAACAGCTACAATTGGCACCTTGAAGAGATATAAAGTTGGATTTACTCAGCTAAGAACAAAGCAGATAATTAGAAAACCCAATTTTTGAATCAACTCAAGATGCAAATATCTGTGCATTACAATACAATAAACACAAAAAATCAAGCAATATAATCCCACCAAAAACTATAAATCCATCAGAAATGACCCTAAGTGAGACTGTTTTAGATGCATGTCTGACAAAAATTTCAAAAATATGATTATGTCTATACTCAAATCAAAGCAGAAATCAAAGTAATCAAAGAAGAAAACAAATTCCAAAGAAGAAAATACAAGAAACCAACTTAATGAAAGAGGGAGGTCAATACAAGACATGAGTAAAGAATTAGAAACAATGAAAAATACCAATCAGAAATATTAGAAATGAAAAACAGAGTTAGTCTAAGAGAAAAGGCTGTAGAAATTCTCACCAGTAGAATGGATGAAGGATAAAACAATATCTAAATTGCAAGACCAGATGGCAGACATAATACAGTCCAACAAAGAGAAATACAAACTAATAAAAAGGCGTAAATGTGAATTTCAACACATTTGGGACACTATGAAGAGATCAAACATAAGAATTCGGGGTATCATAGAAGGAGAAGAATTTCATTCCAAAGACATAGCTGGTATTTTCAACAAAATCATAGAAAATAATTTTCCCCAAATTGTGGGAAGCCATGCTGGCTTCGTCAGGCTTTGCCATGTCAGCTTGTTTACTGCTTTTGTATCCTAATTGTCTGCGCATGAGTACATGATGTTATTCTAATATGACTGCTCACCCATCCCGATTGGGTGATGAAAAATCATCTGATGAGACTTAAGCCAATCAGACGACACTGTACAATCACATGACCACAAGTATATAAGCTTGGCGCTCTGTAGGGTCGGGGTCCTTCTCTCTTTCAGTTTGGAGCTCCCAATAAAGTGTGCTTGAGAAGAATCCTGTTGTTGTCGTTCTTCCTGCTGGCGGGAGGGGCGCAACACCAAATAGGAAAAGTGATGGCAATAGAGATATGGGAAGCCTTTACAAAGCCAGATGGACAAAATCATTTAAAAACCTTTACTATCATATTATAATTAAACTATAAAATACACAAACCAAAGAAAATATGTTGAAAGCATTTAGAGAGAATAATCAAGTCACTTACAAAGGCAAGCTCATCAGGATAACAGCAATATACACAAATTTTCAAAGCCAGAAGGGCTTGGAATGATGTATGCCAAGGTCTGAAAGATAACAACTGTCAACCAAGATTATTTTATCCTGCAAAGTTATTCACCTTGTAGACAGAGAAATAATGGCATTCCACAACAAAAATAGGCTAAAAGAATATATGAACACTAAACTAGCTCTAGAGAAAATACTTGAAAGGATCCTCCATGCTGAACAAGAAGGCAAGCATACATATAAGGAAACAGTAAAAAATAAACCACACTCAAAGAATAGTTAATACATGAGAGTAAAGGAAACCCAGAAGAACTAAAAAATAGGAAGAATGTTAAGAATAAATACACACATTTCAATAATAACTCTTAGTATCAATGGTCTCAATGGCCCAGCCAAAAAAACAGGTTTGCAAACTGGGTTAAAAAGCAGGATCCTTCCATTTGATGCCTCCAAGAAACCCAACTTTCCATAAAAGATGGACACTGTCTTAGGGTGAAAGGTTGGGAAATGAGCCTAGAAAACAAGCAGGTGTCATTATCCTAATACCTGACAAGGTAGACTTCAAACCAACATTAGTAAGAAAAAATAGATAAGGTCACTTTATATTGATTAAAGGAACATTCCAACAGGAGGACATTCCAATCATACATACATACATACATATATATATATGACATGGGGGAATCCCAATTTCCTCAAACAAGCACTATTAGAACTAAGTTCACAGATAACACCAAAAAGAGTGCTCATAGGTGACTGTAATACCCTACACTCATCCATTGACAGGTCATCTCAGGAACAAAACAGAGAAGCATCTGCTTTAAATGAAGTCATAGAAAAATGGACTTACAGATATCTATAGAACATTTTCACACAAATGCTGCATAATGCAGATGTTTTCTTTCAGCAGCACATGGAACTAAACAGAATGAACTAAACCAAGTCCAACTAAAATATTACGTCACAAAGCAAATCTTAACAAATACAGGAAAATTAAAACAATTCCTAGCACTTTATCTGATCACTATAGGATTAAATTATAAATCAACAGCAAGAAAACCTATAGATCATACACAAATCCTAGAAGCTAAACAATATGCTGCCAAATGAAGAATGGATCAATGAATAACTCAAAAAGAAAATCAAAATATTTGTAGAATCAAATGATATTGATAACCAAAACCTTTGGGACACAATGAAGGCAGTCCTAAGAGGGAAATGCCTAGCTGTAAATGCCTATATTGAGAAATTATAAAGGTACAAATAAGCAACTTACTGCTTAATCTTAAGATCTTAGGGAAAAAAAACAAGGCAATGAAAAATAAGTATACAGGAAGAAATGACAAAGACTTGGGCAGAAATTAATGAAACAGATACCAAAACCAATACAAAGAATCAATGAAACAAAGAGTTGGTTCTTTGAAAGGATAAACAAGATTTATAGACCCTTAGCAAATGTGACCAAAAGAAATAGAGGAGATACACAAATTAATTAAATTTCACATGAAAAAGGCACCATTACAACAGTAATGTAAACATCTGTAAAATGGATGATTTTCTTAGTCTATATAATTTACCAAAATTAAAACAATGAGAAAAACTACTTAAATCGACCTATTACAAATACAGAGATCCTGCAGGCAGTTACACAAAATATTCCAACTAAGAAAAGTCCAGACTCATATGGATTCACTAGTGAATATATATATATATATATATATATATATATTGGTTTTTCAAGGTAGGGTCTCGCTCTGGTCCAGGCTGACCTGGAATTAACTAAATTAACTATGTAGTCTCAGGGTGGCCTCACACACATGGCAATCCTCCTACTTCTGCCTCCTGAGTGCTGGGATTAAAGGTATGCACCACCACACCTGGCACTAGTGAATTTTATCAGACCTTCATGGAAGAATTAACACTAATGCTTCTCAAATTTTTCCAATGAATATACAAAGAAGGAATTCTACCAAACTCCTTCTATGAAGCCAGCATCACCCTGATACCAAAACCAGACAAAGACCAAACAACAGCAACAAAAAAATTACACACCAATATCTCTCATGAACATGGATGCAAAAATTCTCAACAAGATATTGGCAAATAGAATACAAGAATATATCAAAATGGTTATTCAACCAGACCACGTAGGCTTTATTCTAGAGATGCAGGGATGGTGCAACATACACAAATCAATAAATGTAATACACTATATAAATGGACTGAAAGACCAAAAGCACATGATTATCTCAATAGATGCATAAAAGGCATTTGACAAAATCCAATTTCAGATGAAAGTCCTACAGAAACTGGGAATAGAAGAAACAAGTCTCAACATAATAAAGGCCATTTATGACAAACTTACAACCATCATATTACTGAATGGTGAAAAACTTGAAACTTTTCCACTAAAACCAGGAGCAATACAAGGGTGTCCCTTGTCCCTACTTTTACTTAATATAGCACTGGAAGTATTAGTTATAGTAATAAGGCAAGAGACACACATACAAAGAATACAAATTGGAAAGGAAGAGATAAAATTATCATTATTTGCAGAGGACATGATTCTATACATAAAGGATCCTAAAGACCCTAACAGTAAGCAGTTAGAGCTGATAAAGACTTTTAGCAATGTAGCAGGATATTTTAAAAAAACACAAAGAAATCAGTAGCCTTCCTATATCCTCAGAACAAGCATGCTGAGAATTAAATCAGGGAGTCATTCCCATTTACAATTGCCTAAAAAAAAAAAGCACCTTGGAATAAACCTAACCAAGGACATGAAGGATGTCTACAATGAAAACTTTAAAACACACAAGACAAAAATTGCAGTAGACACTAGTAAATTGAAAGACATCCCATGTTCTTGGATTGGAAGAACCAATATTATGATAGTGTCCATCTTATCAAAAGCAATCTTCATCTTTAATTCAATCCCCATAAAATTTCCAATGGCATTCTTCATGGAATTAGAAAAATATCCCAATATACACTTGGAAGTACAAAAAAACCTCGAATAGCCAAAAGATTTTTGAGCAACAAAAAGAAGGCTGGTAGTATCACCATACCTCAATTTAACCTATACTATAGAACCATAATAACAAAAACAACATGGTACTGACACAAAAACAGACATGTAGATCAATGGAACAGAATAGAAGACCAGAGGACTTCTGGTTAAGATGGCAGCTTAGGTACCATGCCAAAGCAGCCTAGTGGGGAAAAGACCAAAAAAAAAAAAAAAAAAAAAAAAACCTCAGCAAAATACACACTTCTACTAAAAAGTGAGGTGTATAGGAAATCTATACGGCAGTGGAGAAGTAGAAGAGATCCGGAGAAGTAGAAGAGATCCAGAGCCTGCAGAGGCCAGCTAAAGCGGCCCCAGCAGGTCTGTCGACTGTGGCGGCGGCAGTGCACTGTAAAGCCACCAGGATTGGCTCCAGCCACAGGAAAAGCCAGATGAGGGGAGCTTCCACTCACACCAGAGCTCTCCGCATCTTAAGAAATGTGAAGGGGGAGCGGCAGTGAGCAACAGAGGAGCAGATCACAAGGTAGAAGGACACATGGAACAGTGAGAGAACCAGAGCAGCTGTGGCTCCCTCCCTTCCCCCAACAACTGTGCCCAGCTCCAGCTAACAGAGCAGCGGTCCCAGGACCCGACCACATCAACTTGAGCAAACAGCGGGACTGAAGCAGGAGCAGGGTCCCGCAGCAACATCAGTGGCTCCGGCACAAGCAGCAGCAGCCCCAGCAGTGGCAGATCCAGTAGCGGCAGCAGTGGCAGATCCAGCAGCAGCAACAGAGGATCTAACAGTGGCAGCTAAAGCAGCAGCAGCAGCGGCAGCAGCAGCGGTGGCAGTGGACCCAGCAGAGGCGACAACCCAGCAGCAGCAGCTTTAGCAGCAGTGGCAGATCCAGCAGTGGCAGCTTCAGGACCAGCACTGGCAGTTCCAGCAGCTGGGGTGCCATTCTGCAGGGCCACAGTTGCCAGGCCCGGTATGCCCTACAGGAAAAGCCAGTGCCCAGCTCCAGAAACCATAACAGCAGCCCAAATAACCCAGCCAGCAACTTAACTGAGACCAAAATCATCCAAAAAGGTACCTGGAATTGATTGCACCAGGAAAGGGTCTCACTTGGTCACAAACTGACTTGGATCCTTCAACAGACCAGAAATCTAAACCTCTTTGTTGCTAGAGGATCTGGTTGTTTTAATAACTACTCTTGCATAAATATTCAGTGCTGTTGTTGATTGAATGTGTACAGTGTGTAGTTAACTTTTAAATCTACCTCTATTTTACTCCACTCAGCCCACTTGAATACAACCATAGCAGGGAAACTCAACCCCTACGAACAACTTCTTAGACACTCTGAGAGCCTTAAGAGCCACAACAAACAACTTAAGCTCCTATCTTGAAGATATATAACATCAAATCAATTGATAAAGCTAAGAATACATAGCTAGCTAGAAAATCCAAGCATTGACTTAATCCAAGATGCAAAAATATATACATTAAAACACAAGAAACACTAAAAAGGAAGATGATATAAATCCACCTAAAAGTATTAATGCATTAGAAATGACCTCCAGTGAGAACGAGTTAGAGGAAATGCCTGAGACAGATTTCAAAAGAATGATTGTAAATATGTTCAAATAAGTCAAAGAACAAATCAAAGGAGTCAAAGAGGAACTCAAAGAAGAAATCAAAGGAATCAAAGAAGATGCAGAACACCAATTTCATGAAATAAAGAAGGCAATACAAGACATAAATAAGGAAATAGAAATAATAAAGAAAAACCAGTCAGAATTACTAGCAATGAAGAACACAGTTAATGAAATAAAAAACACTGTAGAAAATCTCACCAGTAGAGTGGATGAAGGAGAGGACAGAATATCTAAGCTAGAAGACCAGGTGGCAGATCTAATACAGTCCAACAAAGAGAAAGAAAAACTTATACAAAAGTATAAGTGGGAATTTCAAGATATTCAGGACACTATGAAAAGATCAAATATAAGAATTTAGAGCATAGTAGAAGGGGAAGAATTCCACTCCAAAGGCATAGTAGGTGTCTTCAAAAAATCATAGAAGATAACTTCCCCCAAATTGGGAAACAGGTGTCAATGCAGATACAGGAAGCCTTTAGAACCCCAGCCAGACAAAACCTGGAAAGAACCTCTCCTCATCATATTATAATCAAACTACCAAACATACAAACCAAGGAAAAAATATTGAAAGCAGTTAGAGAGAAAAATCAAGTTACCTAGAAAGGCAAGTTCATCAGGATTACAGCAGATTATTCAACACAAACTTTAAAAGCCAGAAGGGCTTGGAGTGATGTATTCCAAGTTCTGAAAGATAACAACTGTCAACCAAGGATACTTTATCCTGCAAAGCTATCCATTCAAATAGACGGAGAAATAAGGATATTCCATGACAAAAGCAGGTTAAAGGAGTATTTGAAGACAAAACTAGCTCTACAGAAAATACTTGATAGGATCCTCCATGCTGAAGAAAAGGAAAAGCACACATATAAGTAACCTGGAAATAAAACAAGCAATACTCAAATACTAGTTAACACAAGAAAGCAAAGGTAGAACCAGAACCACAGGGAAAAAAAAATGGCAAACGTAAATACACACCTTTTAATAATCTCTTAATATCAATGGCCTCAATGCCCCAACCAAAAGACATAGGTTTGCAGACTGGGTTAAAAAGCAAGATCCTATAATATGTTGTCTCCAAGAAACTCACCGTTCTACAAAGGATAGACATTATCTTAGGGTGGAATGTTGGAAGACGGTGTTTCAAGCAAATGTTCCTAGAAACAAGCAGGGGTTGCTATCCTAATATCTGACAAGGTAGACTTCAGTCCAACGTTGGTCAAGAAAGATAAGGAAGGTCACTTCATATTTATTAAAGGCACAGTCCAACAGGAGGACATTACAATCCTAAACATATATGCACCTAACATGGGGGCTCTCAAATTCATCAAACAAACACTATTAGAACTAAGGTCACAGATAACACCAAACATAGTGGTGATGGGTGACTTTAACACCCCACTCTCATCAATTGACAGGTAATCCTGGGAAAAAATAAACAGAGAGGCATCTGGAATAAATGAGGTCATAGAAGGAAAGGACATAACAGATATATACAGACATCACATCCAAATGCTGCAGAATGTACATTCTTTTCAGCAGCACATGGAACATTCTCCAAAATAGGCCATATATTAGGACACAAAGCAAATCTTAACAAATTCAGGAAAATTGAAATAATTCCTTGCATTCTGTCTGACCACAATAGAAATAAACTACAAATCAGTAGCAATAAAGGCTATAGAGCATACACGAAATCATGGAAACTAAACAATACACTACTAAATGATGAATGGGTCAATGAAAAAATCAAGAAGGAAATCAAAAAATTTATAGAGTCAAACGATAATAACACAACATGCCAAAATCTCTGGGACACAATGAAGGCAGTTCTAAGAGTTAAATTTATAGCCTTAAGTGCCTATATTAAGAAAGTAGAAAGGTCTCAAGTACATGACCTAATGCTTCACCTTAAAGCCTTGGAAAAAGAAGAACAAGACAAACCAAAAATCAGTAGATGGGAAGAAATAATAAAGATTAGGGCAGAAATTAATGAAATAGAAGCAAACAAACAAAAAAAACAATCCAAAGAATTAATGAAACAAAGAGTGGGTTCTTGGAAAGGATAAACAAGATTGATAAACCCTTAGGAAATCTGACCAAAAGAGAGAGAAGAGACACAAATTAATAAAATAAGGGATGAACAAGGTAACATCACAACAGATTCCAGAGAAATTCAAAAAATCATGGGGACATACTATAAAAGCATATGCTCCACAAAGTATGAAAATCTGAAAGAAATAGATGATTTCCTTGATTTATATGACCTACCTAAATTAAATCAAAATGAGATTAATCACTTAAATAGACCTATAACAAACATGGAGATCCAGTTATCAATAATCTCCAAACTAAAAAATGCCCAGGCCCAGAAGGATTCACTGCTGAATTTTACCAGACCTTTAAGGAAGAGCTAACACCATTGCTTCTTAAGCCTTCCCAGGAAATAGAAAAAGAAGGAATTCTACCAAACTCCTTCTATGAGGCCAGCATCACCCTGATACCAAAACCAGGCAAAGATAGAACAAAAAAAGAAAATTACAGACCAATCTCCCTCATAAACATAGATGAAAAAATTCTCAACAAAATATTGGCAAACAGAATACAAGAATATATCAGAAAGATCATTCACCCTGACCAAGTAGGCTTTATCCCAGATATGCAGGGATGGTTCAATATACACAAATCTATAAATGTAATACATAATATAAACGGGTTGAAGGACAAAAATCACATGATCATCTCATTGAATGCAGAGAAAGCATTTGACAAAATCCAACATCCCTTCATGATAAAAGTCCTACAGAGACTGGGAATAGAAGGAACATATCTCAATATAATAAAAGCTATTTATAACAAGCCTACAGCCAACATATTACTAAATGGGGAAAAATTGGAAGCCTTTCCACTATAATCAGGAACAAGACAAGGGTGTCCACTGTCCCCACTTTTATTTAACCTAGTTTTGGAAGTCTTAGCCATAGCAATAAGGCAAGACACATATAAGAGGGATACAAATTGGAAAGGAAGAAATCAAGTTATCATTATTTGCAGATGACATGATTCTATACATAAAGGACCCTAAAGACTCTACTAGCAAACTGTTAGAGCTGATCAAAACCTACAGCCATGTAGCAGGATACAAAATAAATACACAGAAATAAGTAGCCTTCATATATGCTAACAACAAACACACAAAGGATGAAATCAGACAATCACTCCCATTTGCAATTGCATCAAAAATAAATAAATAAATAAAGTACCTTGGAATAAATCTAACCAAGGAAGTAAAGAATCTCTACAATGAGTACTTTAAAACACTAAAGCAAGAAATTACAGAAGGCACTACAAAGTGGAGAAATATCACTTGTTCATGGATTGGAAGAATCAATATTGTGAAAATGGCAATTTTACCAAAAGCAATCTACACATTTAATGCAATCCCTCTCAAAATTCCAAAAGCATTCCTCATGGAAATAGAAAAAACAATCCAAAAATTCATTTGGAATCACAAAAATCCTTGAAAATCTAAAATAATACTGAGCAACAAAAATAAGGCTGGTGGTATCACCATCCCTGATTTTGACCTATACTACAGAGCGATAGTAACAAAAACAGCATGGTACTGGCACAAAAACAGACATGTAGATCAGTGGAACAGAATAGAGGACCCAGATGTAAGCCCAAGTAGCTATAGCCACCTGATATTCAATAAAAATGCCAAAAATATTCATTGGAGAAGATACAGCCTCTTCAGCAAATGGTGTTTTGAAAACTGGATATATATCTGCAGAAAGATGAAAATAGATTCTTCTCTCTCGCCATGCACAAGAATTAAGTCCAAATGGATTAAAGACCTTAACATCAGACCGGAAACTCTGAAACTGCTAGAGGAAAAAGTAGGGGAAACCCTTCAACATATTGGTCTTGGCAAAGACTTTCTGAATACAACCCCAATTGCTCAGGCAATAAAACCACAGATTAATCACTGGGACCTCATGAAATTACAAAGATTTTGCACTGCAAAGGACACAGTGAAAAAAGCAAAGAGGCAACCTACAGAATGGGAATAAATCTTTGCCAGCCTTATATCTGATGAGGATTAATATCTAGGATATATAAAGAACTCAAAAAGTTAAATAATAAGGAAGCAAACAAGCCAATCAAAAAATGGGCTATGGAGCTAAATAGAGCATTCTCAAAGGAAGAAATACGAATGGTATATAAGCATCTAAAAAAAGTTCTACATCACTAGTCATCAGGGAAATGCAGATTAAAACTACATTGCGATTCCATCTCACTCCTGTCAGATTGGCCACCATCATGAAAACAAATGAACATAAATGTTGGCTGGGATGTGCAAAAAGAGGAACCCTTCTACACTGCTGGTGGGAATGCAATCTGGTCCAGCCATTGTGGAGATCATTGTGGAGGTTCCTAAAACAGCTAAAGATTGATGTACCATATGACCCAGCTATAGCACTCCTAGGCATATATCCAAAGAACTCATCTCATTTCCTTAGAAGTACTTGCTCTACCATGTTTATTGCTGCTCAATGTATCATAGCTGGGAAATGGAACCAGCCTAGATGTCCCTCAACAGATGAGTGGATAATGAAGTTGTGGCACATTTATACAATGGAGTTCTACTCAGCGGTAAAGAAAAATGAAGTTAAGAAATTTGCAGAAAAATGGATGGACCTGGAAAGGATTATACTAAGTGAGGTAACCCAGGCCCAGAAAGCCAAGCGCCACATGTTCTCTGTCATATGTGGAACCTCGCTACAGATGATTGGGCTTCTACATGAGAAAAAAATACTTAGTAGGAGAGGTTAAATAAATACTTAGTAGGTTAAATAAATACTTAGTAGCAGTAAGTTAAAAAGGAGATATAAAGGGAAGAGAAAGAAAGGGAGGAGGGTACTTAATAGGTTGTTATTATATATATGTAAGTACAATGATTGAGATTTCGAGATAGTATGATGGAGAATGGAATTTTAAAGGGGAAAGTGTGGGGCTGGTGGGAGGGTATTACCATGGGATAATTTTTTATAACCGTGGAAAATGTTAATAAAAATTAATAAATAAAAATTTAAAAATTTAAAAAAATTTATACAAAGAATAGATTACCAGATGTAGATCCAAACTACAGCCACCTGTTCTTTGATAAAAATGTCAAAAATATTCACTGGAGAAAAGACAGCTTCTTCAACAAATGGTGTTGGGAAAACTAGATATGTATGTGTAACAGGATGAAAATAGATTCTTATCTCTGTCCATGCACAAGAATTACGTACAAATGGATCAAAGACCTTAATATCAGACCCCAAACTCTGACAGTGCTAGAGGAAAAGTAGGGGAAACCCTTCAACATATTGTCATAGGCTAAGGCTTTCTAAATATAACCACAATTGCTCAGGAAATAAAACCACTAATCAACCACTGGGATCTCATGAAATTACAAAGTTTTTATACAGCAGAATACTGTAAATATACCAAAGAGGCCACCTATATAATGGGAGAAAATCTTTGCCAGGTAAACATCTCACAGAGGATTAATATTCAGGATATACAATGAACACAAAAACTAAATAATAAGAAATCGAACAATTCAACTAAAATGGGCTATGCAAATATAGAGAGTTCTCAAAAAAAAAAAAGAAAAGAAAGAAATACAGATGGCACATAAACATCTAAAAATACATAATACATCCTTATTTATAATGGAAATGCAAATTAAAACTACTTTGAGACTCCATCTCACTCCTGTCAGAATGGATGATTATAACAAATGACAATGAATGCCGGTGAGGCTGTAGAAAAAGCAGAACCCTTCTACACTGTTCGTGGGTGCCCCCCACAAACTTAGGTATTTTCAATGTTCTGAATAGGTTCCCAGCTGATGTAGGCTTGGGAATTTATGCCTTCTTGAAGCGGTGTATTCTTGGGAGTGGGCTGATGGGTATTATAACCAGTTTCCCCTTGCCAGTGTTTTGGCAAGCACTCTCTTGTTGCTATTGTCCATATGATATTTCACAGGTGGTGATGTCCATCCCTGCTTGTGCCATTATTTTCCCCTACCATCATGGAGTGTCCCCTTGACCCTGTAAGCCAAAATAAACCCTTTTTTCCCACAAGCTTCTCTTGGTTGGGTGGTTTTTCTGCCAGCAATGCAAACCTGACTTCAATAGTAAAGTTGGTATTGAGAGTTGGTTTGCTGCTAGACACCTTACTGTGTGGCTTTGGCCTTTTGGAGCTAATTTTCAAGAGGAATGTGGGAGGATTTAAAACCTTGACCTAAGGGACACCTTGCAGAGCTGTAAGCACAGCTTGATGGAATATTCTGGTCAGAGTTGAAGACCTGAATGCAGTAAGAACTATGGACTGTGAATTTTGGCTTGTAAGGGTAAGAAAGAGCTTTGCCTGGACTGGGCTAAAAGCAGCTTGTGTGAGATGCTTGCTGTTATGCCCATGTACTGAGAATTTGTGCAGGGTTGCATTGCATAGAAATGGACTGGTGTGAACAGAGGGATATAGCACAGAAAAATGAAATCTTTGAGCTGAAACTGCTCCCTGAGTGATTACAGTCATTGAGACTGGCCCAGCTGACTTGCATTGGGACAACAGAAAGAATGCATTCTTTTGAAGGGGTCTGAATGCTGACAGAATGTCCTGTTTTTCGAAATCTGCTTTATTCTCCCCCTCCCCCGCCCCCCAGATAAACAAATTGGCACCTCACCTGGTATTATGGAGTATAAGAAATTCAGGAAAGAGAGGGTCATTGAATTTGCAACAGGGTTTTGTGTTTTGGAAATGGCCATGGGCAGTGTGAAGCAGATTTGCTGGATGCCTGTGTAAAGACCTGATGGAGCTGTGAGTATAGACCATCGGTTGCAGTGGAGACACAGTAGGGATGTCAGGACCACAAGTTGGCTACCAAGGAGAGCTTCCTGCCCCAGATGAACTTTTCCTGAGTAGCCTCGCTAGAGGGGCAGAATTGGAACTCCAGAGACTTGTTTCTGGTTAGAATTACTGGATTTGGAGATTTGTCACTGGCTAGAGTTGTTGGACTTGGAGCTACAAAGTTTGATGTTTTGCCTGGTTGTTTTAAATCTTGTATTGGTTGAATATTTCTTTGCTATTCCAATGCCATATTTTGCAGTGTGTTTATTCTGTGTCATTATGGGTTTGGGGGAGATTTTTTTTTTTTTTTGGTATTGTGGCTCACTTAAGAGATCTCAGACTTGGGGAGGGAGGGAATTACCATAGGATATATTTTATAATCATGGAAAATGTTAATAAAAGTTTAAAAAAATTTAATTATAAAGTCAAAAATAAACATAAAAACAAAACAACAACAACAAAAAAAGAGATCTCAGACTATGCAGACTTTATAGTTGGGCTGGAGGTGATGTCCATCCTCTGCACGTGCCATCATTTTCTTCTGCCATCATGGAGATTCCCCTTGAGCCTACAAGCCAAAATAAATCCCTTTTCCCACAAGCTGTTCTTGGATGGGTGATTTTCTGCTAGCAATGTGAACCTGACTGCAACAGTGGGAATGTAATCTGGTACAGCCATTGTGAAAATCAGTGTGGAGGTTCCTGAGACAGCTATAAATAGATTTACCATATGACCCAGTTATACCACTCCTAAGGCCTCATTGCTCTACCTTAGAGATTCCTGCATATCCATATTTATTGCTGCCCTGTTTGCAATAGCTAAGAAATGGAACTACCCTAGCTGTCTCTCTGCTGATGAATGGATAATGAAGATGTGGTACATTTATACAAAGGGGTTCTATTCAGCTGTAAAAAAAAAAAATTAAATTATGAAACAA
This sequence comes from Jaculus jaculus, assembly GCF_020740685.1. NCBI lineage: Eukaryota > Metazoa > Chordata > Mammalia > Rodentia > Dipodidae > Jaculus > Jaculus jaculus. The sequence goes on from NC_059106.1 coordinate 105,740,177, forward strand.
AATGAAATTTTCAGGGAAATAGTCACCTGGAAAGGATTATACTTGGTGAGTAACCCAGGCCCAGAAAGCCAATAACCACATGTTCTCTCTCATATGTGGATTCTAGCTACAAATGTCTGGACTTGTATGTGAGTTGGAAGAGAGCTCAGTAGCAGAGGCCAATAACCTAGAAGGAGAATATAAGGGAGGGAGGAGAGGGGTGACTTAAGAAGGTGATATTGTATATATGTATGTAGAAGAACAACTTAATGTTGGTGGAAAGGCCTAAGTGAGGTCAGAGGAAGATTTTGAGTAAAGGAAAGGTAAGGGAGGGTTATTCAAAATCAAGAGGGTACGAAACCTGATTTTGGACAATTGGACACCCAGAAGCCATAGATTGTTGCTCGAAAGATTTTAGTGTGAGAAATGGGATACCTTTCATGAGTTGTTGACCATGGAGGTCCCTGATGCCCCCAACACATTACAGGCCATTGTCAAGGCTCTTGATTTCCCACCAGCAATAGATGGTAAGACCTTATTGCTAAAGATTCCACATGCTTGGGCTGCAAGGTCACTGAGAAATCCTGCTGGAGCTAAGCTGAAAAACTCTTCCATGTAAACCAGGTGACCGAAAGCTGGAAAAAGCTATGCTGCACACAGGTCCATGGGAGAGAGAGAAATCACCAGTTGACATAACAACAGTGGACACTGCAAGCCTTAAACTTAGTCAGCCAGGCCAAATGAGCCAATGGGTATAATAGTGGCATGTCTGTTATGTGGGAAACCAACTGCTCTCTAATCGGACTGAAGGCCCCTCCTCAGGAGGGGATACATGCCTGATACTGAAAACCTATGACTAAGAAAGTTATGAGCCCCAGCAGTTTAATGCCTTCTGTTGTCAGCCAAATGTATATATTACCCTCACCAAACTGCCTGGTAAACACTTCTCTTAATGTTTTTACCCATATATTAGTGCTACTCTCACTTTTGGTTAGAGTAGCCTCTCTTAAGATGGCAGAGACCTCTGGGATGACTTAAAAGGCACCAAAGTGCTGAGAAGAAGTGACAGAGGAGGACTCAGTACTGAAATTTTCTATCACACCTTCCATGGCTCCTTGAAGAAGACATGGCTGAAAGAATGTAAGAGACAAAAGAAGGGTAGGACTCCTTAAAATGCACTCCTCCAGACACAAAATGGCCTGTATATCCATGATCTCTCAGTGCCTGCAGAAGAGCATCATGATAGGAAGAAAAGATGATGACCTCAAAATAAAAGAGAAACTGATTGAGAAGAGGAGGAGATATAATAGAGACTGGAGTTGCTAAGGAGAAATTGCGGTGGGGGGATTACCATGGTTTATTGTTTATAATTGTGGAAATTTTCAACAAAAATATAAATAAAGTTTAAAATATATTGGAATAACAGTAAGTAAGGAGTGAAAGACCTGTATACTGAAAGCATTAAAAATATTTAAGAAGAAATTGAGGAAAAGCTGGGTGTGGTGATGCAGGCCTTTAATCCCAGCACAAGGGAGGCAGAGGTAAGAGAATCGCCATGAGTTCGAGGGCCACCCTAAGACTACATAGTGAATTCCAGGTCAGCCTGAGCTAGAGTGAGACCCTGCCAAAAAAAAAAGAAAAAAAAAACCAAGGAAGGAAGGAAGAAAGAAAGAAAGAAATTGAGAAGGACTTGAGAAGATGGAAAGAACTTCCATGTTCCCAAATGGTAGAATTAATATTTGTAAATGGCAGTCTTACCAAAAATGATATACAGATTTAGCACAATACTAATAAAAACCCCAGCTTCATTCTTCAAAGATATGGTAAAAATAATATCAAATTTCATATGAGATGGTAGAAGGCCTTGGATATCCAAAACTACCCTGAGCAAAAGAAACACCTCTAGAGGTATCATCATACCCAATCTGAAGCTATACTACAAAGCCATAGTAACAAAAACATCATGGTACTGGCATAAAAACAGACTTGTGGACTACTGGAACAAAATTGAAGATCTCTATCTTAGTTCAAGCAACTACAGCTACTTGTTTGTTTGGGTTTTTTGTTGTTGTTGTTTGTTTGTTTTGTTTTTCAAGGTACGGTCTCACCCTAGCTCAGGCTGGCCTGTAATTCACTATGTAACCTCAGGGTAGCCTCAAACTTATGGTCATCCTCCCACCTCTGCCTCCTGAGTGCTGGGATTAAAGGTGTGCACCACCATGCCTGGCCACCTACTTGATTTTTGACAAAGGAATCAAGAATGTACACTGAAGAAAAGAGCATCTTCAACAAATGGTGCTGGACAAGTTGGATAACCGCATGTAGAAAATGAACTAGGACTTCTGGGTAATATGGTGGAGTATGAATCACTCCAAAGCAACCTAGGGGAAAACTAAGCAGAAAAAACACAAAATATACCCTTCTACCAAACAGTGAAGCTGTATAAGAAATTATTAGCCACAGCAGAGAAGTAGAAGAGATCCAGAGCTTATAGAGATCACAGAAGCAGGCAGAAGTGGTCTCAGCAGTGGCAATGGTCCATGTAGCTGCAGCCACCAGACTCTACCTGAACCACAGAGAAACCAGGTGGAGGGACTTTCCACTCACCCCAGCCTCCTTGCAAGCTCAAGAAACCTGGAGGAGAACCAGCAGGGACCAACTGAAAGGCTCTTGGGAAAGAGGATCATGGGGACCAGCCATATAGCTCCAGTAAAATTTCAGGCACCCAACCCAGCCTCCCCTCCCCCACCAACCAACAACCACTGGAGACCTGGGGAAGGGAGCTCAGCTACACAGCACCCAGCACCAGTGATCAGAGCAATGACCTATGGACCCAGGCAGCCTACCTGAGCCCACAGCACAGGAAAGAGAGACCCAAGTGGGCACCCAGCATAGCTGAGACCAAAGCCATCCCAAAAGGTAACAGTGCATATACCAGGTCAATACCCACCAAAAATGCCTGGTATATAGGCTTACATCAGAAGTGCTAATTGCACCTTCCATGTCAGGGGAAATTATGTGTGAAATCTGATGATGGTCATGTGTGCCATTCTTAAATAAGCTATATTTTGTGGCTGACATATGTTTCTTCCTGATCTATAGGGCCTTTATCTCTGCCAACCTACTTCCACTTGCCTCACTGCACAGGGGTGATCACCCTGCTACCCCTGCCCATTCATGGGGGCAGGGTCTCACTGCACCACAGGTTGACATAGAACCCTTTACAGACAAGAAATGTCAGCCTCCCAGTTGACAGGGTTAAGGGCGTGGGGAAACACACAGCAATAGGGAATTTGACTTTGTTAGATGATCTGTTTATTTTAATACCCACTCTGACATAAATACTGCATGCTGGTTTTGATTGAATGTGTATAGGGTTCAGTTGAATTTTAGAATTTTCTGACATTTTGCTCAACCTAACCTACTAGAATACTTGCATAGCAGGCAACCTAACACTGAGGATCCACTTTTGCTGTTACTTAGAGAATCATTTAAGAGCCACACTTAACACCTTAAGATCCTACCTGCAAAATATATAATATCAGATTTATACATCTAAGCATACTGCAGATATTTAGAAAACCCAATCATCAAATTAACCCGAAGTGCAAAACTTGCTACATTATAATACAAGAAATACAAAAAAATCAACACAATATAAATCCACCAAAAATTATAAATCCATCAGAAATGACCTCCCTTGAGAGTGATTTAGATGAAATGCATGAGAAAGAGTTCAAAAGAATGATTATAACTATACTAAAAGAAATCAAAGAAGAAACACGAAACCAAATAAGGAGGTCAGTACAAGACATGAGTAAAATAGAAATGCTGGAGAAAAACCAGTCAGAAATACTAGCAACAAAAAACAGAGCAAGTCAAATAAAAAACTATGTAGAAAGTCTCACCAGTAGAATGGATCAAGGAGAGAATAAAATATCAAAACTAGAAGACCAGGTAGCAGATCTAATACACTCCAACAAAGAGAAAGACAAGGTAATAGGAAGGTATAAATGGGAATTTCAAGATATTCAGGACATTATGAAAAGATCAAATTTTATCTAATATTAATATAGCTATGCCTGCTTGTTTCTTATTCCTGTTTGCTTGGAATATTGTTTTCTACCCTTTCACCCTGAAGTGAGGTCTGTCTTAATTGGTGAGATGGGTTTCTTGAAGACAAAAGATTGAGGGGTCTAATTTTCTGATCCACCCTGTTAGCTTATGTCTCTTGATGGGTGATTTAAGGCCATTACTATTTAGGGTAATGACTGTGAGATTTGATTTGATCCCTGCCATATTGTGTAGGGATATGTGGTTTGGTATTTTCATGAACTTTGAAGTTTTTTGTGCCTTCTCTGAGTTTGGTTATTGTGATATGCTTCTTATAGGTATTTGAGGTTGATTATTTGATTCCTCCGTGTGGAGAATTTCCTAAAGTACTCTTTTTAGAATTGGTTTTGTGTTCATATAATTGTAAAGCTGAGTTTTGCATGGAAAGTTTTTCTTTCACCATCTACTATGAGAGATACTTTTGCTGGGTAAAGCAGTTTGGGTGGAATACATAGGTTCTTAGACTTTTCAGTGCTTTATTTCAGGCCCTTCTGACTTTCAGGGTTTCCATTGAGAAGTCTGGAGTAATTCTGACGGGATTACCTTTAAAAGTGATGTGCTGTTTTTCCCTATCTGCTTTTAGGATTTTCTCTTTGGTGTCAATTTTAGAGTCTTAATAGCAATATGTCTTAGAGAGTTTCTCCAAGCTATTTGGAGTTCGGTTAGCTTCTTGTATCTTGATGGGCCTTTCTTTTGAGATCATGGGAAAGTTTTCTTCAAATATTTTGTTAAATAAATTCTCCATGCCTTTGGTCTGAATTTCTTCTCCTTTTGGTATTCCAGTGATCTGAATATTAGGATGTTTAAGGGTATCCTACAATTTCCTCATGTTCTGTTCACAGTAAAATTTGAACTTATTGAAACTTTTGAGCTCTTGAACTGTCTTCCATCTTGTCTTCCAGATCAGAGTTTCTATCCTCCACATGACTGACTCTATTCTTGAGAGCTTCTAGAGAGTTTTGGACTTGTTCAATTAGGTTTGCATTTTCTACTACTTTTCTTTGTATAGTTTCCATCCCTCTGTCAAGCTCCCTTTTTACATCATTTTCTGGTTTTCTTGATGCTTCTTGGAATTCATCCTTGCATTTCTTTATGTCTTCATTTAGCATCGCCAGCTGATTTTTGAGTTCCTTTTTTTTTTTTTTCTCTTCTTCATATCTCTTAACTGTCTTTGAACTCCTTCCATTTTCTTATCTATTAGGTCCAGTCTAGTGATGGCAGCATTCACATGATTATCGTTCCTTTATTGCTTTTCTGCAAGTTCTACCAGTAGCTTGGTCAGGGTTGCATTGCTCATAGCTTCATTTTGGTGTTCTGATCCTAATGTCTCTTCTATGTTTTGATTAGAGATGTTCATTGTAGGATTGGGTTATATTACTGGATTTACTTGAATTTGATTTTTTTTTTCATGTTATTTCTTTTGCACTGTGGTCTGCCCATCACAGTGTATTGGCAGGGAGAGTAGGACTGTGGTATCACTGGGTGGGAGAAGTGGTGCCTCTTGGGGGAGCTGACCTGAGCTAGTCTACAGGCAAGAAGATGGGCAGAGTGGTCCTGAGCTAACACAGTGGGTAAATCAGCCTGAGCTCAAGCACAGTGGGAAGCTGAAGCAGTCTGAGGCCAGATACCAAAGCAGTCTGAGCTCTCACTTGGTGGAATGCCAAAGCAGCCTGAGCTCCTGCGTGACAGGGGTGCCAAAGCAGCCTGAGCTGGTGCAGCTGTATGTCTGATCCGCTCTGCTGACTGCACTGCCACTGGGGGCTGAATGCTGGGGGTTCATGGTCCTGATGGTGTGGGATGGGAGAGTTCAGACTTCTGGAGTTGCTTGCAATTTCAGTAGCTCTTTAGTTGATCTTAGCTGTCTTTCCTTCAGATTTCTTAACTTTGCGAGAAGGCTGATGGAGTTGAAACACCTGTTGCTTGGTCTCTGCTGCTGTTGCCACCTGGTGTGTTTGGCAGGCGGGTGCCCAGATCTTGGGCCCAATCGCCTCAGTGGGACTCTGGCCATTTTCCTCTTTTCTGGTGGGTCTTGGTCTCTGGCTTCTCTACTGTGTCTAAGAATAACCTATACTCCACTTTTCAGAAGAAGAGTGTATTTTGCTGGGGTTTTGCTTAAATCCCTCCCTAGGCTGGTTTGGAATGGCTCCTAAACCACCATCTTACCCAGAAGTTTACCGTGTATTCTTTATGTACCTTATATTCTGCAACCTCCTGACAGCACTGGAAACCTCTACTTTAGAATCTGATTAGTACAAAGTTTATATTTGCCACTATATCAAGACCTCACAATATGTATTAGAGACATCATTAACAGGGTAATTTTTTTTCAGTGTGGCCATCCAATGCAGGGCCTTATACATGCTAGACAAACACTCTACCACTAAGCTACATTTCATCCCCATAGAAGGTTAACATTAAGTTAACTTCATAACAGATATAACTCTACGGTTTCATCAACTTTCATTTAATCTCAATACATCAGATACCAAAAATTAGCAAGCAAAATTACAGCATAGGGGAATCCAAAATACCAAAACCAAAGACACATCCCATAAAGATGCAAGAGAAATGCAAAGACCAGGGAAGAGACCAGGAAGCCTGGAGGGTCACACACAGGAGAAAGAGGAATCTTTCTGTTTGTTTATCCACAGGGCCCCTTTTTGACATGAGTGTCACCTCTTTCTCTGTAAGTCCTATCTGCCCATGCCAGATTGTAGCTTTATTTGGATGGGAGCCATCGTCGGCGTTCCTTCTCTTTATTCCCCAACTGACCACTACTGTAACTTTCCTGAAGCTCATGAGTCTCCTACAGAGCAGTGACTGTTGCAAAGCACCTGCCTGTCCTCTCCAGTCAACCCCCATCCTTAGCAGAGGCACTCCTGGCCATCTTAAAAGCCTACAATAGTGCTCTCAAAATGGTTCAGCAGTGGCAATATTTCTGGAAACTTATTAGAAATGCACATTATCAGTATAGTCCAGACCTACAGAAGCTAAAACACTACATGTAGAGTCCAGGGAACTGTGTTTGTAGGACTTCTGATGCTGGTCCTGGTGTGTGAAAGCCAGGTGTCAATCTTCTTCCTTAACTAGGGTGTGATGAACTTTCGCACAGTTCATTATTCAACAACTATTTATTTATTTATTCTATGAGGCAGATACTGTGCTACATACATGTGTACAGCAAGGGACAAAGCAAAACTGCTCTCTCATGGCTTCCCTTCAGAGATAAATGGAAATACAATAAACGTGTGTATGCTAAGGGGTGGAGAATGTGTTGAAAATTTGTAAAGGAGGGTAGAGGAGCAGAGAATGACATAAGAGAGTAATGATTGGTTGAACAAGGCTTCTTTGACTAGGTAGTATTTGAGCAATGATCTGGATGAAGGGAGAGGGCGAACCAAGTACTTGTCCCAAGCAACCTTGAGCCAAATCTGTTTTAGATTTCTAAACTTCCCTGGTGACATTAAGGTAAGCTGAAGATACTGTGAGAGATGATTTGTGTTTCATGGAAAAACAAAAAGCATGTGGTGTGATATAAGAGGGTACCCCGCCTTAGAAGCCCCCAGACTACAACTCTTGTAACCCTGGTCCCAGAAATTGTTCTGGGAACAACCTATTATCACTTTAGGACTGAAAAAAATTCCCCAGGTTAAGCACATGTTTGTTTGTTTGTTTGTCTTTCTTTTACTAGATACTGTCAAATTCTACCTTATGTATGTATGTATGTATGTATGTATGTATGTATGTATGTATGTATGTATGATGTATGTATGTGTATATACATGCATGCTTGTGGAGGTCAGCGGACAACTTCAAGGAATCTGTGCTCCACCTTCTTTCTTTATCTGTAATCCAGTCATTAAAAATGAACTCTAGATGCATATACTACTTTGTGCATCTGGCTTTATGTGGGGAATGGAGAATTGAACCTGGGTTATTAGGCTTTGCAGGCAAGTGTTTTAACCACTGAGTAATCTCTCCAGCCCCTCAACCTTTTTTAAGACAGGGTCTTTTGTGGCTGCAAAGGAACTGCCAGACTGCAAACATAGCACACTACCTGGGAACCAGTTTGGGATTCTTTAGGTCCTGTCGGGCCTCCCCTCCCCCCAGTGTCTTAGGCACAGATGCATGAGCCACTTTGCATCCTAGTTTAAGTTCGGGCTGAGGAATTGAACCCCCAGCAAGCAGGCTTTATTTAACAATTAGGTCCTTTAACCACTGAGTGATCTCCCCTGTGTCCCCTCCCCATTACTCTTTTTGTCCCCCCAAGAGAGTGTCTCGCTCTAGCCCAGGCTGAGCTGGAATTCACGATGTAGTCTCAGGCTGGCCTCCAATTCTCCGTGATCCTCCTACCTCTGCCTCCCAAGTGCTGGATTAAAGGCGTGCGCCACCACGCCTGGCCTCCTTGACTCTCTTCTACCAGCCACGAGTTATTTCATATCTTCATTAACCCTTCCCTCCCAGCTCTTCAACTTTTGTCAAACTGTTGGATAAAATTCAGTGAATAACCTTTGAGAACTCTTTCTCTTTTCAGACATGATTTTCTAACTTCATACATCCCAGGGCTGGCAGATTCTTACTGCCTAGCACATAGAAATCACTTGGCAAATACCCACGGAATGCCATCAAGTCCTTTAGTGGAGAGATGGTTTAGTGGTTAAGGCGTTTGCCTGCCAACCCTAACAAGCCAGGTTCGATTACCCAGTACTGATGTAAGCCGCATGCACAAGCTGGCGCATGCATCTGGTATTCGTTTGTAGTGCAGTGGGGGTGTGGCAGGCGCGTGCACACGCGGTGATGATGGGCGCGTGCGCAATGTTGATGGGTGCACAGGCTCCCTTTGGGGGAATCTGGCTTCTGCTACACTGTCCCACCCCCGCCTCCCCTGGGCGTAGTGGGGAGGGCCCAGAAGTCTGCAACCTGACCGGGTAAACGTCAAATAAATGAGCTAGTGCCTAACACGGGAAATTTTTCCTAGTCACTGGTTAACTTTTTAAATTCTTTCAAAAACTTTTAAATTGATTAATTTACCTTATGGAAGATTTTGTAGTTGTCGAAGGAGAATGTAAGGCATGAACTGAAGTCATTATTACCTCTGATGGCAATTTGGGAAAGTTGTCTGTGGGAGGTAGAACCTTGCTGGAGGAGATGTCACTGGGAAGGAGGTTTTAGTCTGCGTGTTCAGAGTTAGCTCACTCAGTACTGGCTTCTGCCTATTGGTGTGATGCCCTGCTTTCTGCTTTGCTCTCCCCACCGTGATGGAACTTCTCCTTGAAAACTGTAAGCTAAAGAAACTGTCCTCCAGCCGGGTGTGGTGGCGCACGCCTTTAATCCCAGCACTTGGGAGGCAGAGGTAGGAGGATCACCATGAGTTCTAGGCCACCCTGAGATTACCTAGTGAATTCCAGGTCAGCCTGGGCTAGAGTGAGACCCTACCTTGAAAAACCAAAAAAAGAAAAGAAAAGAAAAGAAAAGAAAAGAAAAGAAAAGAAAAGAAAAGAAAAGAAAAGAAAAGAAAAGAAAAGAAAAGAAAAGAAAAGAAACTGTCCTCCCACAAGCTGGGTCCCCGTAGGATGTTTTGTCTCAACAGGAAGGTAACTGTAACATTACCTACTATAGTTGGAAGCCAAAAAGCAAAAATACCCAGTGAGGTCTGTTGCACACCTGCTCCACATCCAAGCCCAAGCCAAAGCGAAAGCATAGATTCTGGGCATGAACTTGCAAGTAGAACGTTCTACTTCCCCTCTCCTCCTCATGGGACCTTTATCCCCTCCAGTCTCATAGGACCTTATGTACTAAACAGTGAAAACTGTAGATGGTAATATTATAAGTGATACTGAGAACTTACTGTGTGTCAGGCTTTATTCTAAGTTAAGCATTTTATTTAAACCAACAGTCCCACATGAAAATGTGATTAAGGTACCCTTTTATAGATGAGGAAACAGACTCACAGATTTAAGTAAACTGCAAGATTATATGTTGGGAATGTCAGTCTTAGACATATTTCAGGCATTGCCATTCAAGATGTGATCTTAAATACTATACTGTAGCACCAAGTCATTAAGGCTACATGATGTGTTCCATCATCAGCCTGGTCTGGCCATTCATTTTATTTGGAAGAACTAAACCAGGTCGATGTCACGTGTATCATAAAAGTAGTAGCATCACAGCAGTGTTGCCAAATGCTTTGATAGGAAAGGCCTGGGAATAAGGCCTAAACAGAACTAATTTTAAAAGCAGTAAGCTGAACAGGAGACAGAAGATCTCCAGTTCAATGCCAGCCTGAACTTCATAGACCTTGTTTCAAACCAAACCAAACCAATAAACAAAAGTCAAAAGTGTGAAATATTTCAGGCAAAATGAGATGATTTCTACAGTGTGCTTTGAAATACATCAACAAATTTGATGGCTTGATGGATCCTCCAAATCACAGGTAAATACCAGGTAGGCTTCTAGCTGAGGCAGACTGGTTGGCTCCAGAGTTTCTTGTGTTAAACATCAATGTGTGCTTCTTGTATGTTACATTCCCAAATTAATTATGTTTAAATTTACAGAATAAATAGAATTAAAAATCAGAAATCATGTATTAGATATAGGACTTAGGGTGATAGTTCTTAGAATTTAGTGTTGAAAGAAATTTTTAGCAGTTAGTCCAATTTTTTTAAATTTTTATTTATTTATTTGAGAGCGACAGACACAGAGAGAAAGACAGATAGAGGGAGAGAGAGAGAATGGGCACGCCAGGGCTTCCAGCCTCTGCAAACGGACTCCAGACACGTGCGCCCCTTGTGCACTGGCTAACGTGGGACCTGGGGAACCGAGCCTCGAACCGGGGTCCTTAGGCTTCACAGGCAAGCGCTTAACCGCTAAGCCATCTCTCCAGCCCAGTTAGTCCAATTTTTAAATTATATAAATAATAAAATAGTGAAAGTGAGAGTTTAGATAGTTTGCCCCAGATTGGACGTTCCTGAGTAGTATAATGAGCAGTAGTGGTTTTTTCTTCTTTTTCACTTCTAATGTTGAGATTTCTAAGTACTTTGTTTTTCTTTCCTTATTTTATTTTTATTTTAAAGTTATTTTTTATTTTTATTTTTTGTTAACAACTTCCACAATTGTAAAAAGTATCCCTTGGCAATTCCCTCCCTCCCCCAGTTTCCCCTTTGGAACTCCACTCTCCTTCATATCCCCTCCTGATGTCATGATCTTTTCCTCCTATTATGATGGTCTTGAGTAGGTAGTGTTAGGCACTGTGAGGTCATGGATATCCAGGCCAGTTTGTGTCTGGAGGAGCACATTGTAAGGAGTCCTACCCTTCTTTTGACTCTTACATTCTTTCCACCACCTCTTCCACAATGGACCCTAAGCCTTGGAAGGTGTGATAGAGATATTTCAGTGCTGAGCACTCCTCTGTCACTTCTTCTCAGCACCATGGTGCCTTCTGAGTCATCCCAAGGTCACTGCCATCTGAACAGAGAAGCTTCTCTAACCAAAAGTGAGAGTAGCATTAATATATGTGTATTAATATTAAGAGAAGTGCATGCTGGGCAGTTTGGTGAGCATAGTATATACATGTAGCCAGACAGCAGCAGACCTTATACCCCTGGGGCTCATGACTACCTCTGATGTAGGCCATTGAAATTTTTCACAGCATTTCAGGGGAGGGTGACTAAATTTGGAAGACTGTATTAGCTACCTTCTCTTGCTGAGGCAAAATAGCTTACACAAATAAAATTAGGGGCTGAAGAGTTGGCTCATCATTTAAAGGCACTTGGTAGCAAAAGTCTGATGGCCCAGGTTCAATTCCCCAGCACACACATAAAGCCAGGTGCACAAGGTGCATATGCATCTGAGTTTGTAGTGTCAAGAGGCCCTTGTGTGCCTGCTTCCTTTCTCTTATTCCCTGCTTGCAAATAAATAAATCAAAATCTAAAAAAATCTATTTATAAAAATCCGCATAAGGGAGGAAGGGTTTATTTCAGATGACAGTCCATCATTGCAGGAAAGGCATGATAGTATTTGATGGTCATATTTAGTCCAACAGTGAGGAAACTGTGGTAAATGATGGCTGATGGCTCAGCAAGCTTTCTCCTTTTATAAAAAAATATTATCTATCTATCTATCTATCTATCTATCTATCTATCTATCTGAGACAGAGAGAGAGAGAAAATGGGTGTGCCAAGGCCGCTCGCCACTGCATTCTCTAGATGCATGCAACTTGGGTCATCAGGTTTTGTAGGAAAGTGCCTTAAATACTGAGCCATCCCTCACCCTAAGCTTTCTCCTTGTTATACAGTCTTTTAAAAATGTTTTATATATTTATTTAGGAGAAAGAGAGGCAGATAGAGAGAGAATGGGCAGGCCAGTGCCTCTAGCCACTGCTGACAAACTTCAGATGCATGTGCCAACTTGTGCATCTGGCTTATGTGGATACTGAGGAATTGAACCTGGGTCCTCAGGCTTTGCAAGAAAGAACCTTAGCCACTAAGCCATCTTCTCAGCTCCTTTTTACATAGTTTAGGAACCAGTCCATGGGTTGGTGGTACCCACAGAGTGGGTCCTTCCACCTTAACTAATCTAATTGAGAAAATCCCTCACAGTCATGACAGAAATTTGTTTCCATAATGATTCTAAATCCTATTAAGTTGAGAACCAGAGATTAACCATCCATAAATTTGTGTGCTTTGAATGCTTGGTTGCCAGCTGATGGCAATTTGGGAGGTGGAGCCTTGCAGGAGGAGGTGTGTTGTTGGGGGGGGTGCAGGCTTTGGAGTGTTATAGCTAGCTTCCCCTTGCCAGAGAGAGCCTGGCTGAATTTTTTGCTGCTGTCCTTCATTTGTATGACAGAGGTGATGTCAGCCTCTGTTCATACTGTGCTTTCCCTTGCCATCATGAATTTTTCCCTTGAGACTATAAGCCAAATAAATCCTTTCCTCCCAGTAGCTGCTTTTGGTGGGGGGTTTTGTCCCAGCAATAAGCAGGTAACTACAACACATGGTTACCCTCCTAATCTTTCATTTCATGGTATGGACATTATGTATTGAAAAAAATGATTTGTTTATCTTGTGAGGAGAGAGATTTGTATGGGCACTCCAGAATAACTCCAGATGGATGCCATTTTGTGCATTTTGCTTTATGTAGGTACTGGGGAATTAAACCTGGGTAGTAAGAGACTTTTTTGCAAGTAAGTAATTTTAACCACTGAACCATCTCTCCAGCCCTGGGCATCATACTTTTATCAATGCTGCCTAGAAATTATTAGTTTACATAGTAGGCTTATGATTACTTTGCATTGAATAATACTGAACTAAAAACCTCGTTTATTTGGGGGGATTCAAGGTGGGGGTCTCACTCCAGTCCAGGCTGACCTGGAATTCACTATGTAGTCTGAGTGGCCTCAAACTCACAGTGATCCTCCTACCTCTGTCTCCTGAGGGCTGGGATTAAAGGTGTGTACCACCACACCTGGCAACCTTAAGTTTTTAATTTAACTTCTCATTGTTGTATTTCATTTGGCCATTAAGTAACTGAGTCTAAATGGAGAGTCTAATGTTTACTTATTTTGTTTCAGATTGTGTCATGCTTGGGGGTGTGGTTCAGTGGTAGTGTGCTTGCTTAGCATACTTGTGACCCTGGGTTCATTCCATAACACTGCAACAAATAGTTTCAAATTACATGTCTACAGACTTATAATATTCTCCTTACCTCTTATAAAAATGAAATAGGTATAATGAAGATATTTTGAGAATTTGTATTGACTTGTGGTATTCATGAACACTATTTTTTAAATTTTTATTCATTTATCTATTGGGAAAGGGAAGACAGGAAGGGAGAGGCAGAGAATGGGCATGCCAGAGTCTCTAGTCACTGCAAATGAACCATGTGCATCTGGCTTACGTGGGCACTGAAGAACTGAACCTGGGTCCTTAGGCTTTGCAGGCAAATGTCTTAACTGCTAAGCCATCTCTCCAACCCTATAAAACACTATTTTTAGGTGTTTATATACCATTAGTTCCATGTGCTTTAAGATTGTCCTAATAGAGGTCTATTTTGTACTTTGTGGGGCTCCTTCCTGGTCAGGTAGGTAGTGCTGAGGGAAGAACCAGGCCTGCTGGTTCCCTCCTAGGGGTTGAGAAAGATGATGAGTGTCGGACAACTCAGAAACCTCTCCTGGCCACCAGAGAAAAACCACACTGAGTCAGGAGTCTTTTCGATGCAGGAACTCACAGAAAAAACTTGCTTTATTACTCTGAGAAGTTGCCTATATCGTATTGGGGACGAAGGCAGGGATTTTAGGATGGGGGAAGAGGTAAGGGCCAATAGTAAACTTTAACTATTGAAATGGTAATTACAATTGCCACATGGAGGTGGCAGGCCAGAAGCCATTAGGTGTCTTTCTGAGTCCCAGCTGGCCAGAGACAGGTCACCAAACTTTAGCTAGGCTCAGGAAGTTCCACTAGGCCTCATGCCTGGGCCTTTCAGAGCCCAACATCTCCCCCTTTTGTTTTTGTAAGAGCATTAGTCACCGTGGCCCCTGTCTTAGGTTGTCCCCCTCTGGGTATCTTACCCGTCATTGGTCACATGGAGAGCAGAGGAGGTGGCAGTGGGTCATCTGAGGAACTTAATTTCTGAGTTGCCAGCCTGTGGTAATCTATTTCGACCAGATGAAGTTTTATTGTCTCTAGCCACTGGTGAATAAATTGTGTAATTTTGTTAATTACACAAGGCCGACAGTGAGGATAAGGAGGAGGGGAAAGAGAAGGGGGGGAGGGGTCCAGGTAGAGGGAGAAGGTAGGGTAAGAAGTCATGTAAGCCCGTCTGCAGCAGGTAGTCCTGGGGGTCCCGTCGTCTCCTCTCCAAGTCTTCCTGCAGCCTCTTAATCTTGTCCTGGACGATTCCTGATTTATTGGTGTAAAAGCGGCATTTTTCCTATAAAAACAAATATATGCCTTTCTTTTCAGCCATTAGTAGGTTTAGTCCTCTCCTGTTTTGTAGGGCAACCTCAGCCAGGGAATCTAGCTTCCAGGAATATGTACATCTGGAATTAAGGTGGCTGGGGCACAAAGGTCCATCCAATTGGTGGGCAGAAAATTATAGGCCATCCTGCCTCCACAAACATAAACCATTCCAGAAGGCAGGCAGCGTTGAGCACTGGGCTCAGTTGTGTTAAAAGTACAGAAGAAAGGATGAATGTATCCCACATCTATACTGGAATTAGTAGGGGAAGGTGGGGCCCCAATTCCCAGAGGAGACATTGGGAAAAGCTGGACAGGGATGGGAAAGGTGACTGAGCAGTTTTTTAAGGTCGTATGGACAACCGTACTGTAAGCAGCCAGAGGAGAGGCCCAGATTGGAGGCAAAGCAATCATCCGCAAGGGAGGGAGTTATTTAGTTTATCAGGGTGAAGGGCCATTTTAGGAACAGTCCTCAGAGGCAGGGCACTCTCTAGAGAAGTGATTGTCAGTGTCCCCTTGTTGGGACAAATATTTTAGGTCTCTCGCTGGTACTCAAATGGGTCTTTTTTCTTTTTACAAAGTTTTTCCATGGACAAAAATTCCATGAGCTTCACATAAGTTTTTATCAAAAAACTCCTTTCTGTTATAGAGTTTTTGTACATTAATCACTTCTCAGTACAAAGGTTGGGAAACAAACAAACCCTTTGATCTTAATAATATAAGCATAAATATTAAGGAATGGCCAGCTCTTATCAGTAACACTGAATGTGTATAATCTTGTTTACATGTAGGTGCTAAAGTCTTGCTGTCAAATGGCCAGAACTATGGATACAAGTCCAGCCAAATGGCTCCTAACAATTTCCCCTTTTTTATTACTTTTTATGAACTGGGCCGCTCTGGGCCTCAGTGCAGAAAGACTGTGCCTGTCTTAGGTTGTTCTCTACGATATTTAGGCCTTACCCATCATTGGTACATGAATTCCATCATTCATGCCCTGTCTTAGGTTGACCTATCTCAAGAGAATCTTACCCGTCTTTGACTACCAGCCTCTGCAGAGGCTTTAAGATAACGTCTCAGGAAGCCGGGGTCGGGTCCATGGCTGTATCTCTTGTACTTCGGTATGGATATCCATAATGGATCTCAAAAGGCATTTAATGAGTATGGGCAGCAGACACAGAATGAGCAAAAGACAAACACCTGTAGCAGCAAAGCTTTCTATCCAAGAAGTGAGAGAATTCCATCCAGGCAAGGCAGATTTAAAAGCAGATATTAAGTCATCAGCAGCTAGCTGTTATATTTTTTAGAAGTAACACAAATCCATTGAAAATCTACATGACACTCCAAATGAGTTTTAACTTTTAATTCTAGTATATAGAGCATCTAACAGGTGAAACTGTATCTATGGTAAGGATCAAGCCCAAGATCTTAAAAGGAGGCACAGTTTGAACTTTCTCAGGAACTACTTTAAAGCTGTGAGTATGAAGGATAGTTAGACATTAAAAGTATAAGCCTAAAGCTTAAAGCCACAGCACACTTTAGGAACTTCTATTAGGCACACTTTGTATATCTTTAGGTTGAAATCTGCAACTCACCATCACACCTTAAGATAAACAATTGAATATATCGGGGGCCATTTATTTAAATTATCACATTCTGCCCTGGAGCCCAATAGATTTATAACCATTGCACATTATAAATTGTTAGAAAAATTAAAATATTTAGGGTAAATAAGGCCTTTTTAGTTGGTTGTGTGGGCTAAGGATTCCCGCTTTTGTTTTTGTAATTGAGACTTGAGAGTTTAATTATATCTTTTAATGATAGCCTGGCCCCGGGGGTTGTATGGAATGCCTGTGGAATGTGAGATTTTCCAGGTCTGGAGAAAATCTACAAAGGCCTTGCTTACGAAGTAGGGGCCATTATCTGTTTTAATTTGATCAGGCAGCCTGAGAGTGACAAAACATTGAAGTATATGACTAATAGCATGTTTAGATTTTTTTCCGGCATGTACCAATGCCCAGTAGGCACGGGAAAAGGGCAGTGAGCCCAGTCACCACGAAATGGCAGACGTCTCCCTTGTCCCCACCTGGGTCAGTCCAAGGGAGCCACGTGGCAGTCTCCCAGGAGGTGGATTGCTCACCATTTTCTAGTAGGGGAGGGTTGGGCACAAGCTGCCAGGAGGGGGGCCATCTATTTAAATTTCCAAATTCCGCCCCGGCTCCCAATAGATTTATAACTATCATATATTATAAATTGTACTCAGTTTAATTTTAAAGGTCTCCACAGTCTTGACCAATTTGAGATATTAAGATCTGTAAAATTAAACAAGTTAAACACTTTTAACATATAAAGGCACAGAGTAAACATTTTTAACTGGTATAAGGAATAGCAAGGAGAGACTAAAACAATGTAAATGGAATGACCATAACCTAAAATTAGTCTTAGTGCCTGTAATTTTAACTTGTTTGAAGTTTTTAGCTTAAAATTTTAAGCCTCAGCCAGGTGTAGTGGTGTACACCTTTAATCCCAGCACTCGGGAGGCAGAGGTAGGAGGATTACCATGAGTTTTAGGCCACCCTGAAGGCTCCTTAGGGAATTCCAGGTCAGCCTGGGCTACAGTGAAACCCTACCTCGAGAAACCAAACCAAAAAAAAAAAAAAAAAAAAAAGTTAAATCTCTTAATCCAGTGTTTCTAGATAAGTATATTAGTCTATTACAAATTTAACCTTGATTAAACTCTCTGGGCCTGGGCAGCAGGACGCAGGCAGCCCTTATGCCAGTAGCGCAGTTCCAATGAAGTCCCCTGCAGTCTTTCTTTCCTCTTAGAAAGTTTATAAGCCAAGCCTCAAAGTTTAATGTTGTCTGTACTTAGTATTTTTAAACTTTCATCTGAATAGTCCATAAAATTTGGCTTACCACTCCAGAAGACACATTTAGTTGTAAGTATCAAGTCCATTCCTATTCCTTTAAAACAAAAGTTCCAAAAGATCAACATCCACATGGTCAGGTTCATCTCCGCTCATCAGACAGCTTTAGGTTTGCTGAGATAAACTTCCAGACCAGGTACACTTATAGAGGAAGGAATATTTACTGAAGCTTACAGATCCAGGGGAACTTCCATAATGGCAGAAAGAGCTGGCCTGCCTTCACTGGCCCAAGCAGAGAGAGAGAAGCACAAGACTTTAGAAATACAAAAGCCGCCGTCGAACCAAAGGTGAAGGGGAAGAGAAAGGGAACGAAGAGATGTTGACAAGTAAGTACAGGTTATAGAAGCAAAGTTTCGTGCACTAAATATGAAGACTGCCTCATAGCTCACGAGGGTACGCTCACCCGCACACACTGATTACCTCCTCAACAACTGCCTCTTACGGGGTGCACTAGTCTGTTGGGGTCCCAGAGCCACACGTTAGGTGCCGGTTGCGGGGCTCCTTCCCACTCAGGCAGTGCTGAGGGAAGGACCAGGCCTGCTGGTTCCTCCCTAGGGGTTGAGGGGATGATGAACGGGGATGATGAGTGTCAGACGACCCAGAAACCTCTCCTGGCCACCAGAGAAAAACCACACTGAGTCAGGAGTCTTTTCGATGCAGGAACTCACAGAAAAAACTCGCTTTATTACTCTGAGCAGTTGTCTATATCATGTTGGGGACGAAGGTGGGGGATTTTAGGATGGGGGAGGAAAGGTAAGGGCCAATAGTAAACTTTAACTATTGAAATGGTAATTACAATTGCCACATGGAGGTGGCAGGCCAGAAGCCATTAGGTGTCTTGCTGAGTCATAGCTGGCCAGAGACAGGTCGCCAAACTTCAGCTAGGCTCAGGAAGTTCCACTAGGCCTCACGCCTGGGCCTTTCAGAGCCCAACAGTACTTGAGTAAGAAACCACAGAAAATTACCTCTGTTCTTATTCCTTAAACTATTTTAAAACGTATCAAAATACATAATAATAAATTTCATGTTTAAAAATATTTAATTATTTATTTGAGAGAGAGGTAATGCACATGCCAGGGCTTCCAGCCAGTGCAAACAAACGCCTAATGCATGCACCACCTTGTGCATCTGCCTTTTGTAGGTCCTTGGAATTGAACCTGGGTCCTTTGGCTTTGCAGCCAAGTGCCTTAACCAGTAAGCCATCTCTCCTGCCCAAATTTCATTATTTTAATATTGCTGAATAATTGGGAAATGGTTATTTGAATGATTGAATTTTTTTCTTAGCTATGTATATATAACATATTCATTGTAGAAATTTGAAATATACAAAAAAGAACTAAGAAGGAATAAAATTTATATGGGCAGGGGAAATGGCTCAGCAGTTAAAGACATTTGCTTGCAAAGTTGACTCCTCAATAACCATATAAATCAAGACACACAGTATAGCACAAGTCTGGAGTTCATTTGCAGTGGCAAGAGGCTCTGATGTGCCTATTGTCTCCCTTCCTTTTTATCTCTACTAAATAAAAATATTTTAATTTATTTATTAATTCTTTAAATATTTTGTTTATGTGAGAGAGAGATAAAAAGGAGAGAATGAGAGTGAATGAGTATGGGGTACTCCAGGGCATCCTGCCACCACAAATAAACTCCAGCTACATGTGCCATTCTGTGCATCTTGTTTTAAGTAGGTGCTGGAGAATCAAACACAGCCCATCAGGCTTTGCAAATGAGTGTCTTTAACTGCCAAGCCATCTGTTCAGCTAAAAATTTACTATGTAGTCTCAGGCTGTCCTCGAACTCATGGCGATCCTTCTATCTCTGCCTCCTAAATCTTGGGATTAAAGGCATGTACCACCACTCATGGCCTTCTCTTGACTTTTAAAATATGTAGTAAAGAAATACTCACATATGATGTCTGCTCTGGGTATGGTTCAGGTTAGTACTGCTGAAGATGAGAAGATCGGTAGTACCAGGTCAGTTGCAGGGAAATTCCTTCAAAAGACCAAAATTCATACATCCAGAAAGAAGAAATCCAAATCTGAATGAAAAGATTACGAGAACAAAGCCAGATATAAAATTATCTCAAGTTAAAAAAAGTAATTACCAATATCAAGCTACCATCAATCATGGGCTACAAGAGGGCCTACACCTCTTAAACTCTCTATTAAAAAAGTAAGGGTGGGCTGGAGAGATGGCTTAGTGGTTAAGCACTTGCCTGTGAAGCCTAAGGACCCCGGTTCGAGGCTCGGTTCCCCAGGTCCCACATTAGCCAGATGCACAAGGGGGCGTACGCGTCTGGAGTTCATTTGCAGTGGCTGGAAGCCCTGGCGCACCCATTCTCTCTCTTTCCCTCTATGTGTCTTTTCTCTATGTCTGTTGCTCTCAAATAAATAAATAAATAATGAACCAAAAAAATTAAAAAAAAAAAAGTAAGGGTTATCTCATTAATCCTGATGCTAACTTACTCTCCATTGCAGAATCTGCTTCTCTTTTTCAGATAGATGCCAATCCTAAGGAGAGAGCCACCCCATCATACCTCAAAAGAGCCCCGGCTGAAACTAAGGAAAATTGGCAAAACAAGCAAGGGTGCTGTTTTCCTGATGAAACGGATACCAGCACAAGGGGGAAGGAGATCAACACAGAGAAAAATCAACTCCTACCAAATAAGAGAGCCAGAGCCTCAGAGGCCCCCAACACCTCATCACTGAAGCAGACCAAAAATGAACCCAACATGGCTCAGGGAAATTTTGCAGAAGAGGGGGCGGAAAGAATGTCAGAGCCGCATGTTGGGCCATAATATGCAGAGACATTTATTGTACCAATAACTGTGGGCTAACTCTATGCACGACTCATATACCTCAACAAGTAGGGGCCAATGGGGAGAGGGTAGGTCATGGATGAGCCTAATAATGGTACTAAACTGCCTGTATTTGCTGAATACAAAACTAATTAAAAATTTTTTTTTAAGTAATTAGAGCTGGAGAGATTGCTTAGTGGTTAAGGCACTTGCTTACAAAGCCTAAGGACCCAGGTTTGATTCCCCAGAACCCACATAATCCAGCTGTATATGGTGGTGCACATGTCTGGAGTTTGTTTGCAGTGGCTAGAGGCCCTGGCATGCCCATTTTCTCTCTCTCTCTAGTAAATAAAAACTTTAAAAAGAGTGTGCTGTGTGTTGGTCCTTGTGATTGCTGAAGGCTGCTAGGAACCTTAAGAGAACAGTTTGTCTGCTAGAAATATTGTCTCTGTAATCCAACAGGAAAATTAAATTAGGATCATGGGAACAGTAAAGGTACGATTGCCACAATCAGCTCTTTCCAGTATTTTTACAACACTGGAGTCATCAATGGTCCTGGGTTGATCATAAAGGACTTTCTCAAGTACACTGTGAAAGAGAGGTTAGAAGATCATCCTAGCAATGGGCTGGTCACAGGCCTCTAGGCCTTGTGTGCGGCCATCTTTTTGGTGGCATGATTGCATCCTGTTCTGTTGGACTCTTTGTGAACCGCCTTGGCAATTCAATGTTCATGGTCAACCTGCTGGCCCTTGTTAGGGACTGCCTCATGGGGTTTGCCAAAAGAGCTGCAGCGGTTGAAATGCTGGTCCTAGGCCACCTGATCACGAGCATCTTCTGTGGACTGTGCACAGGTTTTGTGCCCATGTACACTGGAGAGGTGTCTCCTTCTCCATTGTGGGATGCCTTTGTTATTCTAAACCACCTGGGTATCATTGGAATTCTGGTAGCTCAGATATTTCTTTGGTCTAGAATTCATTTTGGGGTCTGAAGAACTGTGGCCTGGGCTCCTGGCCTTTATGATCATTCCAGCGATTTTACAGCAGCCCTTCTGTTTTGTCCTGAAAGTCCTTGATTCTTGCTGATTAACAGAAAAGAGGAGGAGCATGCCAAGGAGATCCTCCAGCAGTTGTGGGGCTCCCAAGATGTGGCCCAAGATATCCAAGAAATGAAAGACAGGAGTGCCAGGATGGCACAGGAGAAGCAAGTGACCCTGCTAGAGCTCTTCTGTTTCTCCAACTACCACCAGCCCCTCCACATTGCCATCATGCTTTAGCTCTCCCGGCAGCTCTCTGGGATTAATGCAGTGTTCTATTACTCAATAGGAATCTTCAAAGATGCAGGTGTCAATGATCCAATTTATGCCTCCATTGGAGCTGGTGTGGGTAATACTGTCTTCAATATAGCTTCTGTGTTTCTCATGGAAAGAGCAGGAAGAACTCTGCATGTGACAGGCCTTGGAGGCATGGCTGTTCTGTCCTCATGACTGTCTATGTTGTTGAAGGATGATTATGATGCTGTGAGCTTTGTCTGTATTGTGTCTGTTTTGCACTACTTGGCCTTTTTTGAGATGCTTATTGTGGCTGAGCTCTTCAGCAAGGGACCCCACCCAGCAGAGCAGCCATGGCAGTGGCTGGCTGTTCTAACTGGACCTCCAGTTTTTTGGTTGGACTACTCTTCCCCTCAATTGCAGCCCTTTTAGGACCCTATGTATTTATTGTCTTCACCTCTTTCCTTGTTACCTTCTTGGTCTTAAGTCCCTGAGACCTGGGGCAGGACCTTGGAGGATATCGCCCAGGCCTTTGAGAGGCAGGCTCAGGCTGCCAATCAGTCTGGAAAAGGTTCTGTGATGGAGATGAACAGAATGCAGCCCACCAAGAAGCCTTCTGTCAATGCTTGAGGTTGACCTCCACCTCCCTTGTGACACAGACAGCAGCCTCCCCACAAAGCAGGAGACTTCATCAGTATGAATGCTGCTGCTTGATCTTTTCTCACCCCACAAACTCCCTGAACACTCAGATGAACCCATTGTTGGGGTTAGGTGGACCATCAATGACTTTTTAAATATTTCATTTCTTGGACATTCTCTTCCCATCTGGAGAGACCCATTGAACGTACCTTCATTTCAGGAGGGATTGGCTGCATAGTGTATGACCACTCTGCCAGCCCTTCTCCCTTTAGTTCTCAGAGTCCCCTCACCAGGACAGGAGGGTACAGTCCAACCTTAGCTTTCCAGGAAACAAACAGATATCTATACAGTGTGGAAGGTCATAGAGAATTAAACAAAAACACCTCCCTCACTTCCATACAGTTAGCTCTACACAACAAAAAACTTGACTATTATTTATTTATCTTCAAGTTTAATACATAAATATTTATTTCTTAAGTGTAATTTTACAAAATAATGAAAACATAAGGAAACTTAGATTGGAGGGAGGTGTTTAAAGAGGCATTATAGGATATAGAATGCTTGATACTGGAAAGGTTAACTAAAAGGGAGAATTAATTGAATTGAGAAATGGCATTTGTTGATGGTGGACATGTAAGCTGGTGCCTGGCATTTGCATGTGCCCTGTGTTCCAGATACAATCTCTTCACTGGTATTTCTCAGAAGAGGTGCATGCCTATATAAAAATGTTTCTAGTTTTGTATGGAACTGTTAAAGATTATAGTTTTAAGATAGTGTTACTGAAACCTGTGGTTGGCATTGATGTGGGCATTGTAGTTAATGGTGTTGATAGATAATTCATTTTGTTTGGAGTCCAGAGAAAGGAAGGCTATTTGCAGGAAGCCTTCCCACTTTTATTGGACCAATCAGTTCCTTCCCTTTATAGTGGACTCACTTTTTAAAAAGAAGTTATCTCACTACCAATCTGGTGGAAGAGCCATTCAAATCAGAAACCTAAAAACAGTGGTTCTTGTTAGAGGGTTGTTATTTTTCCACTTTGTTCTTTAAAGATTTTCTGTTGAGTGTTGTTTTAACTTGTTGCTTGAAAGGAATTTATATGAGAATGTTCAAAGTTAATTTGGAATTTGTAATCTCCACTCTGGTTGGATTTTTGCTGAAAAATTTATTTAATGTAAGGATGTTGTTGCCCTAATGTAATGGCATGCTTTTCTGTGTCTGATGACATGTCAAGCTACTCTTGTTACCATGTTACTGTGATGTTTGCCAAGTGCTCTGACAGGCCTTGACACTTTCTGGTAGGTACATGAGGGGAACAGTGTGATTAAATGTTCAGTGTGGCCCATGCCAAATGACAGGAATGCATGTGCATTGTCACTTTGCTCTGGTAACTTTTTTCTTTGTATCTGTACCTCCCTTTTGATGGATTATATTGAAACTCACCCCTGTGTACATAAGCAACACTGCCTCCCTCCCCTGGGTGGAGTTTGTTCCCAGCATCTAGATTCAACTCATGTGGCTCCATTTCCCTGTAGGCAAAGGGACACTTCTTATTTTGTGAGGTTGAGGATGGAGCTCAGGCTCATTGGAGCTAGGAGACAGGATGGAATAGGAAGGAATGAGGTCAAAGCAAGTGGCTCCTGGGGACCTTGTTGTGAGGAGAGGGAGGCTTTGAACTTTCTTTTAAAGGAATGAGAAACAACTACCAAATGTGTTGGAAGAAATGGCAACAATTACTCCTGCCACAGGTCACATACACCTCCACAACCACTCCCTCACTCCCTAGTTC
The DNA here is from genome assembly GCF_020740685.1 of Jaculus jaculus. Classification (NCBI taxonomy): domain Eukaryota; kingdom Metazoa; phylum Chordata; class Mammalia; order Rodentia; family Dipodidae; genus Jaculus; species Jaculus jaculus. The sequence goes on from NC_059106.1 coordinate 105,764,637, forward strand.
TTCATAAATGGAGATGACCCCATTGACACTCTTCATAGGTTGCCAGATCCAACTGTCCCTCCTTGATGATTACACATTTCAGATCCTTTAGGTAAACCCTTGCATATAACAGTATTTCAGTCCTTGGTGATCCTTGTGGTCATTGAGCCTTTGGAATCAACTAACATAGCTATGCCAAGGGGCTTTGTTGGAAAGCGTGTCTTTGTTCTCACTGTATCTCTTCTGCTCCTGAGCGAGTTAGTGGTAATATAAGGTGGAGGAGTTTTCCAATTCTCAGTGACCATGTTGTGAATATTTCCAGGTGGACATTCTATTAATGTTACTGAAGTTCTTGTTTTGAAATAAAAATTATTAATAGAAAAAATAAAGGTAATAAAATATGAGAAGTATGTTTTTTAATGTTATTTATCTATCTGCCAAAAGAGATAATGGATATGTAAATGGGTGCGTCAGGGCCTCTTATCTATGAACTCCAGGTGCACGCACCACTTTGTGCATTTGGCTTTATGTGGCTACTAGGAAACCAAACCTGGCTTTCTAGGCTTTGCAAGAAAGTGCCTTTAACCACTAAGCCATCTTCCTAGCCCAAGAAGTATGACGTTTTTTGTTTGTTTGTTTTGTTTTTCAAGGTCGGGTCTCCCTCTACCCCAGTCTGACCTAGAATTCACAATGTAGTCTCAGGGTGGCCTTGGACTCATGGCAATCCTCCTACCTCTGCCTCCCAAGTGCTGGGATTAAAGGTGTGCACCACTATGGCCAGCTTTTGTGTTTTTTATTTTATTTTACTTTATTTTATTTTTGTTTATTTTATTTATTTGATTGAGAGTGACAGAGAGAGAAAGAGGGTGAGAGAAAAAGAGAGAGAATGGGTGTGCCAGGGCCTCCAGCCACTGCACACGAATTCCAGAGGCATGCGCCCCCTTGTGCATCTGGCTAACATGGGTACTGGGGAATCGAGCCTCAAACTGGTGTCCTTAGGCTTCACAGGCAAGCACTTAACCGCTAAGCCATCTCTCCAGCCCCAGATTTTGTTTTATAATTTTCGTTTTATTTATTTGCAAGCAGGGAGTGGTAGAAAAAAGAGAGACAGGAGAGGATGGGTATGTCAGGGCACCAGCCTCTCCAATCAAACTCCAGATTCAGGTGCCACTGTGCATCTGGCTTTATGTGAGTACTAGGGAATTAAACCTGCATTGTTAGGATAGGCAGGCAAGCACCTCAATGGTTGAGCCATCTTTCCAGCCCTTGATTTTTTTATCTTATTTTAATTTTTTATTTTTTGAAGTAAGGTCTCACTTTAGCTCAGGCTGACCTGGAATTCACTATGTAGTCTCAAGGTGGCCTTGAACTTGCAGCGATCCTCCTACCTCTGCCCATTTCTCTCTTGCTGTCCCACTGACTCTTTCTTCCCAGTTAGCTCCCTTCTACTTTTTGGTTTTTTTTAATTTTTAATTTATTTATTTTTGCTTATCACTGAGTTTAATTAGGGTTGCTTACATGGGTGGAGATTATTACTGGACCACAGGCAATTTACCAGTGGCTACACCACTAACAAAACTGTCTCTTGCAGGGCTGGAGAGATGGCTTAGTGGGTAAGGTACTTTCCAGCAAAGCAAAAGAACCCAGGTTTTATTTCCCAGGACCAATGTAAGCCAGATACACAGGGTAGCACATGTGTCTGGAATTCATTTGCAGCGGCTGAAGGCTCTAGTGTGGCCATTCTCTCTCTCTCCATCTTTCTCTCTCTGTCTCTCAAACAAATAAAATAATTATTTTAAATACCACTTGCAGAGCTACCTATAGTTTAGCAGTTAAGTCGCTTACCTACAAAGCCAAAGGACCTATGTAATCCATATGCACAAAGTGGCACATGCATCTGGAGTTCCTTTGAAGCAGCTGGAGGTCCTGGCATGCCCATTCTCTCTGTCTCTCTCCCTCCCTCGCTCTCTCTCTCAAATAAATAAAAATAAAACACAAAAAATTTAAAAAAAGAAAATGTCTCTTGCTTCCCCAGCAGCCATTAACTTCAAGTATTTTCCAATTATTTTTCAGGCAGTGACTCACTGTGGCCTAGGCTGACCTGGAGCTTACTTGTAGTCCAGACTAGCCCTGAATTTACAGCTATTCTACCTCAGCCTCCCAGTTGCTGTATTATAGCCATGAGGTACCACACCTGGCAAACAGTAAACTCTGGGCTAGGCATGGTTGTGAATTCCGCTAAATCTTTGCACTTGGGACATTGAGACAGGTGGATTGAGAGTCTGAAGTGAGCTGGGAAACTTAATGAGATCCAGTCCTCCTGAAAAAAATTATTTCTCTCCCTCCCTCTCTCCCTCCCTCCCTCCCTCTCTCCCTCTCTCTCTTTCTCTCTCTCTCTCTCCCTCCTTCTTGAGATAGGATCTCACTGTAGCCAAGGCTGACCTGGAAATTACTCTGTAGTACCAAACTGGCTTGGAATTCATGGTTATTCGGCTGCTCCAGCCTCCTTAGTGCTGGGATTCAAGAAGGTGTGCACCACCACGCCTGGCAAGAGTATTCTTTGTTTCTTTGTTTTTGTTTTTTGAGGCTTCATTTATTGTTGATGGATTCTTGGGTTGTTTCTTATTTTTGGCTGCCAGAATTAATGCCACTGTAAACAATGGCATATGTGGTGGTTTGAATGTAAAATGATGGACTGGGGAGATTGCTCAGTGGTTAAAAATGTTTGTTTACAGAGCCTGCCAGTCAAGATCCAATTTCCAAGTACCCATGTAAAGCCACATGTGGTAAGAGGCACTGGCATGCCAATACTCTTGTTTCTCAAATAGACAAAAATATGTTTTAAAAATTGAATGTAAGGGGCTGGAGAGATGGCTTAGCGGTTAAGCGCTTGCCTGTGAAGCCTAAGGACCCCGGTTCGAGGCTCGCTTCCCCAGGTCCCACATTAGCCAGATGCACAAGGGGGCACACGCGTCTGGAGTTCGTTTGCAGAGGCTGGAAGCCCTGGCGCGCCCATTCTCTCTCTCTCTATCTATCTGTCTTTCTCTCTGTGTCTGTCGCTCTCAAATAAATAAATTTTAAAAAAATTTTAAAAAAATTGAATGTAGGGCTGGAGAGATGGTTTAGCAGTTAAGGCGCATGCCTTAACTTAATGACGCAGGTTTGATTCCCCAGAACCCATGTAATTCATGTATATGATAGCATATGCATCTGGGCAGGAGAGATGGCTGAGCGGGTAAGGTATTTGCCTGCAAAGCCAAAGGATCCCGGCTTGATTCTCCAAGATCCACGTGAGCCAGATGCACAAGGAGTTGCATGCATCTGGAGTTCGTTTGCAGTGCCTGGAGGCCCTGGTGCACCCATTCTTTCCCTCTCTCTCTCTCTCTCTCTCTCTCTCTCTCTCTCTCTCTCTCTCTCTCTCTGTGTGTGTGTGTGTGTGTGTGTGTGTGTGTGTGTGTGTGTGTGTGTGTCTTTAGTAAATAAACAAATAAATATTAAAAAAACAGTTTAGGACAGGAGAGATGGTTCAGTGGGTAAGGCATCTGCCTGCAAACCAAAGGATCCTGGCTTGATTCTCCAGGACCCAAGTAAACCATATAAGCACAAGGGGGCGCATGCGTCTGGAGTTCGTTTGCAGTGGCTGGAGGCACTGGCATGCTCATTCTCATTGTCTCTCACTCTATCTCTCTCTCTTTCTCTTTCTCTCTCCCCTCCTCCCTCTTTCTCTCTCATAAATAACTAAATAAATAAATAAGTGAAATGTCTGTTTTGTGGTTACCTTCTCATTGCTGCCACAAAGCACCCAATCAAAAGCAACTGATGGGCTGGAACTTGTTTTGGTTTACAGTCTGGAGGGAAGCTCCTTGATGGCAGGGGAAAGGCATGGCATGAGCAGAGGCTGGGCACCACCTCTGCCACAGCATGTGGAACACTGCAGCATAAGAGTGAGGGGAACTAACACTGACAAGCTAGGGCTAAATAAACCATTAAAGACCTCCCCCAAAACACAGCTTCTCTAACAAGGCTCTACCTTCCAAACTGCCATCAGCTGGGGATCAAACATTCAGAATAAGTGACTTTACGGGAGACACCTAATTCAAGCAAGTGCATTTAACCTCTGAGCCATCTCTTTAGCCCTCGGGGACACCTAATTCAAACTCCCATATTAGGAATTCTCTTTAGCTTTGTGAGGCTGTTATTTTTTTAGCTAATGTACCATTTCACATCCCCACTAACAGTATATGAGTAGTCTACTTTTTCTATATGTCACAAAATTTGTTACTTTAAAAAATATATTTTAGGGCTGGAGAGATGGCTTAGCAGTTAAGTGCTTAGCCATGCGTAGGAGAGGATCGCCATGAGCTCAAGGCCACCCTGGGACTACCTTGTGAATTCCAGGTCAGCCTGGGCTAGAGCAAAACCCTATCTTGAAACCCCCCCCCCAAAAAAAAATATTTACTTATGTACTAATTTGAGAGAAAGAAAGGGAGAGAGAAAGAGACAGAGAGAGAGAGAATGGGCCCACTCAGGTCTCTAGCTATTGCAAACAAACTCCAGACACATGAGCAATCTTGTGCATCTGGCTTTTGTGGGTACTAGGGAATTGAACCTTGGTTCTGAGGCTTCACAGGCAAGTGCCTTAACCATTAAGCCATCTCTCCAGCCCAAAGCATTTATTTTTATTTTTAAATTTTTTTGTTATGGTCATCTTTGTATACATGTGGTAGTATTTCATTGTGATTCTGATCTCTGTTTCTATTATAACTAGTAAAGATAATTATCTTCTCTTATTATTATTATTATTTTTGGTGGGATTAAAGGCATATGCCACCATGTTCAACTTATTTTTGTTTTTTTGTTGTTGTTGTTGTTTGTTTTTTGAGGTAGGGTCTTGTTCTAGTCCGGGCTGACCTGGAATTCACTATGTAATTTCAGGGTGGCCTGGAACTCATGGTGATCCTCCTACTTCTACCTCCCAAGTGCTGGAATTAAAGACATTCACTACCATGCTTGGCTCTTTTACTTTTTAAACTTTTTTAAAATTTATGTGTGTGTGTGTGTGTTCATGTGCATGCATGTGTGTGTATGGGTCCACCAGGGCCTCTTGCTGTTTCAAATGAATGCTTGTGCCAGTTTTTTCATCCAGCTTAAGTGGATGGCTTGGGGATTGAACCCTGGGCTGTCAGTGTTAACACAGAAATCCCTTTAGCCACTGAGCCATTTTCTCAGAACCTGTGTGTGTGTGTTCTCATGTATGTAACTGTGGGAGTGTGTGTGCTACAGTGTACATGTGGAGGTCAGAAGACAACTTTTGAAGTATGCCCTTGCCTTCCACCTTGTTTGAGGCAGAGCCTCTTACTGTACACAAGTAAGTTTACTGCTTTACTATGACAGCTCTGCAAAAGTAGGGTTTCCTCAGAGGTTTGATAATATATGGGTATGGTTAGCTCAGTGTTGTGGCTGTATACAAAAGCAAGGTTCTTCAGTATTGTGAATGTACACAAGTAAGAATTCTACAGTGTTGTGACTCTATATAGGTAAGGTTTCCTCAGTGCTGTGACTATACTCAACTTAGGTTTCTTCAGTTCTCTGACTCTGTGCACAGGTATAGTTTGCTCAGTGTTTTGACTGTGGACAGTTAACGTCTCTTCATTGCTATGACTGTACACAATAAGATTTTCTTAGTTCTGAGACTGTACACAAGTCAACTTTTTTCAGTGGTGTGACCAGTCACAGGTAATGTTTCCTATAAGATGTGACTATACACATATTACTGCAAATTCTCTGACTGTACAAGAAAAAGTTTCCTTATTGATATGACTGTGCCCACAAATAAGGTTGCCTCAGTGTTGTACTTTACACAGGTAAGCTTTCGGCTGTGCTGTGATGGCACACACAAGTAAGGTACCTCCAGCTGTTTGTACACAGGGAAGGTTTTGGAAATGCTGTGACTGCAAGTGAGTTTTCCTCACTCCTGTGATAGTACACAAGTATGGTGTCCTCAGTGATGTGACTATAACAGGCAAGGTTTACTCAGTGCTGTCACTGTGGGCATAAGTTAAGTTTTGTTAGTGTCTTGACTGTATTTATGGTTTCTTCGTTGCTGTGACTGTACACAGGTAAATTTTCCTCAGTACTATAACAGTTACACTAGTAATGCACCCTCGGCTGCTTGGCTCAGTGGCTTACTTGGCTCAGGTAAGGTTTCCTCAGTTCTGTGACTACAAACAGATAGGGTTTCCTCACTGCTGTAACAGTGCACACATGTAACATATGTTCAGTATTGCAATTGTACATTTGGAAGGTTTTTCTCAGTGTTGTAGCTGTATACAGGTAAAGTTTCCTTAATGCTGTGTTTGTGTATTCATGTAAGGTTTCCTCGGTATTGTGACTGTACACATGTAAGGTTTCTTCAGTGCTGTGTCGGTACAGAGGTAAGGTTACCCCAGTACTGTGACCATGCACAGTTAAGATGTCCTTAGTTCTGTGACTGCGTGCACAAGTAAGGTTTCCTCAGTGCTGTGAGGGTACACAGGTAAGGCTTGCTCACTGCTATGACATTGTATGCAAATAATGTTGGCTCAGTATTGCAACTGTGCATATTTTAGGTTTCCTTGGTGCTGTGACTTTGTAAGGATTTCTCAGTAGTATGACAATACACAGGTACATTTTCCTCAGTGCTGAGACAGTGCACAAGTTGTTTCCTCAGTGTTTTGTCTGTAGACAGTTGAGGTTTCTTCAGTGCTGTGATTATACACAGGTAATGATTTCTCAGTGTTGTGACTGTACACAGGTTAGGTTTTCTCAGTGCTGTCACTGTGTCCACATGCAAGTTTTTCTCCATGTTGTGACTGTACACATGTAAAGTTAGCTCACTGTTGTGACTGTGCATAGAAAAGGATGCCTCAATGCTATCACAGTGCACATGTATTCTCAGTGCTATGACTATGTACACAAGTATTGTTTCCTCAGTGTTGTGAACTGTATACAGGCAAGGTTTTCTCAGTATATTGATGGTACACAGAAGGGTCCTCAGTGCTATGACTACACAGATAATGTTTCTTCTGTGACAGTAAACAGATGAGGTTTCCTTGGTGCTCTGACCATGAACACAAACAAGGTTTCCTCAGTGCTGTTCTGTACACAGGTGTTTGTAGTTACCTTCTCACTGCTGGGATGAAACATCCATCCAAAAGCAGCTGATAGCAGGAAAATTTTATATTTGTATTTCAATCTCAAGGGGATTCTCATGATGGCAGGGGAAAACATAGTATGAGCAGAGGCTGGACATCACCCCCGCGATGGTAGCTGGAACACTGCAGCATAAAAGGAAGCCCAACAGTGGCAAGAAAAAGCTTGCTATAACATCCATAAGACTACTTCTTCCAGAAAGACTTCAGTTTCCAAACTGTCACCAGCTAGAGACAAAATATTCAAACACATGAGTTTTGGGGGAATGCCTAATTTAAATGGTCACATTCTGCCCCTGCTCCCCATGAACTGATGACCATACATGATGTAAAGTGAAATACATTCAGTACAACTTTAAAATTCCTTGTAGATTTTTTTTATCAATTCCAACACTGTTCAAACACCCCCAAAGTCCAAGGTATCTTAACTATGAGCTGTAAAAAACATAGGGGCGGGCTGGAGAGATGGCTTAGTGGTTAAGCACTTGCCTGTGAAGCCTAAGGACCCCGGTTCGAGGCTCGGTTCCCCAGGTCCCACGTTAGCCAGATGCACAAGGGGGCGCACGCGTCTGGAGTTCGTTTGCAGAGGCTGGAAGCCCTGGCGCGCCCATTCTCTCTCTCTCTCTCCCTCTATCTGTCTTTCTCTCTGTGTCTGTCGCTCTCAAATAAATAAATAAAAAGTTTTAAAAAAAAAAACCATAGGGGCACATTCATACTGCAAAAAAATAGCACTGGGCATAGCAAGGAAAGATTGAACAAATACAAGACCTAAAATAAATAGGGCAAGCATCAAATCATGTAGCTCCAAGTCTGACATCTCCAACCAATTATTGTGGCAGTCAAGTTCACATTGCTGGTTAGAAACCACCCAACCAAGAAGAGATTTATTTCGGCTTATAGTCTTGAGGGGAAGCTCCACGATGGCAGGGGAAAACTATGGCATGAGCAGAGGACATCACCCTCTGGCCAACTTAGGGTGGACAATAGCAACAGGAGAGTGTGCCAAACACTGACAAGGGGAAACTAGCTATAACACCCATAAGCCTGCCACCAACAATACACTCCCTCCAGGAGGAATTAATTCACAAAGCTCCATCAGCTGGGAACCTAGCTTCAAAACATCTAAGTTTATGGGGGACACCTGAATCAAACCACCACACATCAAATCATATAGCTCAAGTCTGACATCTCCAACCATTGATGAAGTCTCTGAGGTTCCAATTCTACCCCTCCAGCTTATAGCCTGGGGAACAATGCATTCTGGGCCAGCTCTCTTGGCAGCTGCCCCATAGTCCTGACATCTCCTGGGGTCCTCACTGCAACCTGTGGTTCATCCTCATGGCTCCATTACTCCTCCAAAGAGGCATTCCAACAACCTGCTTTCATTACCCAGGGTCATTTCCAAAAACAAACCCCATTGCAAATCCAATGACCCTCTCTTTTCTGTATTTGTCATACTCCCATAGTAAAAAATAGGTTACCAAATTTGTGAATCCAGGGGGAAATTAAGCCTACTTTGAATACAGGAAACTTCTTCAGCATTCAGGCTCCCTACTTTTGAAAGAGTAAGCATTCTTCCTGCTGTTCCAATGCAGAACAGCTGGCCCAATCTCAATGGGAGTAATCTCTCAAACAATTTCAGCTAAATGGACACTGTCTCCAGCTTGAAGCTTTTGTTTCTGTGTCATATGCTTCTGTTCACACCAGTCCATTGCTATGCAAGACAACCAAGCCTACACAAATTCTCAGGACATGGGCAGAACAGCAAGCCTCTCACACAAACTGCCTTTAGTCCAATACAAACAAAGCTCTTTCTTCCCTTCATAAGCCAAGCCTGCATAGTCCACAGTTCCTTCTACATTTTGATCTTTCCATTCTGAGCAGAATGGTCCATCAAACTCAACACTGCAAGGCATCTCTTAGGCCAAAGTTTCAAATCCTTTCACATTCCTCCCACAAATCAATTACAAACAAAGCCACACAGTCAGGTTTCTAGCAGCAACAATCCCACTCCTCTGGTACCAATTTTCTGTTGCAGTTACCTTCCTGTTGTGGTACAAAAAACCTGACTAAAAGAAGCTTATAAGAAGAAAGTTGTTTCTTTTGGCTTATAGTCTCAAGGGGAAGCTCCATGGTGGCTGGGGAAAACATAGCATGAGCAGAAACTGGACATAATCTCCATACCACAGCAGATGGAAAAGAACAGTAGGAGAGTGAGTCAAGTTCTGGCAAGGGGTAACTGGTTATAGCATCCTTAAACCTGCCCCAAGAACACACTGTGTCCAGTAAGGCTCCAATTCGCAAATTGCCACCAGCTGGGTCCAAGCATTCAAACCAATACAAGTGTCGATTATTTTTTGTCTTTTAATATTTATTTATTTATTTATTTGCAAGCAAGTAGAAAGAAAGAGAGAAGAGAGACAGATAGACAAAATGGGCATAGGGTCTGTAGCCACTGCAAATGAACTCCAGATGAATGTGCCACTTTGTGCATCTGGCTTTATGTGGGAACTGGAGAACCAATCCTGGGTTATTAGGCTTTGCAGGCAAGTGCCTTACCACTGAGTCATCTCTCCAGCCCTTTTTTTTGTCTTTAACATACATTTCCTTAGGACTTCTAATAAGCTCTTCAAAAATATTTCCTATGGAAACTGGAGAGATGGCTCAACAGCTAAAGTGCTTGCTTATAAAGCCTGCCGGCCCAAGTTTGATTTCCCAGTACCCATGTAAAGCCCAATGCACAAAATGGTGCATGTATCTGGAGATCATGTGCAGTGGCAAGAGTTTGCAAGTGGCCCTGACACATGCATTAATTCTCTCTCTCCTCTTTCTCTCTCATAAATAAAATATTTTCTATGACTATTGGTCTTATAAAATTGGCCTATTTATATACTTTGATATGCTTAGTAAAATAAGTTTTCAGGGGTTGGGGAAATGGCTCAGCAGTTAAAGACACTGGCTTGCAAAGCCTCCTGGCCTGGGTTTGATTCCCTAGTACCCATGTAAAGCCAGATGCACAAAGCGGCACATGCATCTGGAATTCGTTTGCAGAAGCAAGAAGCCTTGATCTCCCATCTCTCTCTCTCCCTCTCTCAAATAAGAATTTTTTTAAAGAAATATTGTTATTTATTTTTTTTTAAAAAAAACTTTTTAATGTACCAATGATTTCACTTCTTTAGCCCTTTGTGGATTTTTTGTTTGTTTGTTTTTGTTTTTCTTTTTATTTATTTATTTATTTGAGAGTGACAGACATAGAGAGAAAGACAGATAGAGGGAGAGAGAGAATGGGCATGCTAGGGCTTCCAGCCTCTGCAAATGAACTCCAGACACGTGCGCCCCCTTGTGCATCTGGCTAACGTGGGACCTGGGGAACCGAGCCTTGAACCGGGGTCCTTAGGCTTCACAGGCAAGCGCTTAACCGCTAAGCCATCTCTCCAGCCCGTTATTTATTTATTTATTTATTTATTTATTTATTTATTTATTTATTTGAGAGAGAGAGAGAGAGAGTGGGAATACCAGAGCCTCTAATCACTGCAAACAAAGTCCAGACACATGTGCCACCTTGTGCATCTGGCTTACATGGATAATGGGGAATTGAACCTGGGTCCTTAGGCATCACAGGCAAGTGTCTTAACCACTAAGCAATCTCTCCAGCCCCTGAAAATATTTTTTAAACAAGAAATGCTCTTCAGTTTTTCTTCTCACATTTTAGTTGCTACAATTTTTATGATCAGTATTACACACTGTTGATAAGAAATGTTTATTTTTTCCCTTCTCACATTTCCATAGAGAATAGGAATTTTCAGACTTCAAAAAGATGTGTCCAGGCTTTTGACAGTGTAATACATTAATATCTACAAAATTTATGCTGGAGAAATCACAGTTCAGTTCCCCCCACCACCACCCAGAAAAAATCTCCTATTTTAAGTAAGTTTGTAACTTTGTGTTGGGTAGCATTCACAGCTGTCCTCAGCTGCTTATGGCCACACAATGCTCTCATGCTATGGGTTAGACACATCTGATAGTCTATCTAGCAGTTACTTTAGCAAAGCAATCAGCTCTTCTGGCTTTCTACCTTTAACGGATGTGTACATGTGTGCATGTATTTGTGACTGCATGCATGTGTTTGTGTGTGCATGTGGATGTCACAGGTCAAGGTCAAGTGTCTTCCTCAGTTGCTTTCTACCTCATTTTTTGAGGAACCTGGAACTCACCAATTTGGCTAGACTAGAGGGCCCACAAGCTACAGGAATCCTCCTGTCTCCACCACCCCTCATCAAAGCTGGGATTATACAACCACATACACTACTGTGCTCAGTTTTTACATGGGTGCTGGGGATCCAAAAACATAGGTTCTTGCTTGTATGGTAAGCACTGTACTGACTGACCCATCGCCCTTAGGCCTTCTTTTCTAACCTTTGTCCAATGGTCTAGCTGCCTGAAGGGGTTCTATAACAATTTTTAGATCCTGGGAACATATTTGAATCTGACTCTTTAACTCATTGTTGGCTGTGACTTGGTACCCCTGTATCCTCTTCCTACTTCCTGAGTCCTTGATTTAAGGCACAAAGGAACATAGACACACTGCTCTCAGAGTCATGTGGGCTCCAGGTGGCCCCAGTAGCCTGGATGCAAATTTGCCTTGGATGGAATCACTGGCAGGCACTTCCTCTGTAAATTTGGCCCTGGCTCCTTTCCATTCTCCCCTTCCCTCCATCTGTGCTCTGCCCTGCCATATCTTTGAGGAGGAAATTTGCATCATGCAGTAGGTGGAGGGCTCTTAGGGACTGCTCCATTAGGCCATGGACTGTCCAGCTGCACCCCAGCTGCTCCTGGCCATGACTCTTTCCCTGCTGTGGTTCTCAGTTTTCCCTACATCACAGCCTGTAAGTATTGGGGTGAGGATCCTGGGGAAGCTCTGCAGAGGCCTCAGACTGTGAAACCACAGAATGTGGGATGAAAGGAAGGTAAAAGGGGCTGCAGGAAGGAGTCTAGTTTGTTATAGGACAGCCAAGGATCCATTCTTCTGTCCAGGGTATGGAAACATCTTCCATTTCTTTAGCAGAGACTCTCTAAGATTCAATAACACCTGACACATTTTGAATAAACGTTCCTGGAGAAGTGCTAGCATGGAGGATGGGACAGAATCAGAAGAAAGTAGCAGAGCCAGGATTTGTATTTCTTTTAATGTTTTGCCCAAGAAGCTATGAATGTTTATATATTCTAAATCTATCCCTATCTCCAAATCTAAATCTGTATCTCTGTATCTAAATATACATCTTTACCAATATTTTTTGTTTGTGTGCATGTGGTGTGTATGTGAGGTGTGTGGTGTGTGGTGTGTGTGCCCTTGTGGGAAGCCCATGCTCTTGCCTGCAGAAGTAATATGGGGTGTCCCACTTCATTCATCTCCTTTATTTGAGCCAGAGTCTCTTACTAATCTCAGAGCTTGCTGGTTTTTTTTCCTGTTGTTGTTGTTTCTGTTTATTTTTTCAAGCTCAGATGATACTCAGGTCTCTGTTTCCCAAACAGGACTGGGGTTACAGGCTCACATAGTCATGCCCAGCTGTTTATGTGGGTCATGGACATATAACTCAGTGGTCTCTATTGCCTCCTCAGGCTCTCATGCTTGTATAAGAAGTGTTCTTAACCACAGAGCAATCTTTCTAGCCAAGCAATATCTTAATCTATTTGCATCTTATTCATATCTATGTATTTATCTGATTTATGTGTTTTATTTATCATTTATTCTAATTTAATGAAATTGATCTGCTGTGCTGTTTGGGCTGTTCCTAAACTGCTGAGCTCAATCAATTCTCCCGCCTCAATGCTGGGATTATAAGTATGAGCTACATTGTCTAGCTTTCACCTGGCTTTATTTACTTATGTTTTTGGAGTTTGTTGTTGTTTTAGTTTTAGTTTTGAAACAGGGTCTCACCCTGTAGCCCAGGCTGGCTTCAAACTCACCATTTAATCCAGACATCCTCAAACTCAGGAGATCTTCCTGCCTCAGCATCCTAAGTGCTATGATTACTGGTATGTCCTATGACCTTTGCACACTCAAGGCAGGAAGAAGTGGTTAGTTTAGGGGAACCCAATACTCAGGAAAGAGGCTGCCTCTACTCATTCATGTCAGATCCTATAGAAGGAATAAGGTCCTCAAGTCCCTGGGCCCAGCCAGTTCTGCCTAGCCTCCCTGTTGGAGCTCTGGACTCAGCCATTTCAATTAGCTGAGGCCCAGAGACAAGTAAATTCAGGAAGGAGCAAGGCAAAGCATGTTGACACCTGTCTGGTCTGTCTGGTTCCTGGTGTCAGGTGTGACTGTAGCCCTGGCAGGGTCCCTGGGATTGTGTCTCCCCTAGGCAGAGCCCGCTCTCCCCTTCTGATACATGCACTTGATTTCTGGCATAAATAAGACTGTCCAAGAGACAAAGTTGTTCCAGAGTAGTCAGGCTGGCACCGAGGTCCTCCTAGGAGGAACTTGGGGACAACCTCTCCTCAAAAGTGACTTCTCTGTACCCTGTTCCAGGAACACCATCAGGTTGGAGGAGAGTCTTGGCAGCAACTGGACCAAATAAATGGAGCAAGAGGTGAGTGGATGGACATGGGGAGGAAGTGGGAGGTGGAATAAGGTGAAAAGGGGGCACAGCAAGAATGAACCGAGAAAGGACAGGTTCTGGGCAGGCCAGAGAAGTCCCTACACTAGTTCTTGAGTTGTGAGGCCCAGAGAAACATGTCCATCTTTGGGAGCCTAGTCTATGCAACAGGGGCTGCGAGGATGACATGAAGCCCTTCATCTGCAGGCTAGGGTGGGAGTTGTTGCTGTCATGTGTCCCATGTGCACTAGTCTGTGGGAAGGGGCATCTCCATGTCTCTATAAATAAAGTGAGTATGCAAAGCAAAGGGGGACTGTCATGGGCCTTGCAGCTGCTCCTCTTCAGCTATCCTTCTGTTCCTATAGAGTCAGTCTTCGTTTCCTGCTATGTACATCTGGAATTTTCAAACAGGACCTGGCCAAAGGCACTCTTCAGGAACCTTACTCTCCCAGCTGCCTCTGCTGTCTCTCCCCCAAGAAATCTGACTGGCCTCAGCCTTACAACAGGTAGTAGTTATATGGAAAAGGAGATCAAGAGTAAACAGAGGCACACTGCTTCCCAGTCCACCAGCCAGCTTGAATGAGATGTTGCTAGTTCTCCCTACTTCTTGACAGCTTCTCTCTCCCTAGACCAGCACTTTCCTCATTTCCTGACCAGACAATCCTCTCCTTTCCTGCCCCATTCTTCTTAAGCAGAAGACCCAAGGGGCAGAAAGACTACTAGAGACTTTTCCAGCTTCAATACCTTGCCCAGCCAATACCAAAAACAACTCTGCTTCTCTGAGAAAATCCTGATAATTGGGTGTGACTCACCCCTTGGGATTTGTGGATGGGTGTCAGCCAAACCCAAGGCCTCTTAGGCACCAGATAGCTGCTGGTCCTGCTGCCTAACGTTTTCAGCCTGCTCCCCTTTGTACTACTTTTGTCTCTGTCACACAGAGTAGTGTCAACCATCAGGAGTATAGTTTCTAGTACCTGTCTGGCTACCAGTGGAATGCCAAGGTCACCTTCCTGCCACCACTATGACACAGATGGAGATTCTTGTGGCTATCTAGAACTCCACCATTTTGTTCCTGGCCACAACCAGTTACTGCCACCTGGTGAGAAGAGTTGGAAACTTGGAAACTAGAGCCCTCAAGTAAAAGAAACACTTTCTATGGTTTTTGTAATTTTTTTTTTTTTCTCAGAACCTTTGTGTCTGCCAGCTGGTCCAAACCTAGCTAAACCTCCTGCTTGCATAAAAGTCAGCTGTTAGAGCAGGTCACTGTACCTGGGCTTGTGACTTGAGTAGTGACACTAATGAAAGGGGTTCTGGAAACATATGGACAAGGAGAGGAACTTGGGACTTCTGGAGCTGCTTCAGCAGCCCCAAGTTCCCAGGAAAGGGAAAGTTGTGGGTCAAAATGCTTTTTTCATGGATCTGAATAGTAGGGTCTGCCAGGCTAGAGTGTAACACCCACACTCAGATGGCACACAGGGACAAGAAGAAAGCTAGGTGGGGAGGGCTGTGGAGGAAGAGGCTTCGGAAGATAGTTGCTTAAGTGCCAAAGAGCCTTGAGGCTCTTCCCCAGAACCTGTCTCCTGCTTCCCCATAGTCCCTGCAAACCTAACCCTAGGCTCCCAGCTGCAGATGCCTGATGACATGCTGAACCTCACTCTCCTCATGAGCCAGGAGGTCACCAAATTGAGCTGGCTATAAAGGCACCCAGGGAACCACAAACCCAAATTCCTGTAGCCAGGGAGATGGGTGGCCCTGATCTTCAGCCAGGGGCAGGCTGGCCTTAGCATCACCCAAATATCCCACTACTGGACAGGTAGCCCTCATCTTTTGTCCTTCTTCTCCTCTTCTTCCTCCTCCTCCCCCCCCTCCTCCTCTTCTTTCTCCTTCTCCTTCTTCTTCTCTCTCTCCCTCTCTCGCTCTCTCTCCCTCTCTCTGTCTCTCTGTCTCTCTGTCATCCAACTTGCCTCAAACTCTCAGCAATCCTCATGCCTCAGCCTCCCAAATGCTTGGATTACATTTATGAACTACTATGCCTGGCTCCTCTTTCTTTTTCTTTCGCTTTTCTTTCTCCCCCCTCTGTTCTCTGCTTCTTTTCTCCTCTCCAATTCTCCCTTTCCTTCTTTTCCTTTTTTCTTTCACCTCTTCCTTACACTTTTCATTTTCTCAAGCAAAGGCTGAGAACCATTAAAATATGGAATCGTTCTTTAAAATAGCCAGTTGTTTCCACTGTGGTCTGGAGATTTCTGAGGCCCATACAGGGTTTCCTTTAGTCTTACTATAGGAAGATAAAAAACTAGAAGTTGCCATTTGCCTGTTTCTGAGGAGTTGGCGCTGGCATCCAGTGGTAGGATGATTGAGTGAAGAGCAGCCTGCTTTTCTTTAGACATTAAGGAGACTATGCTTGGGCTGGGTACAGCTCTCAGCTGGCAGAGTGCTTTCCTAGCATGCAGGAGGTTGTGGGTTTAATCCCCAGCCCCACATAAATGGGTATAGTGACACACCCGTTATAACTCTAGAAGTCAAGGGGTGAAAGCAGGATAATTAGAAGTGCAAGGTTATCCTCTGCTACATACGAAGTTTGGGGCTACATGAGACCCTGTCTCAAAAGTAAAAAGACTGAAAAGATGTAAAACAATGTAACTATTCTTATTATGTTATTGTGCTATTGCTTATAAAATATTTCTGCTAAAAGAAATTGATAATATGAGGAATGCTGAAAATATGCTCTAAATTTCAGCTAAGAAAAGACTAGTTTACTTGTACAGATGCTAAATGACATGGGGTGGCATAAGGAGGGCACACACTGTAGGAGAAGAGGCTCACCTTGGAGTTCATGAGCACCAGCTAAAATGGGAGGTTCAAGCACCTCTTCTGCACATTCTTCTGCCTAAAATTTCTCCATGGGGCAGAAAAATGTCTTCCAAAATGTTATCCTGGGACCTTTCTTGCTGGGTTAAGTTCTGGGTGTTTAGCAGGGGAGGAGAGGGTAGGCAGCAGGAGGGCTTGGGCTGTAGTCTAGGAAGCCATGAAGATCTGGCATACAAGTGGCCTAGCGGGAGCTCCCAGGTGCAGCCAGTATGTTTCTGCAGGTGAGTACATGAGCATCTTTGAGGCCCAGGGATTCAAGTGGGAGCTGCACCAGGTGGTACAGATGCCGTTGAGGGAGAAAGAAGTGGCTCAGTTTCCAGACCAGCTGTCCATCTCCTGTGCTATCTCCCGTGGCTTCCAGCTGAGCTGCTGTGTTCCCAGAACAGGCCTGATCTACACTGCTGCCTGGAGTCCCAGGGGTGGCAGCCACAGTAAGAGTTGGTTGGGGGTGAATGGGCAGGGTTGGTTTATTCCAGGCAGGTAGTCTTCAGTTCATAGGAAATACAGGCTACATCTCTGGCTGGGAGTTGGGGGTCCAAGTCCAATATTGTGTCCACTCTATCAGAACAATTCCAGTTCTATTGATACAATGCAACTACACGAGGAGGTAACTTTTGCTAAGATGCTTCCATCTGCACACTCCCACTTAAGTCCGCCAGTAAAATCAATGAAATTAGTTTGATAATACTCCCCATTTCATAAATAAGGAACTGTAGAATGTAAATCCTGGAGCTTGAGACCCTCTGATGCCTTTTGGCAAAACCTATGTTCTGCCCTTAGTAGCTGGATACCACTGGGCTCTTCTCCCATTGCTTCATTCTTATCTGAAATTACTAGATACTGCTTTCTTTTGTTTTAGTGTGTGAATGTGTGTATGCAAGTTCACATTTGTGTGGATACATGGTTTGCAGCCTGTGCATAAAAGTCAGAGGTTGATATGATGGATCTTCCCTTTATTTTTGGGTGTTTTTTTTGAGGCAGGGTTTCTTACTTGAACCCAGAGCTTGCCAGTTTGGCTAGCCAGTTTGCCCTAGGGAATCCCCTGTCTTTACCTCTTAACCATTAGGATGATAAGCAGCCTCCATGCCTAGCCAGCATTTCTATGGGTCCTCATATTTGCATAGTGAACGCTTTATTCACTATGCCATTTCACCACCACCCAACTACTCCCCAAACCTGACTCCTATGAGACACTTAACCAGTATGTATGGGCCTGCTGGGTTCTCATTTGCTCCAGTCAGTAATGGGTCACTTTCTTTATATCTTACCTTCAGCCTCCTTGCACAACACGTCAGACTTTCAATGCGTTGTACAGGCTGTTCAGCACTGCCCCACAGTTGATACCATGTACATTTGTATCCTGCAAAGTCAGGACTTGGCTCCTCTCATGGCTCCTGTCTCCATCACCATCAATCAGGGTATGTGGTGCTTGGGGTCCCAGTGGGCTAATCCCTCAATGGCTCTTGGAGCCTTGGAGCATGGGCCTCTTCCTTGATGTTCCTCTGTCACAGGCCACTGAGGCAAGTGCCAAGGCCAACACAGGTTTCTGCCCAACACAGGCTGTGGCTGGATCATAGCTACTTAATCTTCTCTTATCACCTTTCTTCAGACGGAGACACCTCCTGCCCTGAGAATGTCTCGGAGGTTGCCTGGAATGTCACCAAAGCTGACCGCATGACACAGGCCCCATGTTCCATGAATAAAAAGGATGTGGTAAAGAGATATTGTGGGTCTGACCGGGCTTGGGGGACCATCGAAAGCAACTGCACAGAGGCAAGGATCCTGAATTTGTTTTATAAAACCCAGGTAAAGATTCTACCCCCATGCCTCTTCTATGGGCTGTACATCCTTCCTTCCCTCCCTCCTTCCCTCAGAACGCAGGTTTAGGAACCTTTCCCTAGTCCAGCCCACTGTTCTTCAGCTTCTCACACCTGGAGCCTTAACAGAGCCAGGAAGGAGGCATGGGGCCTTCAGAGACCTCCAGAGGTTGGGATGCTATTTAGCATTGCTTGTCTCAAGTCAGTTTCACCCAATGTCTGTCCTCCCACCTGTCCATGCACTCCTTGTTCTGCACCTGCCCTTGTGATAGGGTATGGAATGGAGTAAGTTTCTGGGAAGGAGACGATGGTCTCTTCTTGGTGAGGAGTCTCCTACTACCTTGCCCTTTTTCCTCTGTCTTGTCTGTTAGCTGCTGCTGGCAGGCCATGGCAAGCCTGCCAATGAGGTGCCACAGATCCTGAAGCAGCTGCATAGGCAGGTGGAGGTTACCAACACCCCCTCTGGCTTACAGAAACTGCTGCATACAGTGACATTACTGGCTGAAGTTGTAGAAAAGACTAGAACACAGCTTGACCACAGTGCCCTGAAGGTAAGATCTCAGAGCCATACTGGGGAACTTGGTGGAGGCTTTTTCCCTATGGACACTTTTGGCCATTTGACATCATGAGCCTAGAGCTCAGGTGATTGCTCCTGGACCCTCTCTGCTCTTAGACCCAAGTCTCCAAAGCCACAGAGTGTGGAGGTCTAATGCTGGAAATGCTAGAAGACAGGAAGAGGTGTGGAGCCATAAGTACAGAGACATGCATTGGCACACAGCATTCTGAATAACACACACACACACACACACACACACACTCACTCACATCATGTCCAAATGGATATAGTCCAAAGCAGGACCCTTACTGAACAAACCTGAATCAATAACAATAGGCATTGACTCCACATACCCTTCCTGTCTGTGACTATACAGCAAATATGGTAGCACAGGCCTCATGTGGCCCTTAACTTCCCTAATACTGGCCACCATTCCTAGCTTTGCAGAACTAGAGGGGTGAAGGAATTGGAGAAGAGCCCTCTTAGGACCTGGATGGCCCAAAGGGATGGAAGAGGAATACTCATCAGGCAGAGGGCCTGGGTATGGATCAGGAGATCACATATCTGAGATGTCTCAGGGAGTTAGCTGAACCTCATTCATCTCATCCAGAAAGTCTGCTTTACAGACTTGCTTGTCATCCTGTCCCCTTTTCTTTCTAGGCTTGAACTAGGAAGGGAAGGGGTGGGGTCTATAGGTCCCAGTGCCCTGGCACTGTGAGTTTGGACAGATCACACTCCTTTCTCTGTTGGGTGCTGCAGGATTTCCTGATAACCACAGACAAGATCCTGGACATGAACGGCAGCTCTTTGTGGACCCTGGCCCAAGCTCAGAAGCCCTCGATGATCTCAGATTTTCTGCAGGCTGTGGAGATTTTGGTACATAGCCTGAGCCAACAACATCAACCCTTCTCCTTCAACTCATCCAATGTGCAGCTGCAAAGCCAGCTCTTCCAATCTACATCCACACTTACTCCTAGCTACCAAATGTCTTTCTCCACATGGCCCCTCCTGGAGGCACAGATTTCATGGCACTCATTGGCCCCACTGGTTGACAGTGGAATCAACATCAGTATTAGCAGCCTGGTGCTACAAAAACTGGACCGCATTCTGCCTCCAAACTATGAACAAAGGCTGCTAGGAAGTGCCCAATATACCACTCCTGGTCCAATCCTTGTCATCTCCATCATTGCAGGTGGTCAGACCTTCACCCAGGCAGAGGTCATCATAGACTTTGCGGACATGAATGGAACCATGCACTGTGTTTTTTGGAGTTACAGTCTCTTCCAGGGCCAGGGGGGGTGGTCAAATGAAGGGTGTCAGGCACAAACGACCAGTACCGGCCCTACCACTCGGTGCATCTGCCAGCATCTTACTGCCTTCTCCATCCTCATGTCCCAACACACCATTCCAGAGAATCTTGTCCTGGAGTTGCTGAGCCAGGTGGGCCTAGGAGCTTCCATACTGGCACTGCTTGTGTGCCTGGGCATGTACAGGCTGGTATGGAGAGCTGTGGTACGGAACAAAGTTGCCTTCTTTCGCCATGCTGCCCTGTTTAACATGGTGGTCTGCTTATTGGCTGCAGATACCTGTTTCCTAGGAGCCCCACTCCTTCCTCCCAACTATCACAGCCCACTCTGCCTGGCTGCTACCTTCCTGGGTCACTTTTTCTACCTGGCTACTTTCTTCTGGATGTTGGCACAAGCCTTGGTGTTGGCCCACCAGTTGCTTTTTGTCTTCCATCAACTTTCCAAGCACATAGTTCTCTCCCTGATGGTAATCATGGGCTACCTGTGCCCACTGGGGTTTGCAGGTGTCACCCTGGGCCTCTACCTGCCTCAGGAGCAATACCTGAGGGAGAAGACATGCTGGTTGAATGGACATGAAGTATCACTATACACCTTCAGTGGGCCAGTGTTGATCATCGTGGGTGTGAATGGGCTGGTACTAGTCATTGCTGTGCTGAAGTTGCTGAGACCTTCATTGTCAGAAGGGCCCCCAGTGGAGAAACGACAAGCTTTTATTGGGGTACTCAAGGCCCTTCTTGTTCTCACACCTGTCTTTGGCCTCACCTGGGGATTAGGCGTGGCCACTCTGTTAGAGCAATTCTCCACAGTCTCTCAATACCTCTTCACCATTCTCAATAGCCTCCAGGTAGGTTGCAGGGGGGTGACTATGCCCCCTGGTATCTTAGATGGTCCCAAGCACTAGGTTCAGAAATTTTAGAATGCTTATGCATAGATCTCAGTTCCTCTACTGGGTAACTTTGAATAGTTATATAACTTCTCAGAGTTTTGTTTTGTTTTGTTTTAGTATCTTATTTGTTTTATTTATTTGAGAAAGAAAGTCAGAGTGACAGTGAGAGAGAGAGAGAATGAATGGGCACACCAGGGCTTTCAGCCACTGCAAATGAACTCCAGATGCATGTACCACCTTGTGTATCTGGCTTACATGGGTACTGGGGAATCAAACCTGGATCCTTAGGCTTTGTGGGCAAGTGCCTTAACCACTAACCCATCCCTCCAGCCCTGGTTTTCTTATATATGTAAAATCATATCTGTTCTTGTCAGAGAAGTCAAGAACCTGTCAATACCCAATCTTTGGATATCCCCTTTGTAACCTTAACAATAAGAAAGGCACCTGAAATGGAACCAATGCACCAGTGGTGCCAATGTGCAGGAAGACTATGCAGCATCAGGGTGATGTGGATTTGACACTGAAAGGAGAGGGAACAAGATGATTTGATTCCCTCATCCTTGACCAGCTAATCCGTACCCCTCTTCTTAGGGTGTCTTCATCTTAGTGTTTGGTTGCCTCACAGACAAGAAGGTGAGTCTGCCCAGTTAACCCCCCATCTTCCTGGTACCCTGGAAGCTGGGATGTGCGGTCATAATGGGGGCATTTACCTTCCTGCAGGTACGAGAGGCTTTACGGAAACGCTTCAGCCACACAAAGCCCTCAGGCTCTGCCATATCCCTGGTGAGTTGCTGGCTTCAAAGAGCCTCAGCTGTCTATGAGAGCAGGCTGGCCTTCCCCAGCAAAGAGAGGCACAACGAGGAGTGGAGACATGATGGGAGAGTGGAGATTTTTACAGTGAGCAGCTTTCAAGTTCAAGTTCTCCAGCCCTGAGAGAGCAACCAGTATAGTCAGAATAGGGTTTCCATGTTCCTAATGACCACCAGGATGTCTGGTGACATTCATGGACCTGGTTTCTCCCATCTAAAATTCTGTCTCTGGTAGCATTTGGAGAGAAAAAACAGAGTGGAGTTTCATATAGCTGAAAGTTCCTGGGATTAATGTTGCCCAGGATAGGAACAGGTAAGAATGACAAAACAGAGACACTTTTTTCACAGGAAGGTTGACTAATAATGATCATCTCTTTTTAAGGCCACAAATGAAACCTACATCTCAGAACATAGCAAAGGAAGAGGTGAAAATGCCAGGTGAGAATTAGCTTCTAGAAAGCAGTGTGGACATGGAGTATGGTTGTAACAAAGGACCTCTGACCAAATCCTCTTCCCACCTCCTTGCTAGGGATTAACCTAAAATTTTGCTTCCTCTCCCCACCCCCTTGCTAGGGATTAACCTAGGACTTTACTAACCAACACCTCCCTTTTTTTAGAAATTTTGAGACAGACTCTTGATAAGCTTTACTAAGGCTAGCCTTGAACTCACTGTATATCTAGCCTAGACAGGCAATGAATTTGCCTCAGCTTCCTGAGTACTAGAATTACAGGCGTGTGTTACCATGTGTTGCTCTGGCCAGAGTGTGGTCATTCCCAAGTAGGCCTCAGAGAGCAAGGGCACAACATCAACAAATATACACACTATTCAAAATAGAAAGTCTTTTTCACAATTTTTAAATTCTTCTGAACAACCCTTGCCTTAGCTAGGGCACTAGTACATTCCTGTAATCCCTGCCCAAAGGAGGCTGAAGCAGGAAGATTGAGAGTTCAAGCCTTGCCGGGCTACATAGCAAAACCCTATCCAAACAAACAAACAAACAAAAAACTTTAAAAAAAAAAAAAAAAAAGAAAGCTAACCAATGTTTTCTTTGAATGAATTGCCATAATATTATGGGCTTAGTATACAGAAGCAAAAGCAAATGTATATAGGGCCAGTGTCATGTCCTCAGTCCTGAACCTCAGGGTGAGCTTATTTTTACAGGAAAGATGGCACTTCAGGGTAAAACATAGGAACCAATGTTCCCACAGGAAGATGAGGATGTGTGCAGAAATCTAGATGAGTTCACAGGCCAATAGATACTCTGAACCATTCTCCCCTTCCAGAACTCACACCTCAAGAAAGGCTTCTATTTACATTAGTCATGTTCATTCCTCTTGAAGCTTACCCAACCCCACCCTTAAAATATCCAAGCAAGTATAGCATTAAAAACTAGCTAAAGCCACTCAATGACCAAATGTCTATAACAATAATCAACAAATATCAAAGTTCAAAAGAATTTCAAGTCAAACTGTGCCAGGCAGTTAGTTTTTCAGTAATCAACAATACATGTTACAGATACAATGGATATAAGGTAGCTTTATTTTAGCTACTCAGTAATTTCTTTTCTGATTATTTTTTTTTTGGTAGTTATGAAGAAAGGATGACTAACTGACATAAACTTCTGATCTTCTAAACACTGAAGATGAAGGGCAGAACTTTGTTGCTTTTCAAGGTTTAGGAAAAGTGAAGTCCTTTCCATTAACCTTTAAAATAACTATGTTACATATATTTATAAACAAAGGCACATCATTAAAAATTTAAAGTGATGGGTTGGAGGGACACAGTTCAAGTGCTTGCCTATGAAGCCAAAGGACCCAGGTTCAATTCCCCAGGACCCATGTAAGCCAAATGCACAAGGTGGCACATGCACCTGGAGTTTGTTTTTAGTGGCTGAAGGCATTGGTGCTACCATTCTCTCTCCTCTTTCTCCCTCTCACTCTCTCTCTCCCTCTCTCTCTTTCTGTCTGCCTGTTTTTTTCTCTCTCTCTCTCTCTCAAATAAATAAATAAAAATTTAAAAGTATTTAAAGTAAGGAAACAATAACATTGACAAGCAAGATGCAAGGAGAAAGATTACAACTACTGGAATTTAAAGGGGACAAAATCAAGCTAAAGCAAGATACAGGCAAGTAAGATTTAAGAAAAGGGGACAAACACCAAGATATGTGGCTGAATTAATAGAACACAAAATACATAATGACAGGCTTTCAAGAAAAAAAAAATCAATGAAAATTTTTTAATGAGTCAATCTTTCAAAATTATACAATCTATCAATATTTTTAATAAAATTGGATGGGAACATTTTCTGTTAAAATAAAAATGGATATGCTGACACATGTTAAAGAAAAGTTTTTTCCTTACAAATACTGCATTTTCATTTAATGATTTGTGTCCATATTCAAATGCTTGAGAAATTAGCCTAAGTGTTTCTATAAATTGATAGAATCATACTTTCTAATAGAACAGATTAATTTATCAGGGCTGTTGTGTGGTAATTTGAATATATGTCCCCCATAAATTCAAGTCTTAAAACTAAACTGGCTAGAGGAGGCATCAATGGGGGAAGATCCTAAAGTCCCACTGTAAGGTAGGGTGTCATTGGGGGTTGGATCTGAATTTCAGCCCAAAGGTATGCAGAGAGGTTTGAGCTCTGGGGTACTGCTTGATGCAAGAATTTTGTATTTTTGCTTTTGTTGGTGTTTTTTTCTGGATGATATTTTTCTCTCTGTGCTTGGATTTATGAATGGGAAATAGATTCTTCCACCATTTGATGGAACTTCCCCTGGATCTGTAAGCTTGAAATAAATTCCTTCCTTCCATGCACTGTGTCTTGTTGGATATTCATCCCAGGAACATGAGGATGTCTACTAACATGCTGCGATAGGCCTGCCTGAGCTATGTATTAAAAACCTGTCTCACAAAAATCAAGAACTGGAGAGGTAGCTCAGTAGAGTGCTTGCTTGATACACCCAAGGATCTAGATTTGATCCCCAGACTGAAGATTCAGTAATAGATACATACATACATACATACATACATACATACATACATACATACATAATAGCACAGTTCTTGCTGTTACCTCTCTTTTAGAGAATTAACTGAATAATGCTTAAAAGAGGTCTACATTTTTTTTCTTTTATTTTTTTTCAAACTTTTTGTTCATTTTTATTTATTTGAGAGCGACAGACACAGAGAGAAAGACAGATAGAGGGAGAGAGAGAGAATGGGCGCACCAGGGCTCCCAGCCTCTGCAAACGAACTCCAGACGCATGCGCCCCCCTTGTGCATCTGGCTAACGTGGGACCTGGGGAACCGAGCCTCGAACCGGGGTCCTTAGGCTTCACAGGCAAGCGCTTAACTGCTAAGCCATCTCTCCAGCCCTTTTTTTTTTTCAAAATTTTTGTTCATTTTTATTTATTTGAGAGCGACAGACACAGAGAAAAAGACAGATAGAGGGAGAGAGAGAGAATTTTTTTTTCATTTATATCATTAGATTTTAGTATTTGGGTAGAATTTCCTTATATAAGACATACAAATGAGGGGCTGGAGAGATGGCTTAGCTGTTAAGGTGCTTGCCTGCAAAGCCAAAGGACCCAGGTTAAATTCCCCAAGTCCCATGTAAGCCAGATACACAAGGGGGCGCACATATCTGGAGTTCATTTGCAATGGCTGGAGACCCTGGCACGCCCATTCTCTCTCTCTCTCTCCCCATTTCTGTATCTCTCTTTGTTTCTAATAAATAAATAAAAATAAAATATTTTTTAAAAGATAAACAAATGGCCAGGTATGGTGGCTCACACCTTTCCCCTCCTTCTCTCCATTAATCTCTTTTATTTTGATGTCTTTCTTTTCTGTTCTTCCTATTATGAGGGTCTTATGAAGGTATTTCTAGGCACTGTGAGGTCATAGATATCATGACCAATTTCTGTCTGGACAATTGCATTTTAAGCAGTCCTACCCTTCCTTCCACTCTTACATTCTTTCCACCACCTCTTCTGCAATGGACCCTGAGCCTTGGAGGGTGTGATAGAGATGTTTCAGGGCTGAACACCCTTCTGTCACATCTTCTCAGTACTATGGTGCCTTTTGCTTCTCTAACCAAAAGTAAAGGTAGCATTAATATATGGGTATGAATGTTAAATAAAGTGCTTATACGGAAGTTTGGTGGGCATAATATATGCATTTAACCAGACAAGAGCAGATATTATATTTCTAAGGCTCATGACCTCCCCCACCATAGGCCTTTGATTAGGTTTTTAGTATCAGGCATATATTCCTTCCCATAAAGCAGGTCTGCAGTCCAATTAGAGAGCAGTTGGTTCATTTTTTTCTTTTTACCTTTGGGGAGCAATATAAAGTTACCTATTGTGTGAATTTATTTCTAATTTTAAATTTATTTTATTTTTTATATTTTTTTAATAAAAAGGTTGTTTTATCCCCAATCTAAATTCTGCTGAGGGTCTTCTTTGGTAGGGCTGATATTCACTGTGAGGACCAAGAGGCTTCAGTCTTTATGTGGGGGTCGGATATGGTGCCTTAAGCTATTCCCACCCACCCTGAGGCTATTATAATCTTTACTCTGCCCTGTAGACAGCTTCACATTGCTGGGATGAACATCTACACCAGACACAGTTCATGGGAAGAATGGGATTTATTTCGGCTGACAGATCCAAGGGGAAGTTCCATCAATGGTGGAAGAAGCTGACTCCCATTCATAAAGCAAAGGCAGAAAGAGAAACCACCAGCAGCCAGCAAAACCAAAAACCAGCAAGAAAGAATTGCAGCAAGGACCCCAGAGCTCAAACCTCTATGCATACCTTTGGACTGGAATTCAGATCTGCCCCAAAGACAACTTTGGGCCAGACCCCAGGATGCACCCCCACCACCCAAGTGACACTTCTTCCAGCCAGGAGGCTGGAAAACCAAGTTACAAGCTTAAAACACCTGTGCTTAAGGGGAAACATACATTCAAACTTCACTCAACCCTCTTCTGCAATGTTCCCTGAGCCTTGGTGGGCAAGATAAAGACATGATTTAGTGTTGCTTTCTCTGTAGCCTCTGGATCTCTGTGTTGATGAGATTGGAGTGACCACAATGTCTGTTGCCATTTCCTGGGAACTGGTTTTCAGGATAGCCATGAGAGCAGGATTCATCTCACCACTTCCTGTGTAATAACTTCTGGGCCTACGCAGATGAAGTTGAGGTGACCCATCTCATGGTAGGCAGACAGCATTCTCTTCTGGATGTATCCTGGTTCTCCCTGGTATCTGTAAGACAGAACCAATTCTCCAACCAAAATTGATAGCAGTTTGAATTAAAGGGGCTATGCCTATTTATTAGATTTATTGATGTGCATATGCACTCTTGGTTTGTTTGGTTTTGCTTTTCAAAGTAGGGTCTCATTCTAGCCCAGGCTGACCCAGAATTCACTATGTAGTCTCAGAGTGGCCTTGAGCTCACAATGATCTTTCTACTTCTGTCTCCCGAGTCCTGGGATTAAAGTCATGAGCCATTATTCCTGGCTCCATGCTTCTTAAAGAGCACTGGAGGTCCTCTCTGGAACCTATGGGTTTCCTGTCCTAGGGAATCTGGCTTGAATCACACAGCCAAATATGAGTTTTCACCCCACCGAGTGGGTGTCATGTCCAATCCATGAGCATCTGGTGGCTTGTATCAGCTGTGCACCACTATTGCACAACTGCGTACTTCTTGCTCAGCTAGTTGATTTTGTAACTGGCAGGATCTTCTGCTTATTCAATCTGTTAGCAACTATTATTTTCTACTCACTCACATAGTACTTTCTGGCACTATGAGGAATAGCTGGGACAAAAGCTGGATTTCCTCCCAGTTTCATCATGGTCACTTGATGTCATGTGGCCACAGCCTGTGGTGTGTTCAGCAATAGCAACTTACCTTTTAGTTCTTGCAGGTAACCAAGGGTTTGGGCAATGGCTTATATTATTTTGGGGACCTCACATCTCCCTGAACAACAGCTCACTATGGAGAGGACCCAATTCTGTCTCTAGAAATTATTAGTCAGAGCCCATGGTTCTAGGATTATGCTTTCTCTACCTTTTATGTGACTCTTCTGTTCAGGTTCCACTTCCTTTATTGAACGTAGTGACTGGTAAAATGGTATCTAGGAAGTTTTCTGTGAAATTGATTCATGTTGCCTTTAGTTCCTTAGTTTTTAATATTCTCCCCTTCCTCTGTACCTGGAGGTTTTTCAATCCTTTTCTTTTCATTCTTTTTCATTTTCTTTCTCTTTTTCTTTCTTTCTTTATGAGTAGGGTACATAATTTTTTTCTTTTTTTTAAATTTTTATTAACATTTTCCATGATTATAAAATATATCCCATGGTAATTCCCTCCCTCCCCACACACACACTTTCCCATTTGAAATTCCATTCTCCATCATATTACCTCCCCATTACAATCATTGTAATTACATATATACAATATCAACCTATTAATTATCCTCCTCCCTTCCTTTCTCTACCCTTTATGTCTCCTTTTTAACTTACTGGCCTCTGCTACTAAGTATTTTCATTCTCACGCAGAAGCCCAGTCATCTGTAGCTAGGATCCACATATGAGAGAGAACATGTGGCGCTTGGCTTTCTGGGTCTGGGTTACCTCACTTAGTATAATACTTTCCAGGTCCATCCATTTTTCTGCAAATTTCATAACTTCATTTTTCTTTACCGCTGAGTAGAACTCCATTGTATAAATGTGCCACATCTTCATTATCCACTCATCTATTGAGGGACATCTAGGCTGGTTCCATTTCCCAGCTATTATAAATTGAGTAGCAATAAACATGGTTGAGCACGTACTTCTAAGGAAATGAGATGAGTCCTTCGGATATATGCCTAGGAGTGCTATAGCTGGGTCATATGGTAGATCAATGTTTAGCTGTTTTAGGAACATCCACACTGTTTTCCACAATGGCTGAACCAGATTGCATTCCCACCAGCAGTGCAGAAGGGTTCTTCTTTTTCCACATCCCCGCCAACATTTATGATCATTTGTTTTCATGATGGTGGCCAATCTGACAGGAGTGAGATGGAATCTCAATGTAGTTTTAATCTGCATTTCCCTGATGACTAGTGATGTAGAACATTTTTTTAGATGCTTATATGCCATTCGTATTTCTTCCTTTGAGAACTCTCTATTTAGCTCCATAGCCCATTTTTGATTGGCTTCTTTGATTCCTTATTATTTAACTTTTTGAGTTCGTTGTATATCCTAGATATTAATCCTTTATCAGCTGGCGAAGATTTTTTCCCATTCTGTAGGTTGCCTCTTTACTTTTTTCACTGTGTCCTTTGCGGTGCAAAATCTTTGTAATTTCATTAGGTCCCAGTGGTTAATCTGTGGTTTTATTGCCTGAGCAATTGGGGTTGTATTCAGAAAGTCTTTGCCAAGACCAATATGTTGAAGGGTTTCCCCTACTTTTTCCTCTAGCAGTTTCAGAGTTTCCGGTCTGATGTTAAGGTCTTTAATCCATTTGGACTTAATTCTTGTGCATGGCGAGAGAGAAGAATCTATTTTCATCCTTCTGCAGATATATATCTAGTTTTCAAAACACCATTTGCTGAAGAGGCTGTCTCTTCTCCAATGAGTATTTTTGGCATTTTTATTGAATATCAGGTGGCTATAGCTACTTGGGCTTACATCTGGGTCCTCTATTCTGTTCCACTGATCTACATGTCTGTTTTTGTGCCAGTACCATGCTGTTTTTGTTACTATGGCTCTGTAGTATAGGGTAAAATCAGGTATGGTGATACCACCAGCCTCTTTTTTGTTGCTCAGTATTATTTTAGATATTCGAGGTTTTTTGTGATTCCAAATGAATTTTTGGATTGTTTTTTCTATTTCCATGAAGAAAGCCTTTGGAATTTTGATAGGGATTGCATTAAATGTGTAGATTGCTTTAGGTAAGATTGCCATTTTCACAATATTGATTCTTCCAATCCAGGAACAAGGGATGTTTCTCCACTTTCTAGTGTCTTCTGCAATTTCTCGCTTGAGTGTTTTAAAGTTCTCATTGTATAGATTCTTTACTTCCTTGGTTAGGTTTATTCCAAGGTACTTTATTATTTTTGATGCAATTGTGAATGGAAGTGATTCTCTGATTTCATCCTCTGTGTGTTTGTTGTTAGCATATATGAAGGCTACTGATTTCTGTGTATTTATTTTGTATCCTGCTACATTGCTGTAGGTTTTGATCAGCTCTAACAGCTTGCTAGTAGAGTCTTTAGGGTCCTTTATGTATAGAATCATGTCATCTGCAAATAATGATAACTTGATTTCTTCCTTTCCAATTTGTATCCCTTTTATGTGTGTCTCTTGCCTTATTGCTATGGCTAAGACTTCCAAAACTATATTAAATAAAAGTGGGGACAGTGGACACCCTTGTCTTGTTCCTGATTTTAGTGGAAAAGCTTCCAGTTTTTCCCCATTTAGTAATATGTTGGCTGTAGATTTGTCATAAATAGCCTTTATTATATTGAGATATGTTCCTTCTATTCCCAGTCTCTGTAGTACTCTGTAGGACATCATGAAGGGATGTTGGATTTTGTCAAATGCTTTCTCTGCATCTAATGAGATGATCATGTGAATTTGTCCTTCAACCCATTTATGTAATGTATTACATTTATAGATTTGTGTATGTTGAACCATCCCTGTATCTCTGGGATAAAGCCTACTTGGTCAGGGTGAATGATCTTTTTGATATACTCTTCTATTCTGTTTGCCAATATTTTGTTGAGAATTTTTGCATCTATGTTCATGAGGGAGATTGGTCTGTAATTTTCTTTTTTTGTTCTATCTTTGCCTGGTTTTGGTATCAGGGTAATGCTGGCCTCATAGAAGGAGTTTGGAAGAATTCCTTCTTTATCTATTTCCTGGAAAAGCTTAAGAAGCAATGGTGTTAGCTCTTCCTTAAAAGTCTGGTAAAATTCAGCAGTGAATCCGTCCGGGCCTGGGCTTTTTTTCGTTGGGAGATTATTGATAACTGTTCAGATCTCCATGTTTGTTATAGGTCTATTTAAGTGATTAATCTCATTTTGATTTAATTTAGGTAGGTCATATAAATCAAGGAAAGCATCCATTTCTTTCAGATTTTCATACTTTGTGGAGTATATGCTTTTATAGTATGTCCCTATGATTTTTTGAATTTCTCTGGAATCTGTTGTGATGTTACCTTGTTCATCTCTGATTTTATTAATTTGTGTCTCTTCTCTCTTTCTTTTGGTCAGATTTGCTAAGGGTTTATCAATCTTGTTTATCCTTTCAAAGAACCAACTCTTTGTTTCATTAATTCTTTGGATTGTTCTTTTTGTTTCTATTTCATTAATTTCTGCCCTAATCTTTATGATTTCTTCCCGTCTACTGATTTTTGGTTTGCCTTGTTCTTTTTCCAAGGCTTTAAGGTGAAGCATTAGGTCGTTTACTTGCGACCTTTCTAATTTCTTAATATAGGCACTCAAGGCTATAAATTTACCTCTTAGAACTGCTTTCATTGTGTCCCAGAGATTTTGGTATGTTGTGTTCTCATTATCATTTGACTCTATAAATTTTTTGATTTCCTTTTTGATTTCTTCATTGACCCATTCATCACTTAGTAGTGTATTGTTTAGTTTCCATGATTTCGTGTATGCTCTATAGCCTTTCTTGCTACTGATTTGTAGTTTAATTCCATTGTGGTCATATAGAATGCAAGGAATTATTTCAATTTTCCTGAATTTGTTAAGATTTTCTTTGTGTCCTAATATATGGTCTATTTTAGAGAATGTTCCATGTGCTGCTGAAAAGAATGTATATTCTGCAGCCTTTGGATGAAATGTCCTGTATATATCTGTTAAGTCCATTCCTTCTATGACCTCATTTAGTCCAGATGCCTCTCTGTTTATTCTTTCCCGGGATGACCTGTCAATTGATGACAGTGGGGTGTTAAAGTCTCCCACCACCACTGTGTTTGGTGTTATCTGTGACCTTAGTTCTAATAGTGTTTGTTTGATGAATTTGGGAGCCCCCATGTTAGGTGCATATATGTTTAGGATTGTAATGTCCTCCTGTTGGAGTGTGCCTTTAATCAATATAAAGTGACCTTCCTTATCTTTCTTGACTAACGTCGGACTAAAGTCTACCCTGTCTGATATTAGGATAGCAACCCCTGCTTGTTTTCTAGGCCCATTTGCTTGAAACACCATCTTCCAACCTTTCACCCTAAGATAATGTCTATCCTTTGTAGAAAGGTGAGTTTCTTGGAGACAACAAATTGTAGGATCCTGCTTTGTAACCCAGTCTGCAAATCTATGTCTTTTCGTTGGGGGCATTGAGGCCATTGATATTAAGAGATATTATTGAAAGTTGTGTATTTATGTTTGCCATTTGTGTGTGTGTTTCTGGTTCTACCTGTGCTCTCTTCTGTTAACTAGTATTTGAGTATTGCTTGTTTTTTCTAGGTTCCTTATATGTGTGCTTTTCCTTTTCTTCTGCATGGAGGATTCTATCAAGTATTTTCTGTAGAGCTTGTTTTGTCTTCAAATACTCCTTTAACCTGCTTTTGTCATGGAATGTCTTTATTTCTCCATCTATTTGAATGGATAACTTTGCAGGATAAAGTAACCTTGGTTGACAGTTGTTATCTTTCAGAACTTGGAATATATTACTCCAAGCCCTTCTGGCTTTAAGAGTTTGTGTGGGATAATCTGCTGTAATCCTGATGGGTTTGCTTTTGTAGGTAACTTGATTTTTCTCTCTAACTGCTTTCAATATTTTTTTCTTTGGTGTGTGTGTTTGGAAGTTTGATTATAATATGGCGAGGAGAGGTTCTTTCTGGGTTTTGTCTGGCTGGGGTTCTAAAGGCTTCTTGTATCTGCATTGGCACCTCTTTCCCAATTTGGGGAAAATTTTCTTCTATGATTTTGTTGAAGATGCCTACTATGCCTCTGGAGTGGAGTTCTTCTCCTTCTACTATGCCCTGAATTCTTATATTGGATCTTTTCATAGTGTCCTGAATATCTTTTAATTCCCACTCATAATTGTCTATAAGTTTGTCTTTCTCTTTGTTGGACTGCATTAGGTCTGCCACCTGTTCTTCTAGCTTAGATATTCTGTCCTCTCCCTCATCCATCCTACTGGTGAGATTTTCTACAGAGTTTTTTATTTCATTAACTGTGTTCTTCATTGCTAGTAATTCTGACTGGTGTTTCTTCATTATTTCTATTTCCTTATTTATGTCTTGTATTGCCTTCTTTATTTCATTAAATTGGTGTCTTGCATCTTCTTTGATTCCTTTGATTTCCTCATTGATTTCTTCTTTGATTGTTTTGATGTGTTCTTTGACCTCTTTGAATATATTTATAATCATTCTTTTGAACTCTTTCTCAGGCATTTCCTCTAACTCTTTCTCACTGGAGGACATTTCTGATGCATTAATACATTTAGGTGGATTTATATCGTCTTGCTTTTTAGTGTTTATTGTGTTATAATGTATATATTTTTGCATCTTGGATTAAGTTAATGCTTGGATTTTCTAGCTAGCTGGGTATTCTTAGCTGTATCAATTGATTTGATGTAATATATTTTCAGGGTAGGACCTTAAGGTGTTAGGTGTGGCTCTTAAGACTCTCAGAGTATCTACAAGATGTTCTTAGGGGTTGAGTTTCCCTGCTATAGGAGTATTCAAGCAGGCTGAGTGGAATAAAATACAGGTAGATTCTAAAATTTAACTAAACACTGTACACATTCAATCAAAAACAGCCCTGAGTATGTATGCAAGAGTAGTTATTATAATGACCAGATCCTCTATCAACAAAGAGGTTAAGATTTCTGGTCTGTTGAGGGATCCAAGTCTGCTTGTGACCAAGTGAGACCCTTCGCTGGTGCAATCCCAGTTACCTTGGATGAGTTTGGTCTTGGTCAAGTTGCTGCCTGGGTCGTCGGACTGCTGTTCTGATTTCTGGAGCTGGGCACTTGCTTTTCCTGTGGGGCAATCCGAGCCTGGCAAGTGTGGTCCTGCAGATCAGCACCCCTGCTGCTGGAACTGCTGCTGCTCAAGCTGCCCCTGCTGGGACTGTAGCCACTGCTGCTGAAGGTGTTGCTTCTGGACCCACCGCTGCTGCTGCCTCTGCTGCTGCTGTAGCTGCCACTGCTGGAACCACCACTGCTGCTGAAGCTGCTGCTGCTGTGTCCACTGCCACTGCTCCCCCTGAAGCTGCTGCTGCCGAGTCTGCCACTGCTGCCACTCCTGGGTCTGCTGCTGCTGGGGCCGCTGTTACTGGTGCTGGAGCCGCTGATGTTGCTGCCGAACTCTGCTCCTGCTTGGGTCCCGCTGTCAGCCCAAGTTGGCATGGCCGGGTCCCGGGCCGCTGCTCTGTTCACCAGAGCTGGGCTCAGGCGGTGGGGGGGGGGGGGAGGGAGCTGCAGCTGCTCTGGTTCTCTCGCTGCTCCAAGCGTTCTTCTACCTCGCGGTCTGCTCCTCCGTTGCTCACTGCTGCTCTCCCCTCCCGTTTCCCGAGTTACGGAGAGCGAGGGAAAGCTCCCGCACCTGGCTTTTCCTGTGGCTGGAGCCGAGCCTGGCCGCTTTCTGGTGCGCTGCGGCAGCGGCGGTTGGCCAAGCTGCCGGAGCTGCTTTTCCCGCCTGTGCAGATTCTGGATGCTCTGGAACTCTTCTACTTCTCCGCTGCCACTTCAATTTCCTATACACCTCACTTTTTAGTAAAAGTGTATATTTTGCTGAATTTTTTTGGTCTTTTTCCCCCCTCGGCTGCTTTGGCATGGTACCTATGCTGCCATCTTAACCGGAAGTCCCCCATAATTTTTTGTTGTTTAGGTTTTTTAGTTCTTTGTTGGTTCTAGATAGCTTTGTTGAAGGTATAGCTGATGATAATTTTCTCCCACTTAGTAAGTTGTCAATCAACTTTGTTGATGGTTAGCTTCTATGTGCAATAGGTTTTTATTTTCATGAGGTCCCAGTTTTTGCGTGTTTGTCTAATTTCCTGGGCTACTGGAATCTTATTCAGAAAGTTGTTGACTTTAAGATTTCTGTTTTTATAATGAAAACAGTTAGTGCTATGGATTTCCTTCTTAAGTCTGCCTTCATTGTGTTCCATGAGTTGTGGTATGTTATGTTGATATCATTCAGGTTGAGAAAATTTTTATTTCCTTTTTTATTTATTTGGCTACCCATGCATTATTGAATAGTGAATTGTTTAGCCTCTCAGTATTGGTGAATTTTCTGTATTTTTCCTTGTTGTTAATCTCTAGCTTTATGGTATTGTGGTGGGCTGGTATAGTCCATGGAATTGGTTTTTCTAAATTTGGTAAGATATGTTTTATGCCACAATATATATTCTATTTTAGAGAAGGTTCCATGAGCTGCTGAAAAAAATTTATATTCAGTGGAACTAGGATGGAATATTCTGTAGATGTCTTTTATGTCTAATTGATCTATATTGTTTTACTCCTTTATTTCATGGTTAATATTCTGCTTAGATAATCTTTCTAATGATAGTGAAGTATTAAAGACTCCTATTATAATTGTGTTGGATGTTATTTCTGCTTTATTGTCTAACAGATTTTGCTTTATAAAACTCTGTGCTCCTGTGCTTGATGCATATAGATTTATGATTGTAATATCCTCTTGTTGTATTGTTCTTTTGATGTACATGAAGTAGCCTTCTGTGCTCACTTCAGCAGCAAATATACTAAAATTGTAAGTAGCCTTCTTTATCTCATTTGATTACTTTTGGTTTGAAGTGCACTTTGTATTAGTATAGCCACCCTTGATTGTTTCTTATTTTGATTAGCTTGGAATATCTTTTCCCACCCTTTCACCCTAAGGTAGTGTTGATCTTAGTTGGTAAGGTGGGTTTCTTGTAGACAGCCGGTAGATGGGTCCATTTTTCTGATCCAGCTTTTGAATCTGTCTTTCCTAAAATATTTATTTGCAAGAAGAGACAAAGATGAGGAGAGAGAGAGAAAGCACACTGGGACCTCCTGCCACTGCAAATAAACTCCAGATGCACAAACAACTCTATGCTTTATGTGGTTATTGAAAAATTGAACCCAGCCATCAGGATTTGCAAGCAAATGCTTAACTTCAGAGCCATTTCTCCGGGCCTTGAGACCATTGATGTTGAGTTATAACTGTGAAGTACAAGTGAATTTTGTGGAGTTTGGTGTTTTCTTGGACTTCATATGCTTTCATGTTTGTTCTATTCATGGTTAGTATTTTACCCCCTTGTAGAATCTTGAGTGTGATTGTTCATCTTTTCAGTTTGTGTTTTTCTTTTTTTTTAATTTTAAATTTTATTTATTTATTTGAGAGAGAAAGAAAATGGGTATGTCAGGGCCTCCAGCCACTGCAAACAAACTACAGATGCATGCGGCACTTTGTGCATCTGACTTATGTGGGTCCTGGGCGAATTGAACCAGAGTCCTTTGGCTTTGCAGGTAAATGCCTTAACCACTAAGCCACCTTCTCCAGCCCAAGTTTGGGTTTTTCTATGCAATATTTTCTGTAGGATTGGCTAAATGCTCATATAATCATATAGCTAGGTTGTGTTTTTTTTTATCATGAATAGTTTTTCTTTCGATGTCAATTATGAGGGATAATTTTGCTAGGTATAGTATTTTGGATTGCCAACAATGATATTTTAGGGATTTGAATGCTCCATTCTAATCCCTCTGGCTTCTAGAGTCTCCATTGCAAAATCAGGGGTAATGCTTATGTGTTTACCTTTGTAACAAGCTGTTTTTCTCTTGCTTACTTTCACTATTGAGGTTTTTTTTTTTAATTTTTAAATTTATTTGAGAGAGAGAAGCAGATAATGGGAGAAAGAGAGAGAGAGAGAGAATGGGCATGCCAGGGCCTTCAGCCAAGACAGATGAACTCCAGAAGCATGTGCCACCTTGTTCATCTGGCTTACATGGGTACTGGTAAATCAAACTTGGGTCCTTTGGCTTTGCAGGCAAGTGCCTTAACTGCTAAGCCAGCTCTCCACCCCAAGAGGTTTTTTCTTTGTTTTATTTTATTTTTATTAGATAGGGTTCCACTGTAGTTCAAGCTGACCAGGAATTCACTATGTAGTTTCAGGGTGGCCTTGAATTCATGCTGATCCTCCTACCTCTGCTTCCCAAGTGCTGGGATTAAAGGTGTGCACCACCATGCCCAGTTTGAGAGTTTTGCTATAATGTGATGCATGGAGTTTCTTCTCTGGTCCTATTTGTTTGGTGTTCTGAGCACCTCTTCTACTTTGATTGGGCTGTCTTTTGTGAGGTTAAGGACATTTTTTTAAATTTTTTAATTTTTATTAACATTTTCCATGATTATAAAAAAATATCCCATGGTAATTCCCTCCCTCCCCCCCCTACACTTTCCCCTTTGAAATTCCATTCTCCATCATATTACCTCCCTATCTCTATCATTGTACTTACATATATACAATGTCAACCTATTAAGTACCCTCCTCCCTTCCTTTCTCTTCCCTTTATGTCTCCTTTATAACTTACTGGCCTCTGCTACTAAGTATTTTCATTCTCATGCAGAAGCCCAGTCATCTGTAGCTAGGATCCACATATGAGAGAGAACATGTGGTGCCTGGATTTCTAGGCCAGGTTACCTCACTTAGTATAATCCTTTCTAAATCCACCCATTTTTCTGCAAATTTCATAACTTCATTTTTCTTTACCGCTGAGTAAAACTCCATTGTATAAATGTGCCACATCTTCATTATCCACTCATCAGTTGAGGGACATCTAGGCTGGTTCCATTTCCCAGCTATTATAAATTGAGCAGCAATAAACATGGTTGAGCACGTACTTCTAAGGAAATGAGATGAGTCCTTCGGATACATGCCTAGGAGTCCTATAGCTGGATCATATGGTAGATCAATCTTTAGCTGTTTTAGGAACCTCCACACTGATTTCCACAATGGCTGGACCAGATTGCATTCCCACCAGCAGTGCAGAAGGGTTCTCTTTTTCCACATTCCTGCCAACATTTATGTTCATTTGTTTTCATGATGGTGGCCAATCTGACAGGAGTGAGATGGAATCTCAATGTAGTTTTAATCTGCATTTCCCTGATGACTAGTGACGTAGAACATTTTTTTAGATGCTTATATGCCATTTGTATTTCTTCCTTTGAGAATGCTCTATTTAGCTCCATAACCAATTTTTTGATTGGCTTGTTTAATTCCTTATTATTTAGTTTTTTGAGTTCTTTGTATATCTTATATATTAATCCTCTATCAGATATATAGCTGTCGAAGATTTTTTCCCATTCTGTAGGTTGCCTCTTTGCTTTTTTCACTGTGTCCTTTGCAGTGCAAAATCTTTGTAATTTCATGAGGTCCCAGTGATTAATCTGTGGTTTTATTGCCTGAGCAATTGGGTTGTATTCAGAAAGTCTTTGCCAAGACCAATATGTTGAAGGGTTTCCCCTACTTTGTCCTCTAGCAGTTTCAGAGTTTCAGGTCTGATGTTAAGGTCTTTAATCCATTTGGACTTAATTCTTGTGCATGGCGAGAGAGAAGAATCTATTTTCATCCTTCTACAGATATATATCCAGTTCTCCCAACACCATTTGCTGAAGAGGCTGTCTTTTCTCCAATGAGTATTTTTGGCATTTTTATCGAATATCAGGTGGCTATAGCTACTTGGGCTTATATCTGGGTCCTCTATTCTGTTCCACTGATCTACGTGTCTGTACCACGCTGTTTTTTTGTTACTATGGCTCTGTAGTATAGGTTAAAATCAGATATGGTGATACCACCAGCCTTATTTTTGTTGCTCAGTATTATTTTAGATTTTCAAGTTTTTTTGTGATTCCAAATGAATTTTTGGATTGTTTTTTCTATTTCCATGAAGAATGCTTTTGAAATTTTGAGAGGGATTGCATTAAATGTGTAGATTGCTTTTGGTAAGATTGCCATTTTCACAATATTGATTCTTCCAATTCAGGAACAGGGGATGTTTCTCCACTTTCTAGTGTCTTCTACAATTTCTCACTTGAGTGTTTTAAAGTTTTCATTGTAGAGATTCTTTACTTCCTTGGTTAGGTTTATTCCAAGGTACTTTATTTTTTTTGATGCAATTGTCAATGGGAGTGATTGTCTGATTTCATCCTCTGTGTGTTTGTTGTTAGCATATATGAAGGCTACTGATTTCTGTGTATTTATTTTGTATCCTGCTACATGGCTGTAGGATTTGATCAGCTCTAACAGTTTGCTAGTAGAGTCTTTAGGGTCTTTTATGTATAGAATTATGTCATTTGCAAATAATGATAACTTGATCTCTTCCTTTCCAATTTGTATGGACATTTTTTTGATGATTTTGTTTAATATATTCTCTATGACTTTGATCTATATTTCTTCTGCTCCTTATATGCCAGTGATCTAAATATTTGATCTGTTTAAAGTGTCCTATATTTTCCTCATAATCTGTTCATTTAAAAAAAATTTATTCTCTCTATCTCTCTCTGCCTCTTTCTCTCTCTGTCGCTCTCAAATAAATAAATACAAATAAACAAAAAAAAATTTTTTTAAGGGCTGGAGTAATGGCTTCGTGGCTAAGCACTTGCCTGTGAAGCCTAAGGACCCTGTTTCAAGGCTCAGTTCCCCAGGACCCATGTTAGCCAGATGCACAAGGGGGCACACACATTTGGAGTTCATTTTCAGTGGCTGGAGGCCCTGGCATGCCCATTCTCTCCCTATCTCTCTCTCTCTCTCTCTCTCTCTCTCTCTCTCTCTCTCTCTCTCTCTCTGCCTGCCTCTTTCTCTCTCTGTCACTCAAATAAATAAATAAAAATGAACAAAAAATTTTTAAAAATTATTGTTTTTAGACTGTTGTACAATTTCCTGTCTTGTCCTCAAGTTGATAGTCTACCCTCCATATGGTCTACTCTGTTGGTGAGGATTTCTTGAGAGTCTCTTTAAGTGTGTTATTGCATTGTCGTATATTATAGGGTTTTTTTTTTTTTTTCAGCATCTCCATCTCTTTGTGGAATTCCAACTTCATTTTTTTTATTAGACTTGCTTGTTAGTTGGAGTTCATTCTTAAATTTGATTATATCTTTATTGAGTTTATTTCATTGCCCATTGAGATCATATTTTGTTGATTCTCCTCCATTTCCTTTAATCTGTCAAGTTCCTTTTGATTCTTTTCATTTTTAATAATTTTTATTAACAACTTCCATAATTATAGACAATATCCCATGGTAATGCCCCCCACCCACTTTCCACTTTGAAACTCCATTCTCCAACATATTCCCTCCCCCTCTCAATCAGTCTCTCTTTTATTATGATGTCATGATCTTTTCCTCCTATTGTGATGGTCTGTGTATGTAGTGTCAGGCACAGTGAGATCATGGATATCCAGGCTATTGTGTCTGAGGGGAGAACATTGTAAGGAATCCTATGCTTCCTTTGGCTATTACATTCTTTCTTCCACCTCTTCCACAATAGACCCTGATAGAGATATTGCAGTGCTGAGCACTACTGTCACTTCTTTTTAGCACCATGATGTTTTCTGAGTCATCTCAAGATCACTGCCATCTGAAAAGAGAAGGTTCTCTACCAAAAGTGAGAGTAGCATTAGTATATGGGTAAGAAAAATAACACAAGTGCTTACTGGGCAGTTTGATAAGCATAGTATATACATTTAGCCAGACAGCAACAGACATTACACCCCCAGGGCTCATGACTCCCCCTGTTTTAAGTTTTCAGTATCAGGGATGTATTCCCTCCCATGGAGCAGGCCTCCAGTCCAATTAGAGGGCAGGTGGTTTCCACCATGACAGACATGCCACTAATGTACCCATTGGCTCAATTGGCCTGGCTGGCAAAATTTTAAAATTGCAGTGTTCACTGCTCAGTGTCCTCACTGGTGATTTCTCTCTCTCCCACTGAACTGCATGCAGAATGGCTTCTTCCAGCTTTCTGCCAGCTGGTCTACATGAAGGAGGTTATCAGCTCAGTTCCAGCATGACTTCTGAGTGGCATTACAGCCCAAGTATGAGGAGTGTTCAGCAATAGGGTCTCACCATCTATTCCTGGTGGAAAACCAAGGGCTTTATCAATGGCCTACCATGTTTTGGGAGCATCAGGGACCTCCCTAGGCAACAAATCACTGGAAGGTATCCCATCCCTGGCACTGAAATTTTTCTAGAAACAATCAATGGCTCCTGAGTGTTCCATTGCCCAAAAAATTAGGTTTTCATATGATTTATTTATATCCTCTTAGATTTTGATTAGTCCTCCCTCCACCCTTCCTTTATTCAATCTCTTCCCCTGACCTCCTGAACCTTTTCACCAGACTAATCTATTTTTCTACTTATATATATACAATACCATTCAGTTAAGTACCCCCTTCCTTCCTTTCTCTTCCCTTTAAATCTCTCTTCCAGCTTACTGGCCTTTGCTACTGAGTTTTCTTTCTACTCACACAAAAGTGCAGTCATCTGTAGCTAGGACCCACATATGAGGGAGAACACGTGACATTCCGCTTTTTGAGCCTGGGATACCTCACTTAGTAAAATCTTTTCCAGATCCATCCATTTTCCTGAAAATTTCTTAACTTCATTTTTCTTTACCACTGAGTAGAACTCCATTGTATAAATTGACATATCTTTATTATCCACTTATCAGTTGAGGGACATCTAGGCTGGTTCCATTTCCCACTTATTGTGAATTGAGTGGCAATAAACATCCTTGAGCAAGTATCTATAAGGTAATGAGATGAATCCTTAGGATATATACATAAGAGTGCTATAGATGGGTCATATGTTAGATCTGTTTTTAGCAGACTTAGGAACCTCCACACTGATTTCCACAATGGCTAGACCAGATTGCATTCCCACCAACAGTGTAGAAGGTTTCTTCTTTTTCCATATCCTCACCAACATTTATGGTCATTTGTTTTCATGATGGTAGCCAATCTGACAGGAGTGGATGAAATCTCAATGTAGTTTTAATCTGCATGTCTCTGATGACTAAGAATGTAGATCATTTTTTAGATGCTTATACACCATCTGCATTTCTTCTTTTGAGAGCTCTCTATTTACTTCCATAGCCCATTTTTAATTGGCTTATTTGATTTCTAATTGTTTAATTTTTTGAGTTCTCTGTATATCCTAGATATTAATCCTCTATCAGATGGGTAGCTGGGAAAGAATTTTTCCCATTCTGTAGGTTGCCTCTTTGCTTTATTCACAGTGTCCTTTGCTGTACACAATCTTTGTAATTTCATGAGGTCCCAGTGATTAATCTGTGGTTTTATTGCCTGAGCAGTTGGGGTTATATTCAGAAAGCCTTTGCCAAAACCAATATGTTGAAGGTTGTCCTCTACTTTTTCCTCTAGCAGTTTCAGAGTTTTAGATCTGATGTCAAGGTCTGTAATCCATTTTGACTTAACTCTTGTGCATGGAGAGAGAGAAGAATCTATTTTCATCCTTCTACAGATACATATCCAGTTTTCCCAGCACCATTTACTGAAGAGGCTGTCTTTTCTTCAATGAGTATTTTTGGCATATTTATTGAATATCAGGTGACTCTATAGCTACCCAGACTTACATCTGGGTCCTCTATTCTGTTCCTCTACATGTCTGCGTTGGTGCCATTACCATGCTGCTTTTGTTACTATGGCTCTGTAGGATAGGTTATATCAGGTATGGTGATAGCAACAGCTTTATTTTTGTTGCTCAGTATTGTTTTAGATATTCAATATTTTTTGCGATTCCAAATGAATTTTTGGATTGTTTTTTCTATTTCTGTGAAGAATGACATTGGAATTTTAATGGGGATTGCATTAAATGTGTAGATTGCTTCTGGTAATATTGCTATTTTAACAATATTGATTCTTCTGATCCAAGAACATGGGATGTCTTTCCATCTCATAGTGTCTTCTGCAATTTCTCGCTTGAGTGTTTTAATGTTTTTATTGTAGAGATCCTTCACTTCCTTGGTTAGGTTTATTCCAAGGTACTTTATTTATTTATTTTGATGTAATTGTGATGGAAGTATTTCCCTGATTTCATCCTCTGTGTGTTTGTTGTTAGCATATAAGAAGGCTACTGATTTCTGTGTGTTTGTTTTGTATCCTGCTACATTACTATAGGTGTTTATCAGCTCTAATAGTTTGCTGGTAGAGTCTTCAGGGTACTTTATGTATAGAATCATGTCATCTGCAAATAATGATAGTTTTATCTCTTCCTTTCCAATTTGTATCCCTTTTATGTGTGTCTCTTGCCTTATTTCTATGGCTAAGACTTCTAGTACTATATTAAATTAAAGTGGGAACAGTGGACACCCTTGTCTTATTCCAGATTTTAGGGGATAAGCTTCCAGTTTTTCCCCATTTAGTAATATGTTGGCTGTAGGCTTGGCATAAATAGTCTTTATTGTGTTGAGATAGGTTCCTTCTATTACCAGCCTCTGTAGAACTTTTATCATGAAGGGATGTTGGAATTTATGAAATGCTTCCTCTGCATCTAATGGGAGGATCATGTGATTTTTTTTTGTCCTTCAGTCCATTTATATAATATATTACATTTATTGATTTGCATCTGTTGAACCATCCCTGCATCTTGGATAAAATCTACTTGGTTGGACTGAATGACCTTTCTGATATATTCTTGTATTCTGTTTGCCAATATTTTGTTGAGAATTTTTGCATCTATGTTCATGAGGAAGATTGGTCTGTAGTTTTCTTTTTTTGTTCTATCTTTGCCTGATTTTTGTGTTAGGGTGATGCTGGCTCTGTAGAAGGAGTTTGGTAGAATTCCTTCTTTGTCCATTTTATGGAAAAGCTTAAGAAGCAATGTTGTTAGTTCTTCCATGAAGGTCTCATAAAATTCACCAGTGGATCCATCTGGGCCTGGACATTTTTTAGTTGGGAGATTTTTGATAACTGCTTGGATGTCCATATTTGTTATAGGTCTATTTACATGATTAATCTCATCCTGATTTGATTTGTGTAGGCCATATAAATCAAGGAAATCATCCGTTTCTTTCAGATTTTCATACTTTGTGGAGTATATGTTTTTATAGTATGTCCCTATGATTTTTTAAATTTCTCTGGTATCTGTTGTGATGCTGCCTTTTTTTCATCACTAATTTTATTAATTTCTGTCTCTTCTTCCTTTCTTTTGGTCAGATTTGCTAAGGATTTATCAATCTTGTTTATCCTTTCAAAGAACCAACTCTTTCTTTCATTGATTCTTTGGATTGCTTTTTTGTTTTTTATATCATTAATTTCTGTCCTAATCTTTATTATTTCTTCCCATCTACTGATTTTTGATTTGCCTTATTCTTCTT
This sequence comes from Jaculus jaculus, assembly GCF_020740685.1. Taxonomy (NCBI): domain Eukaryota; kingdom Metazoa; phylum Chordata; class Mammalia; order Rodentia; family Dipodidae; genus Jaculus; species Jaculus jaculus. Next base: position 105,808,974 of record NC_059106.1, read on the forward strand.
TTTCCAAGGCTTTAAGGTGAAGCATTAGGTCATCTAATTGAGGCTTTTCAAATTCCTTAAAAGCTATAACTTTCCCTCTTAGAACTGCCTTCATTTTGTCCCAGTGGTTTTGGTATATTGTGTTCTCATTATCATTTCAGTCTATGAATTTTTTGATTTCCTTCTTGATTTCTTCATTGACCCATTCATCATTTAGTAGTATATTGTTTAGTTTCCATGACTTTGTGTATGCTCTATAGCTTTTCTTTCAATTGATTTGTAGTATGATTCTATTGTAATCAGATCGAATTCAAGGAATTATCTCAATTTTCCTGTATTTGTTAAGATTTGCTTTGTGTCCTTATATATGGTCTATTTTGGGGAAAGTTCCCTGTGCTGCTGAAAAGAATGTGTATTCTGCAGCAGTTGGATGAAATGTCCTGTAGATATCTGTTAAGGTCATTTCTTCTATGACCTCATTTAATCCAGATGCCTCTCAGTTAATTTTTTGCTGGTATGACCTGTCAATTGATGAGAGTGGGGTGTTGAAGTCCCTCACTATAACTGTGCTGGGTGTTATCTGTGACCTTAGTTTTAATAGCATTTGATTGATGAAGCTGAGAGCCCCCATTTTAGGTGCATATTTGTTTAAGATTGTAATATCCTCCTATTGGAGTATGCCCTTAATTAACATAAAATGACCTTCCTTTTCTTTCCTAGCTAATGTTGGACTGAAGTGTACTTTGTCAGATATTAGGATAGCAATTCCTGCTTGTTTTCTAAGCCCATTTGCTTGAATAAAATTTTCCAACCTTTCTACCTAAGATAGTGTCCATCCTGTATAGAAAGGTGAGTTTTGTGGAGGCAACAAATTAAAGGATCCTACTGTTTAACCCAGCCTGCAAAGCTATGTCATTTGTTTGGGGCATTGAGTCTGTTGATATTAAGAGATATTAGTAAAAGGTGTATATTTATTTTTGCCTTTTTTTTTTTTTTTTTTTTTTTGCAGTTCTGGTTTTAGTTTTGCTCTCTTGGACTTCCGGTTAAGATGGCGGTGTAGATACCATGACAAAGCAGCGGAGGAGGGAGAGGAGACCAAGAAAACCCAGCAAAATACACACTTTTACTAAAAAGTGAGATGTATAGGAAATTGAAGCAGCAGCGGAGTTCTACTAGATCCAGAGCATCCAGAGCCCACACAGGCCAGCAAAAGCGGCTCCAGCAGCTCTGCAACCGCAGTGGCAGTGGTGCACCAGAAAGCTGCCAGACTCGGCTCCAGCAGCTGGAAAAGCCAGGTGCGGGAGCTTCCACTCACACCGGCACTCTTCACAACTCAGGAAACTTGAAGGGAGAGCGGCAGTGAGCAACAGAGGAGCAGACCATGAGGTAGAAGAACAGGTGGAACAGCAAGAGAACCAGAGCAGCTGTGGCTCCCTCCCCTGCTCCACCGTGTGAGCCCAGCTCCAGCGAACAGAGCAGCGTCCTGGGACCCGGAAATGCCAACATGGGCCGACAGCAGAACCCAAGCAGGAGCAGAGTTCAGCAGCAACATCAGCGGCCCTGGCACCAGTAACAGAGGCCCCAACAGCAGCAGACCCAGTACCGGCAGCAGCGGCAGACCCAGCAGCAGCACGCCGAGGAGCGGCAGCAGCAGCAGACACAGCAGCAGCAGCAGCAGTGGACCCAGCAGCAGCAGCTTCAGCAGCAGCAGTGGCACCAGAAGTGGCAGCTACAGCAGCAGCAGCAGTGGGCCTAGCAGCAGCAACTTCAGCTGCTGACAGACCCAGCAGAGGCAGCTTTAGCAGCAGCAGTTCCAGCAGTGGGGTGCTGATCTGCAGGGCCACAGTTGCCATGGTTGGATTGCACTGCAGGAAAAGCCAGTGCCCACCTCCAGATATCAGAACAGCAGCCTAACAACCCAGGCAGCAACTTGACTGAGACCAAAATCATCCAAGGTAACTGGGATTGCAGCAGGGAAGGGTCTCACTTAGTCACAAGCGGACTTGGATCCCTCAACAGACCAGAAATCTTAACCTCTATGTTGATAGAGGATCTGGTTGTTATAATAACTACTCTGGCATACATACTTGGGGCTGTTTTTGAGAGAATGGGTACAGTGTTTAGTTAACTTGTAGAATCTACCTGTATTTTATTCTACTCAGCCTACTAGAATACTCCCATAGCAGGGAAACTCAACCCCTAGGAGCACATTTGTAGATACTCTGAGAGTCTTAAGAGCCACACCTAACACCTTAAGCTCCTACCCTGAAAATATATAACATCAAATCAATTGGTATAGCTAAGAATACCCAGCTAGCTAGAAAATCCAAGCATTAACTTAATCCAAGATGCAACAATATATACATTATAACACAAAAACACTAAAAAGCAAGACGATATAAATCCACTTAAAAGTATTAATGCATCAGAAATGACCTCCAGTGAGAACGAGTTAGAGGAAATGCCTGAGAAAGATTTCAAAAGAATGATTGTAAATATGTTCAAAGAAGTCAGAGAACAAATCAAAGGAGTCAAAGAGGAACTTAAAGAGGAAATCAAAGGAATCAAAGAAGAAGCAGAACACCAATTTCATGAAATAAAGAAGGCAATACAAGACATAAAAAAGGAAATAGAAATAATAAAGAAAAACCAGTCAGAATTACTAGCAATGAAAAACACAGTTAATGAAATAAAAAACTCTGTAGAAAATCTCACCAGTAGAATGGATGAAGGAGAGGACAGAATATCTAAGCTAGAAGACCAGGTGGCAGATCTCTTACAGTCCAACGAAGAGAAAGGCAAACTTATAGAAAAGTATGAGTGGGAATTTCAAGATATTCGGGACACTATGAAAAGATCCAATATAAGAATTCAGGGAATAGTAGAAGGAGAAGAATTCCACTCCAAAGGCATAGTAGGCATCTTCAACAAAATCATAGAAAAAAACTTCCCCCAAACTGGGAAAGATGTGCCAATGCAGATACAGGAAGCCTTTAGAACCCCAGCCAGACAAAACCTGGAAAGGAACTCTCCTTGCCGTATTATAATCAAACTTCCACACACACACCAAAGAAAAAATATTGAAGCAGTTAGAGAGAAAAATCAAGTTACCTACAAAAGCAAGCCCATCAGGATTACAGCAGATTATTCCACACAAACTTTTAAAGCCAGAAGGGCTTGGAGTGATATATTCCAAGTTCTGAAAGATAACAACTGTCAACCAAGGTTACTTTATCCTGCAAAGTTATCCATTCAAATAGACAGAGAAATAAGGACATTCCATGACAAAAGCAGGTTAAAGGAATATGTGAAGACAAAACCAGCTCTACAGAAAATACTAGATAGAATCCTCCATGCAGAAGAAAAGTAAAAGCACACATATCAGGAACCTAGAAAAAACAAGCAATACTCAAATACTAGTTAACAGAAGAGAGCACAGGTAGAACTGGAACCACACACACACACACAAAAGGCAAACATAAATACACACCTTTCAATAATATCTCTTAATATCAACGGCCTCAATGCCCCAACAAAATGACATAGTTTTGCAGACTGGGTTAAAAAGCAGGATCCTACAATTTGTTGTCTCCAAGAAACTCACCTTTCTACAAAGGATAGACATTATCTTAGGGTGAAAGGTTGGAAGATGGTGTTTAAAGCAAATAGGCCTAGAAAACAAGCAGGGGTTGCTATCCTAATATCTGACAAGGTAGACTTCAGTCCAACATTAGTCAAGAAAGATAAAGAAGGTCACTTTATATTGATTAAGGGCACACTCCAACAGGAGGACATTACAATACTAAACATATATGCACCTAACATGGGGGCTCCCAAATTCATCAAACAAACACTATTAGAACTAAGGTCACAGATAACACCAAACACAGTGGTGATGGGTGACTTTAACACCCCACTCTCATCAATTGACAGGTAATCCTGTGGAAAAAAAACAAACAAACAGAGAGGCATCTGGACTAAATGAAGTCATAGAAGGAATGGACCTAACAGATATATACAGGTCATTTATCCAAATGCTGCAGAATATACATTGTTTTCAGCAGCACATGGAACATTCTCTAAAATAGACCATATATTAGGACACAAAGCAAATCTTAACAAATTCAGGAAAATTGAAATAATTCCTTGCATTCTATCTGACCACAATGGAATTAAACTACAAATCAGTAGCAAGAAAGGCTATAGAGCATACACGAAATCATGGAAACTAAACAATACACTACTAAATGATGAATGGGTCAATGAAGAAATCAAGAAGGAAATCAAAAAATTTATAGAGTCAAACGATAATGAGAACACAACATACCAAAATCTCTGGGACACAATGAAGGCAGTTCTAAGAGGTAAATTTATAGCCTTAAGTGCCTATATTAAGAAATTAGAAAGGTTGCAAGTAAACGACCTAATGCTTCACCTTAAAGCCTTGGAAAAAGAACAAGGCAAACCAAAAATCAGTAGACAGGAAGAAATAATAAAGATTAGGGCAGAAATTAATGAAATAGAAACAAAAAGAACAATCCAAAGAATTAATGAAACAAAGAGTTGGTTCTTTGAAAGGATAAACAAGATTGATAAACCCTTAGCAAATCTGACCAAAAGAAAGAGAGAAGAGACACAAATTAATAAAATCAGAGATGAACAAGGTAACATCACAACAGATTCCAGAGAAATTCAAAAAATCATAGGGACATACTATAAAAGCATATACTCCACAAAGTATGAAAATCTGAAAGAAATGGATGATTTCCTTGATCTATATGACCTACCTAAATTAAATCAAAATGAGATTAATCACTTAAATAGACCTATAACAAACATGGAGATCCGAACAGTTATCAATAATCTCCCAACAAAAAAAAGCCCAGGCCCGGACGGATTCACTGCTGAATTTTACCAGACTTTTAAGGAAGAGCTAACACCATTGCTTCTTAAGCTTTTCCAGGAAATAGATAAAGAAGGAATTCTTCCAAACTCCTTCTATGAGGCCAGCATCACCCTGATACCAAAACCAGGCAAAGATAGAACAAGAAAAGAAAATTACAGACCAATCTCCCTCATGAACATAGATGCAAAAATTCTCAACAAAATATTGGCAAACAGAGTACAAGAGTATATTAAAAAGTTCATTCACCCTGACCAAGTAGGCTTTATCCCAGAGATGCAGGGATGGTTCAATATACGCAAATCTATAAATGCAATACATTATATAAACGGGTTGAAGGACAAAAAACACATGATCAAAAAAAAAAAAATCACATGATTATCTCATTGGATGCAGAGAAAGCATTTGACAAAATCCAACATCCCTTCATGATAAAAGTCCTACAGAGACTGGGAATAGAAGGAACATATCTCAATTTAATAAAAGCTATTTATTACAAGCCTACTGCCAATATATTACTAAATGGGGAAAAACTGGAAGCTTTTCCACTAAAATCAGGGACAAGACAAGGGTGTCCACTGTCCCCACTTTTATTTGACATAGTTTTCGAAGTGTTAGCCATAGCAATAAGGCAAGAGACACACATAAAAGGGATACAAATCGGAAAGGAAGAAATCAAGTTATCATTATTTGCAGATGACATGATTCTATACATAAAGGACCCTAAAAACTCTACTAGCAAACTGTTAGAGGTGATAAAAACCTGCAGCCATATAGCAGGATCCAAAATAAATACACAGAAATCAATTAATTTTGCTCTCTTGTATTAACTAGTATTTGAGTATGGTTTATTTTTTCCCAGTTCCTTATATGTGTGCTTTTCTTTTTTTCAGCATGGAGGATTCTTTCAAGTATTTTCTGTAGAGCTGGTTTTGTCTTCAAATATTCCCTTAGCCTGCTTTTGATGTGGAATGTCATTTGTCTGTCTATTTGAATGGATAGCTTTGCAGGATAAGGTAACCTTGGATGACAGTTGTTATCTTTCAGAACTTGGAATACATCACTCTAAGCCCTTCTGGCTTTTCATGTTTGTATTGAGTAATCTGATGTGATCCTGATGGGCTTGCCTTTGTAAGTAATATGACTTTGCTCTCTAACTGCTTTCAATATATTGTCTTTGGTTTGTTTGTTTGGTAGTTTAATTATAATATGGTGAGGGGAGTTTCTTTCCAGGTTTTGTCTGGTGTTCAAAAGGATTACTGTATCTGCATTGGCATCTCTTTCCCATTTGGGGGGAAGTTTTCTTCTATGATTTTGTTGAAAATACCTACTATGCCTTTGGAGTGGAATTCTTCTCCTTCTACTATACCCTGAAATCTTACGTTTGATCTTTTCCCAAATATCTTGAAATTTCCATTCATACTTTCCTATTAGGTTGGACTGTATTAGATCTGCCTCCTGGTGTTCTAGTTTAGATATTCTGTCCTCTCCTTCATCCATTCTACTGGCAAGACCTTCCACAGAATTTTTTTTTTTTTAATTTCATTGACTATGTTCTCCATTTTTAGTAATTCTAAGTGGCTTTTCTTTATTATTTCTATTTCCTTATTTAAGTCTTGCATTGACCTCTTTATTTCATTAAATTGGTTTCCTGTATCTTCTTTGATTTCATCTTGGTCTTCTTTGAGCATATTCATAATCATTCTTTTGAAATCTTTCTCAGGTATTTCTTCTAACTCATTCTCACTGGAGGTCATTTATGATGCATTAATACTTTCTGATGGATTTATATTGTCTTGATTTTTGGTGTTTCTTGTGTTATGATGGATATATTTTTGCATCTTGGATTGATTTAATGTATTTACTAGTTAGCTGCAGTATTGTTAGATGTATCAATCAATCTGATGTTATATATCTTCAGGATAGGAGCTTAAGATGCTAGGTGTGTCTCTTAAGACTCTCAGAGTATCTACAAAAGTGACCCTTGATGTTGGGTTTGCCTGCTATGAGAGTATTCAAGTAGGCTGAGTGGAACAAAATGCAGGTAGATTCGGAAATTTAACTAAACAATGTACACATTCAATGAAAAACAGCACAGAGTATTTATGCAAGAGTAGGTATTATGATAACCAGATCCTCTAACAAAGTCACTGTCTCTGAGGGTGTGTATTGCCCCACACCATTAATCCTGTCAACTAGGAGGTTAAGATTTCTGGTCTGTTGAGAGTTTCTAATCAGCTTGTGACTGAGACTTTTCCCTAATGAACAACAGAAGGGGAAACAAAGCCACTATAAATCAAGAAGCAACAAATAACAAGCCCAAAATGTATCTTATTTAAGAATGGCAAATATGACCATCCATCAGATTTAAAACATATAATTTATCATGATATGGAAAATGCAATTAGCACTTCTGGTTCAGGCCTATATACCAGTCTTATTTGGCAGGTACCGATCTAGTGTAATACCAGTTACCTTTTGGGATGATTTTGGTCTCAGCTATGCTGTGCTCTTGCTTGGGTCCCTCTTTGGTGCACTGAGTGTTCAAGTAGGTTGGCTGGGTTGCTACTCTGGTTGCCAGTGCTGGGTGCTGTGAGCTACCTTCCCCAGGTCGCTGATGCTTGCTGGTGCTTATGCTGGTGGGGAGGGAAGGCTGTGGATGGTGGTTCTAGTTCTTCAGCTGGTCCACATGATCCTCTACTTTGTGATCTGCTCTTCCGTTGTATAGTGAGGTCCTATCTTCATGTTTCTTGGGTTTGTGAGGAGCTCCAGTGTGAATGGAAAATCCCCTCACCTGGCTTTTCCTGTGGCTCAAGCTGAGCCTTGCAGCTGCGGCTCTGTGGACCTGCTGCTGCTGTAGACCTGCTGCCGACACTACTGGAGCCGCTTCTGCTTGCCTAAGTGGGCTCTAGGCTCTGAATCTCTCCTACTTCTCTGCTGCCATTGGTAATTTATTATACACCTCATTTTTTAGTAGAAGAGTGTAATATATCTATTTGCTTTTTCTCTCCTAGGCTGCTTTGCTGTGGTTCCTATGCCACCATTTTAACCGAAAGTCTCTCTCTCCCCCTTTTTTTTTTTTGAGTCATCTATTAAGATCTTTTTGCTGATTTGTTTACATTTCCTTCATCCATGCTTTGAGTTCATTCTTGACTTTTTTATTTTCTTTATTCAGCAATGCTTTAAAGTCGCTTGAGTTGTTTATTTCAGTCCTTAACTAAACTTTCCATCCTTTTGTTCATGGCCTCATTAAGTTTGTTGAATATACTTGTCATAGCTTCATTTTGAGGTTCTATAGCTGGAGTTTTCTCTAGGTTTGCCACCAAGGCTTCCATAATGGGGCTAGGTGTCCTAGGTGGTGATATTTTGGCTTGGTGTCTTTCTTTTCTACTGGTTGTGGTTTGCCTGTCTTGAAGTTATTGTCTTGTTTTGTGGGACTGTGACAATTAGTTTGTTTTGTGGAATATGTGTTGATAGCCTTCTTCAGCTTTGGTCAAGGTCTGACTGGAAAGGTTTTGGCTGGTATTCACTCTCCTGGGAATTCTGGGTAGGGCCTTGGAGTGCCTGGCCAACTCAGTGAGGAGGTACTCACTTCCTGCTCCTTGGTGGTAGGGTTGACTGTGTCAACTGGTAGCAGGCAGGGCGAGGGGATAGCAGGGACTGTTTGGGAGAACAAATCTCAGTCACAGTGGTTATGAGGCCCACCTGGGCCACATATTTTTGTAGAGTCTGGGATTGCTGATTGCAGGCAGATCCCTGCTTGTGAGCTAGTGGCTCCCTACCTGCCTGCCAGCCCCACAGGAGCACACTGCCAGGAAACCAGGGTCTATCTTCCCCATAGGGCATGTTGCAGGGGAACTGGGGTCTATCCCACAGAAGCTGCCGGAGGAACTCACGCATATCGGCTCCATATGTACACTCCATTGGGGAACTTGGGCATATACATCCTACATGAGCCACCAGGGAACTGAGGTCTACTTCCCCACATGGGCATGCCAGGAAGGAACTGAGTTACCTGTTTCCACAGGTACATGCGACCAAAACCCAGCACCAATCAGCCCCACATGAGCACCCACCAGGGAACCCACCCCACAGGAGCTGAGGAACCAGGATCTACCATCCCATATGAGCCACAGGAGAGTCAGGGTCTCCTGCCTCAGGTGAACTGCTAAGGAACCAGGGTGTCTACCTACCCTGCATGAGCCTCCCAGGAATCAGGGTCTAACCACCCCACATGAGCTTCTGGGGAACCAGGGTCTACCCTCCCCACATGAACCTTTTGGGAACTAGGGTATACCCAATGCACATGAGTCATTAGGAGAATCTGGGTCAACACACCCCATGAGTCACAGGGGAACCAGGGTCAGCCTACCCCACATGAGCCTCTGGAGAACCAGGGTTTACCCATCCCACATGAGCCTCTGGGGAACAAGGGTCTTACCTACTTCACATGAGCCTCTGGGGAACCAGGGTCTACCCACCCCACATGAACCATGGCGGAACAATGGTCAACACATCCCACATGAGTCTCCAGGGAATCAGGGTCTACCACCCCACATGAGGCACAGGGAAACCAGGGTAAACCCAACCCACAGAAGCCACGGGAATACCAGGGTCTACCCATCCCACATGAGCCTCTACAGAACCAGGTTCAACTCACCTTACATGAGCTGCTGGTAAACCAGGGTCAGCCCACCCCACATGAGCCACTGGGGAACCAGGGCTTATCCACACCACAGGAGTCTAGCTACCAGGGAAACAGGGTCTGCCTACCCCAAAGACACACCCCACTGGGGAACCAGCACCTACCCATCCCACACCTGAATTTTTGTTCTAGATTTTTATCATGGACTAACCTAGTAATTTAAATTATGGTCTGTTTTCAACCTTTAATTTTTATATTTCTACCTTGCTAGTATAAAATGATTCTAACATTTTGCTACACTGTCTTTACTATTTATCTCAAAGTGGGAGCTGGGCATGGTGGTGCAGGCCTTTAATCCCAGCACTCAAGAGGCAGAGGTAGGAAGATCATGGTGAGTTCAAGGCTACCCTGAGACTACAGAATGAATTCCAGGTCAGCCTGAGCTAGAGTGAGACTCTACCTCATAAAGCAAAACAAAACAAAACAGGATCTACAAAGCAAATACTCAATGTATTTAGTTTGCCTGGAAATCCCAGCAACATGGAGGCTGCGTTCACAACTGTGCTACACATAGCAAGATTCTGTCTCAAGTCAAAGAAAAAAACAAAAACAAACAAAAACCACATGGCTTTTTGACACAAGAACAATTTTATTGCATATTTTAAAATAGAAACAAAGTTGTGAATAGTGGTTTATGCCTGTAATCTTAGCACTTAAAAGAAGAGATGGAGGCCAGGAGAATCAGGAATTTGATCTACCTCATAAATCTGAGGCAGATCCTGTCTCAAAGAATAAAATAAGGGGGAAAAAAAACAGTGGCAGCACAATACGAGTGATAATGTATTTTTTATAATAAGTGTTAAATTTACCTCATTTATTGATCTGGCCATTAAGGAAGATAGTATGATTACACTTTTTATACATGAGACACTATACCTTGTTTTGTTTGCTCTTAATTAATGCAATTTCCTAACTTAAGACTTTTTGTTTTTCTGACAAAATAAGATGAAGCTGTTATGGATGGATGCTTGGTTAATGGTACTATCCTTGGTGCTGATTCCAGGACAGAACCAACCTAAAGTATTCCCTCAGTTTTACTTTCACTCAAGACTCTGGGATGTTGAGAAATTCTTTGGCTGTGTGAAAAATCTTTTTATCTTCTTATTGTGAGATGTTGATTGTCCTCAAAGCCTGCTTGTACTGCATAATACAGACAGATTCAGTTTTTTCCATTATCAACAAGTATGGTAAGTACAAAAAAATACACTTATTAATATGGTAGTATTGTGTCATCTAGTCTCATATGCAGATGCACTTACTGCTATTTCAAGGAAGGTGTTCTTTTATCATTGACCAGACTGAGTAATAAAGTTTGTATCATTTTTACAAATAAATTTAAAACATAACTTTGGGACAAATTTTACCAGGCATTACTGCAAAAAATATAACTATTTTATTTTATTTTATTTTATTTTTTAAAATATTTTTTACTTATTTCAGAAAAGAGGCAGAGAGAGGGAGGGATGGAGGGAGGGAGAGAATGGGCCCACCAGGGCCTCCAGCCACTGCAAACAAACTCCAGATGCATGCACCCCCTTGTGGATCTGGTTTATGTGAGTCCTGGGAGAGTCAAACTGGGATCCTTTGGCTTTGCAGGCAAATGCCTTAACTGCTAAGCCATCTCCCCAGCCCAAAAAGTCAGTTTTAATCAGACATCCAAAAATAAATGAAATCTTAGACTCAGAAGAAACTTCAAAAACAAACAATATTCCCATTATATATAAGAAGGGGATGAAGCTCAGTGGTAGAGCACTTAACTTGTATGAGAGAGATCCTGGGTTCAATCCCCAACACCATTAAAAAAAAAATTACATATTCATATTATGTTTAACTTACTAACGAAACTATGGGAAAATGATGGTAAGACTCTCAAATATCTTTTTCTTTTTTTCGTTGCCTCTTTCTTTCTTTTTTTTTTTTTTTCCCCCCTGAGGTAGGGTCTTGCTCTAGCCCAGGCTGACCTGGAATTCACTACGTAGTCTCAGGGTGGCCTGGAATTCATGGCAGTCTTCCTACCTTTGCCTCCCAAGTTATGGGATTAAAGGCATGCACCACCATGCCCAGCCTCAAATATCTTTTTAAGAGTTTAGCACTCTAGCTCTGCCTAATGTGCTTGAATGACAGTATGATTCTGACTGCTAAAAACCTCCATATTAGCAGTATCAAAATAAATGGCAAAAACTGCTTCAAAGCAACAGCATATTTGTTACTTATGGTTGTCAAAAACAGGAGAGGGTTTATAAGAGTTGATCAAAATTTAAAAATATTGCCAGGTGTGGTGACACACACTGTTAATTCCAGCACTTGAGAGGCAGAGGTAGGAGGATAACCATGAGGTCGAGGCTACACTGAGGCTACATAGTGAATACCAGGTCAGCCTGAGCTAGAGTGAGACCCTACTACAGAAAACCAAAATAAATTAATTAATAAATAAAAATATCTCTATAATTCTTATAAATTCTAGTGACTAGAAGCAGCTCTAAACAAAGAAATAAATTTGCTTCAATCAAGCAGTGGGGGAGAAAGCTATACTACTTATATTCCCTGCAGTTTAACAGTTGACTGAAATACTTAGAAGTAACAAATGATTGATTACAGGGAAAATCTACCTTTGGAGTCAAAAGAACCCACTAGTAAAAAACAAGCCAACAGTCCTCCAATACTTCTCTACTTTATTAAGGTTGACAAATATGGTATTTATGTACCTTAACATTTAAGTTTTCAGTGATGTTTAGATTTTAAGTAATTTTCCCATAATTAGTTAATTCAGGCACACTGGTTTGTATTTTAGAGAAAATAATTATCTTTAGAACACAGGTAGGAAAAAGTATAGATTACAAATGTTACAAAGATGATTTCAAATCCCAGCTAATCTCTTTGTAAACTGCAACTACTCAGTTAGTCTTCAATGACAAGAGAGATCAGAAACAACTGTCTACACATATCTATATGATAGTCTGGTAACTTAGAAATCCCTGAAAGAGCACATAAGCTGTGATTACTGAAAAGCTCAGAACACTGCCAAGATGTAATTGCAATGTATTTAACAGAAGGCCACAAATGTTGGTTTCCTAAGAGGAATAAAAACTACAGGTGTCACTTGATAATGCATTGAAATGGCACTGCCCACTGTGAGTGTTGCACAGAAATCAGGTCACTTCCTCTTGAGCAATCATTTTGGATAAGTTTCCACTATCATAGCATGGCCCTGTAAAAGAAAAAAAAAAAAGTTCATTTAGAACAATGAAAGGGCAGAGCTGGTTAGACGACCCTGCAGTTAAATGTGCTTACTTATGGGTTGGGTTCAATTCCCAGTACCTACATAAAGCCAGATGATCAAAGTGGTGCATACATCTGGAGTTCATTTGCAGTGGCAAGAGGTCACATTCTCATCTGCCTCTCTCTCTAATAAATATATTTTAAATAAATAAATAATAACCAGGTAAGGTGGCACATGCCTTTAATCCCAGTACTTGGGAGGCAGAGGTAAGAGGATCACTATGAGTTTGAGGCCAGTCTGAGACTACATAGTGAATTCCAGGTCGGCCTGGAATAAAATTAAAATAAATAAATAAATAAATAACGAATGAATAAGTTGTTTTAGAAAGAATAATAAAAGATGAATTCAGCCCGCATGGTGGCAGAAGAAAACAGTGGTAAAAGCACAGGATTTTCAAGTTTGACAATGGTTCTGCCTGAACTTTTTTTTCTTTTACTAAGTAACAAAGCTAGAGTTTGAAATCAGGTCTAGATGAGTCCAAAGCCTGGGCTGTCCTTCACTCTTCTCCAGCTAAGGAAATGAGCTGAGGGACCACAGGGCAAGAAGAAAGAATGTCCCCTTTCCAGTATTTGTAAGTGCTATATACTTATGACATTCTATGTGCTACATAAAAAAATTACACTCAGATCAAAGGATAGTGCCCTTTTTGAACTACATGATTTGTATACAGTGCTATGTACCAGGCAGAGATATCAGGCAGGACTGTAGCCCAAAACAACCAGGAGTTACACAGATTAAAAATGTTGCTGGGTTGGGAGAATAAATCAGCAGCAGGCCAATTGTCTAATGTGTTCAATCTGCAACACCACCAAAAAGTTTCTCATCCTGAAACAAAAATGTTTCAACTTATAAATAACTGGTCTCTTATTTCTTCAAGGAAACCAAAGAGAAGCCATATTTACAGACTTTTTGAGGAGATAGAGCACATTCAGGGTGGCATGGCAATAAAGATTTTATGTTCTTAAATAGCTTATTCATCTTATCACTAATAGAAAATGTCTGTAATATGTACGAAAACAAAACTTGTTCATATCAAGATTCAAAAAGAAAAAGTCTTACTGCTGGATTTTAGTTCCAGTGAAATGTTATAGAAGGTAGCATGTTGGGTCTCTGCCTATCTGCCTCTCTCTCTCAAATAAAAATAAAAACATTTGAAAAAAATAAGAAACAGTTGGGCATGATGGTGCATGCCTTTAATCCTACCAATCCTACCACTGAGGAGGCTGAGGTAGAAGGATAAATAAATAAAAATTTAAAAATTAGGAATTATATTGAGATATTTATGTTAGTGTCTGGTAAAGGAATTGTAAATGATTCTAATTTTCCAATATACCTTTGTGTTTTCCATATTGAATTCATTTAATTTTATAAACAAGAAAATGTAAGCAACTATATTTTTGTTGTTTGCTTTTTGAGAGAGGATCTCACTGTAGCCCAGGTTGACCTGGAATTCACTCTGTGACCCATGGCTGGTCTTGAACTTATGGTGATCCTCCTCCCTTAGCCTCATGAGTGCTCAGATTAAAGGCATGGCCACTACACCTGGCTAAACATTACCTTAGAGGAAAAAAAATAATTTGGACTTACATGCCATCTTCCTTTCAATATATTATCAAAATTAAAGTCAATGCTCCCTCCACTTCCCAAAAGTAAACTGCTTTTATTTCTCTTGCCATCAGAAATACTGCTTTATGAATACTTCAAGTTAAACTAAATCAAACCAAATATTCCTGGGATATGAAAAGCCCCTATGATGTTGCTATTACGTACCTGCCCTCCAGCTGCACAGGCAGCCACTAATGCATACTGGCCTCCATCCTTCCGCAATCTGTTGGCAGCTGCCATGACCAACCGGCAGCCGGTGGCTCCAAAAGGGTGTCCCAGAGACAGCGATCCACCCCACATATTAAATTTCTCCAGAGGAGGTGATCCAACCTGTTAGCCACAAAAATAAATACCCACATAAAGGCAATTTTACTTAACACATGAATCAAGTCAAGCTCTTTTTAATATGAAGCTACAGACAGACAGGGAGGAAAATAATGTGAGACATGCTACAAGTAAGTATACTACAAAAGAAAGAAAGCCTAGCTCAGTAATAAAGAAAAGGGTTGATTTATTTTTTATCTGATATCTGAATGGAAAGAATAAAAAACAACATAAAATTTTACTATTTCTGGAAAAAAAATTCCAGGTATTATTTCTAAACTAAGAAATACCCATTTATTGAATTATAAGATTCATTAATTTAATAAAATGTTAGACTCTTCATAAAAATAAGCTTCATTGGGGACAAGGACTTAGCTCAGTGGTAGTGCACCTGGGGAGCAAGCACAAGGCCCTGGGTTTGTTCCACAGCACCAAAAAAAAAGAATAAGCTTCCCACTTTGTACTCTTTTTCATTTTTTTTTCCAGGCAGGGTCTCGCTCTAGCCCAGGCTAACCAGAAATTCACTATGTAGTTTCAGGATAGCTTTCAACTCACAACAATCCTCCTACTTCTGCCTCCCAAGTGCTGGGATTAAAGGTGTGTGCCACCACGCCCAGTCCCATTTATATTCTTATTAACATAACAAAAGCTCAAGATATTAATGTACTTTGGAAATTCAAACTTTTTTTAACAGAAAATTACCTTAGTTTTTCTACCCATGTAGTTTTGTGCAAACCAATCAGAATCCATAGCTTTAAAGTTGGCCAAAATTTGACCCTAGAAGGAAAAATAATGCATGGAAGACTTTGTTATTAATACTCCTCTAAGGCTTTCTGTTAGGCATAGGTTTATGAAACTAAAGTTAGACAAATCTTTGTATCAGCTTTCAGTTAAAAATATCCTAAAGAAACAACTTAGTACTTATTATGGGTCTCTGGAAAATAGCTTCCCAACGTGTTTTCAACACTGTAGGTGTGGCCCTTGATTCTCTAATTCATGAGACCTTCCCACAATGAAGTTCAGTACTTAAAATATAAAACCTCATTTCCCATAAACATGGAACAATTTAATGACTCAAATGCATCTTACAAATTACTTACTGAGAAAGCTTCATGAAATTCAAAAGCATCAATATCACTCATGGTTAATCCTGCCTTTTCTAGAACTTTTGGAGTAGCATATGTTGGTCTGAAATGAAAAAAAGGTAGCATCTTAAAACTTTAAATTTTAAAATATTATTTTTATCTTGAGAAAGAGAGAATGGGTGTGCCAGGACCTTCAGCCTGCTATAAACAAACTCCAGAACCTTGTGCAACATTGCACACTTGCATCACTATATGGCTATGTGGGACCAGGAGATTTGAACATAAGTCCTTAGGCTTCTCAGGAAAGCACTTTAACTGCTACGCTATCTCCCCAGCCCTTAAAACTGTAATTTTTAAAAAATATTTTATTTTTATTTATTTGAGAAAGAGATCCAGAAATAGGCAGGGGGAGAGAAAGAGAGAATGGGCACATCAGGGCCTCCAGCTACTGCAAACAAACTCCAGATGCATGCACCCCCTTTTCATCTGGCTTATGTGGGTCCTGGGGAATTGAACCTGGGTCTTTTGGCTTTGCAGGCAAATGCCTTAACACTAAGCCACCTGTCCAGCCCTTAAACCTTTAATTTTTAACCTAAACATTTCTTCATATTCCCAAGAATGAATTTTATATTTATTGATTCTACTGTACAAATACTACATGTGTTGAGGATATGAACAGACGTGGCCTCTTTCCTCATTAAGTTTAGATTGTAGAGTTAAATAAATAAATAATAATCAAACAATAAAAGATAAGCTAATAATATAAAAAGGACATAATTCAAAATGGCAAGGCATGGGAGAAGGTTTGGCTAGTCTCAAGGTCATGATGGAAGCCAGCAATGAGGGGGGGAAACTTTTATGAAAAGCTATGAAAAAGACTGCTAGAGAGGTACCTCAGTGATAGAGAACTTGTCTATCATAAGTGATGCCTTGGGTTCAACATTACAAAAAACGAAAAAATGATTATATAATAGACTGTATAGCAACATGAAAATGCTTATAACATTTATTACAAATTACATATAATAATTATGAGTAAAGAATATAGGCTGGAGAGGTAGCATCATAGTTAAGGTACTTGCCTGCAAAGCCAAAGACCCAGGTTTGATTCCCCCAGGACCCACATAAACCAGATGCACAAGGAGACATATACATTTGCAGTTTGTTTGCAGGGGCTGAAGGTTCTGACATGCCAATTTGCCCATTCTCTCTATCTGCCTCTTTCTCTCTCTCTCAAATAAATAAATAAATTTTTTAAAGTGTAGGGGGAAAATGGAAAAATAATCCAGACCTATAAAATGATATACCAAAAGAAAAGGATTATTTTAAACTTTTACTTTTTATTTTGAATATTTTATTTATGTGTGCATGGACATGCTAGGCTCTTCCACTGGTTGCTGCAAAGGAACACTGGACGCTTGCACCACTCCTTAATCTGGCTTTGCATGGGTGTTGGGAATTGAACCCAGGACATAGGCTTTGCAAGCAAGCATCTTCAATAGCTGAGCCATCTCTCTAGCCTCAAGATTATTTTTAAATACCTCATAAACCAATTATGAATTCAGAGCTTATTATACTTTCCAATCTATATGAAAAATGTAAGTAATCAAATACTTTTCATTAAAGTTGAGGAATATACATTGCTACCTACCCAAGTAAGAGCTGATCTTTTGGGTCCTGGGACACATATATAAAATCCCTAGATGAAAAACAGAGGGGTTAGCTCCAGTAACAGAACAAAGAGATCAGAAAGCAATTCACAAGAATATTTACTTTACCTCAAATATGCCTTTGGCTTATACCCCATGGCCAGAGCTTTGTCCTCTGCCATAATCAACATTGCAGAAGCACCATCAGTCTAAAATGTTAACCAGAACAATGATGTTAATGACTTAATTTAACTAATATTTAATTAATTCTCTACCCTACCTGGAGGTTTCCCTATAACCATCTTCTAAATCCTGTACCAGAGTTGACTGACTCATTATATTTACATCACAAACTTATTTTACTGTATCCATCCATCCACCTTTATATCACAATTTAAATACACATATTGAGTTATTTTGGATGACAATAATAGTAGACTGTTCAAAATGTATAATTATCAAAATGCACAAAAAGAGGGTTTCCATAATCAACTTAAGCCAAAGGTTGTTGCTTCTGGCACAGAAAATAAGAAATATGATGAGTTAAAATAATCTATCATTTATTTAACTTATTTTAAAAATATTTTATTAATTTATTTGAAAGAGAAAGTGAGGCAGACAGAGAGGGGGAGAATGGGTGCACCAAGGCCTCTAGTCACTGCAAACAAAGTCCAGTCACATGCAGCTCCCAGTGTATCTGGCTTAAGTGGATATTGAGGAACTGAACCTGGGTCCTTAGGCTTCAAGGCAAGTGCCTTAACTGCCAAGCCATCTCTCCAGCCCTGTTTATTTAACTTACTTATTTTTACATTTTCTTTTCTCATTTTAAAATACATTTATTTGTTTGCAAAGATAGAACAGACATGGTAGGTCTTCTTGTCACTACAAATGAATTCCAGATGCATGCTTCATTTTGTATGTCTGGCTTTATGTGGGTACTGGGGAATAGAACCCAGGCCAGCAGGCTTTTTGCAAGCAAGCATCTTTAACCACTAAGTCATCTCTCCAGCCCTGTTTTTATAGTTTCTATGCGATTTCTCAGTTGCTTCCTGCTCATGGCTTCTAGGCAACTTTATTCTATAGAGAAGGCACTAAAAGAAACAAGTGGGTATATAAGAACATCAGAACCACAGCTTTGTAACACGCTGGAAACAACTTACACATTTTAAAATATATATATATTTTATTTACTTATTTATTTATTTCATTTATACAAGAGAAAGAGGCATGGAGAGAGAAGGAAAGAATGGGCACACCAGGGCCTTCAGTCACTGCAAAGGAACTCCAGATGCATGCACCCCCTTGTGCATCTGGCTTACATGGGACCTATAGAATTGAACCATAATCCTTTGGCTTTGCAGGCAAACACCTTAGCCATTAAGCCATCTCTCCAGCCCAAGTTATACATTTTTATCTCAAATGACAATCAAGAAGTTATAAGACAAAGAGATACTACTGGTTTAAATATATATGAGAAAGCCCTTTACTATAACTTCAAAAAAAGTAAGAACTTCTGGGTCTGGAGAGATGGCTCAGCAGTTAATTGCCTGCAAATCCTAACACCCTAAGTTTGATTCCCCAGGACCTATACAAAGCCAGATGCACAAAGTGGCATATGCATGTGGAGGTTGTCTGCAGTGGCGGGAGGCTCTGGCATGCCCATTCTCTCTCTCTCTGCTTGCAAATAAAAAGAACTGGGTCAGGTATGGTGGCACACTCAGGAGACCGAGGTAGAAGGATCACTAAGAGTTCGAGGCCACCCTGAGACAATTCCAGGTCAGCCTGGGCTAGTGTGAGACCTTACCTTGAAAAACTAAAAAGAAAAAAAGAAAGAACTTCTTCCATAATTCATAAATAAAATCCAAAAAGTAAAGGAAATTACTCTATCTAAGTATAATCAAAGTAAGTTATATCACATTCTACCATACTTTCTCATCAAGCCTGAACAAAGTATATAACCACTAACAGCATGGCCATTAAATCTGGAAACAGAGATGACTATACATAATAAACGGGTTATGGCCATTACATTAAGAAAGTTTTATGACTAGCTAAGTGCATGAAAAAGAGCTTTTCCATCAGCAAGGTAGCTGAAATAGGTGACATGTCAGACCTGAAACTGTAACTTTAAGCTTGATGTAGTGATACAAGCCTATAATACCAGCACTTAGGGGGCTAAGACAGAAGGATCATGAAGTTGAGGTCAGCCTGAACTACATAAAGAAATTCTGTTTCAAAAACACAAATATTATTTATTTATTAACTAGTTTGTTGACACAGGTCTTGCTATGTAGCCTAGGCTAGCCTCAAACTCTTGGTCCTCTTGCCTCTGAAGCTTATGTGCTGAGATTATAGGCATGTGTCACCATACTCAGTTTGATTTTATTTCCCTTTTATTAATTAGCTTATCTGCTTATTTATTTGAAAGAGAGAGAGAGCGAAAAAAGGGGGGGGGCACTCCAAATGGCCTCTTGATGCTGCAAACAAACTCCAAGTGCATGTACCACTTTGTTTATCTGGCTTTACATAGGTACTAGGGAATTGAACCCAGGCTGCAAGCAAGTAGTTTTAAATGCTGAGCCATCTTCCCAGCCCTATTTTTTTTTAAACAATGAGTTTGCATCTATTATATAGATACTGACTCACCTGAGGATTTTTGAATAATTTATTTATGTATTTTGTTTATTTGTATTTAAAGCAAGGTATAACTCTAGCCCAGGCTGACCTAGAACTCACTCTGTAGCCCAAAATGGCCTCAAACTCAGTGATCCTACCACCTCAGCTTCCTGAGTGCTGCGATTAAAGATATGAGCCAACACGCCCAGCCTTCATTTTATTTTTACTGATTTTATTTGAAACATTTTTTAAAATAAATGAGCTATATACTTAGGCCTGTAACCATAACACAAATAAATAAATGTTTTAGGTTTTTCTATTCAGAGTTCAGAAATGTAAGTCATTACAAAACACAAACAGCATTAACAGTTACCAGGAAAGAAGAATTTGCAGCTGTTACTGTGCCATGGGGCTTGATGAACGCAGGTTTTAGTTTGGCCATCTGCTCCAGAGAAGAAGGACGAATGCCGTTATCTTTGCTAACTGTATCCTTTCCTATAAAAACATAAACTTTTTAACTCTAAGAAATTGTGTCACACATCTTCTCCAGAGAAATGTGCTTTTAAAAATATAAGAACAGGGCTGGGTAAATGGCTTAGCAGTTAAGGCATTTGCCTGCAAAGTCTAAAGGACCCCAGTTTGATTCCCCAGGACCCATGTAAGCCAGATGCACAAGGGGGCACATGTGTTTGGAGTTTGTCTGCAGTGGCTAGAGGCCCTACCATGCCCATTTTTTCTTTCTATCTCTCTCAAATAAATAAGTAAACAAATAAAATATTTTAAAAGATGTAAGAACAAAGAACATGCAAATCTTACCTACAGACTAAAAAGAAAGCCTATTTTTAAAAAAATTTTATTTTTTCCAGTACTGGGTATCAAAGACAAGATTGTGAGTGTTCTAGACTCTATCAACCAGCTCTATCCTCAACCCCAAAAGAAAGCCTTTTATAGTTCTCAAGGTATGGTTGAATTTTATTTTATTTTTTTTCCCGAAGTAGGGTCTCACTCTAGCTCAGGCTGACCTTGAACTCAGTGTGATCTTCCTACATCTATCTGCCTCCTAATGTTGGGATTAACGCTGCCTCACCTGGTGAGTTTTATTTACTTATAGTTCAGTCTGGCCTCAAACTCAGATCCTCTTATCTCAGCCTCCTGAGTAGAGGATTACAGGCATGTGCCACTACATGCAGCTCATGATAAGATTTTTTTTTTTTTTTGGTTTATTTATTTATTTGAGAGCAACAGACAGACAGAGGCAGATAGATAGATAATGGACACGCCAGGCCCTCCAGCTGCAAACGAACTCCAGATGCATGCGCCACCTTGTGCATCTGACTTACATGGGTCCTGGGAAATTGAGCCTCGAACCAGGGTCCTTAGGCTTCACAGGCAAGTGCTTAACTGCTAAGCCATCTCTTCAGCCCTCCAGAAGGCTTTTTGACCCTCAGGGCAGACTCTGAGTGGTGCTGAGTTGGTCCTTTTAACTTTTGCTTTCAAGATACTCATTTATTCAACCACTTTTTAAAAATATTTTATATTTATTTATTTATTTGAAAGAGAAAGAGGGAGAGAGAGAGAGAGAGAATGGGCGCTCTAGGGTCTCCAGCCACTGAAGATGGACTCCAAACACGTGTGCCCCCTTGTGCTTTTGGCTAACGTAGCCACCGGGGAATCGAACCTGGGTCCTTTGGCTTTGCAGGCAAACGCCTTAACTGCTAAGCCATCCCTTCAGCCCAACCACTTTTTTTTTTCTTGAGACCCTGTAAAGGTCTCCCCAGTTTAGCATGATAAAATCCATGTCTGAGTGAAAAAGAAGCCAGAAACAAATGAAAAGAAAAACAATTTACTGTATGGTCCCATTTATAGAAAACTAGGGCTGGGGATGCCGGCTTGGTGGATGACCCCTGTAACCCGGCCCCTGGAAAGCTAACGTAGCAGTTTAAGGCCAGCCTAGACTACAGGTGAGCCCTAGGGCAGCCTGGGCCAGAGTGAGCCCTACCTCAAAAAGACAAGACAAAAAACAAGCTGAGGAGATGGCTTATCACTTAAGGCGCCTGCCTGGGAAGCCTAAGGACCTATGTTCAACTCTCCAAGTCCCAGCCAGATGTGATGCACAAGGTCACACTTGCACACTAGGTGGAGCATGGTCTGGAGCTTGATGATAGTGGCCAGAGGCCCTGGTGCACCAGTTCTCTCTCCCTCTCCCTTTTTCTCTCTCTCTCACTCACTCTTACTCTCGCTCTCTCCAATAAAGAAAAGTGGCCCTCACCCTACCTCTAAAAACCAAAAACAACATCAACCAAAGGTCCGTTGTGGTGGCACATAGCTTTAATCCCAGCACTCAGGAGGCAGAGGTAGGAGGATCGCTGTGAGTTCGAGGCCACTGAGAGACTCCATAGTGAATTCCAGATCAGCCTGAGCTAGAGTGAAACCCTACCTCAGAAAAAAAAAAAAAAAAAAAAAAAGGAGGGGGCTGCTAGAGAGATGGCTTAGCGATTAAGTGATTGCCTGTGAAGCCTAAGGACCCTGGTTCGAGGCTCAGTTCCCCAGGACCCACGTTAGCCAGATGCACTAGGGGGCGCACGCAACATGATAAGATTTTTAACAAAACTCTTTAGACATATGGGGGCTGGAGAGATGGCTCAGTAATTAAGGCACTTGTCTACAAAGCCTACCAACCCAAATTCAATTCCCCAATACCCATGTAAAGCCAGATGCACAAGGTGACACTTGTGTATGGAGTTCACCTGTAGTGGCTAGAGGCCCTGGTGTGCTCTCTCTACCTGTCTCTATCTGTCTCCTTCTCACTCTCCCAAATAAACAAATAAAAAGAAGACATTATGGGAAGTCATATAAATGCTTTAATAAATAAGACAACATGCTGGGCATATCTAGCACTTGGGAAGTTGAGGCGAGAAGACTATTGTAAGTTTGAGGCCAGGCTAGGCTACATGCTGAGTAATAGGCCAGATAGGGCTACATGGCAAGACCCTATCTCAAAAATATAAAACCAAAGCCAACCAACGAAAAAAACACCATCCTATTCTCTTGAGACATTCATTTCATTAGTTGTTCTACACAGAAAACGTGACTCATGAATTTAAAACAGGCACGGCCAAGCATGGTGGCACACATCTGTAATTCCAGAGCTCAGGAGGCTGAGGTAAAGGATCAGTGTGAGTAACATGGCAGCTTGGGTAACTAGCAAGACTTTATAACAGAAAAACAAACAATACCATGTACAAAAGAACTAGAAAATACCAAGAGAATATAAAAAAAGGTTCTCATAATAACCTTTACCTAGAGCTGGGCATGGTGGCATACACCTTTAGTCCCAGCACTTGGGAGGCAGAGGTAGGAGGATACTTGTGAGTTCAAGGCCACCCTGACACTACATAGTGAATTCCAGGTCAGCCTGGGCTAGAGTGAAACCCTACCTCAAAAAACCAAAAAGAAAAAAAAGCCAGGCTTAGGATACCAGGAGAATATTTAAAAAGGCTCTCATAATAACCTTTAAAAAGCCAGGCTTAGTAGCACATGGCTGTAATTTCAGCATTTGAAGGGGAAGGCAGAAAGATCAGGAGTTCAAGCCAGCTTCAACTACATAGCAGGTTCAAGGCTACATGAGACCCTGTTTCAAAAAAAATCTTTAGATTGTATTACAACATAAATCTAAACTTAAGCCCAGGTTTAAGAATACAGGGTATTTTGAAAACTGAATCATTACACTTAGTTAAAAACAAAACAACAACAACAACAACAAAAAACCATGAATTTTTAAGGAACTGAAGTAATTCAAAACTCCCTAATAAGTATCACAAGTAACCCCATTTACCTGGTACTTTGAAGGGCACAACATCAGAAAGGAGTCCTTCCTCCTGTGCCTTCTTGGCCAGATTGTGAGAACGCAGTGCATATTCGTCCTGTTCCAGTCGAGAAACAGCAAAGGCAGCAGCCAGTCGGTCTGCAGAATGGCCCATGGTCTCACTGGTAGAGAACTCAGCCACTGCAGGGAGCTAAGAAAGGAGATGAAGAACAGGTACACACCATTAAGAGGTCTTCTATGATACACAAAATTGCTTTGTATTATTTAAAAGAGATAAAAATCTATTTATCAACTGGAAGTGGTTGCTCAAGCCTGTAATCCTCACACTCAGGGAGCTGAGACAGGAAGATTATGAGTTCAAGGCCAGCCTAGGCTATATAGCAAGACCCTGGCTTAGAAAAACCAAAAGGGGCTGGAGAGATGGCTTAGTGGTTAAGACGCTTGCCTGTGAAGCCTAAGAACCCATGCTCGATTCCCCACAACCCACATAAACCAGATGCACATGGTGGTGCATGTGTCTGGAGTTCATTTGTGGTGGCTAGAAGTCCTGGTGCACCCATTCTCTCTCTCTAATAAACAAATGAATAAAAATAAAACATATTAAAAAACAAAAAAAGAAAGCCTGTTTATTATCAATTAATCAAGATAGAGACGAGGAAAGCTATTTTGATAAAGCTGATTTGATAGCAGAGTATCTCTAGAGGGTCATAATTCAATTTTTCTTCTTATCTCTTTTCCTCCATCTTGCTCAAATAATTATCCTTTGTGGTAGAATATATAATTATTGGAACATGCCTGAGTTCACTGCATTATTATAATCTATGCTTGGGGAAATTCTAGAAGCCCAAGTTTTTATTTATATTAAGTTCACAAGCCTTACCTCAGGTGACAGAAAATTCAATCTGAATTTAGAGAGTAAAGACAGTCGCTGACCCAGAGTCTTGGCTTTATTGAGATCAAGCATCATTTTCCTCATTTGCCTCGAATGACGAATAGGAACATCAGACATTAACTCAACACCACCTGCCACGACCACATCACACTGGCCAGAAGCAATCAGGCCAACAGCTACAGGGCACAAGGTATATGTACATGAACATGTTTGCAGGAAATAAGCAACTATTGCCAACTTAAGCTTCCTGATTCAAAAGCTGTATAACATTATCACCCACTTTATACATTATACAGCTAATTATATTTTCAGTGGGAATAATATTATTGTGGTACTGGGAACTGAACCCAGAGGTTTTTTTGTTTTGTTTTTTGTCTAAAAACACATTCAACATAGCTAATAAATACAAATTTCATTCAGCACAGGGACATCAACTTCTATCTACATCAACTCCAACAATATTCTACTAAACCTGAGTATTTTATGTGCTCCTAGCTTTAGTTTTCAGAAAGGTTTTCTTCCCTCCTCCCTCCCCTGAGAGAAAATGTTAATTTCTATCACATGACAGAGATATATGGCTTCTGAAATCTAAGGAAGTGGGCTTCCCTCTTTATGACCACTGGCAAGTATTTTGTTGCTCTATCTGGGAGATGGTTACATGCTCAGAAAGTAGAGGAGCCCTCAATAATTGCCTCTGGTATCATTCTCTACCACCATGAACTGCCCTCCCAATCTGGCCTTGATATTATTACAATAGCAAGAGTACTACTAAGCCTTTCAAGTTTCCCATCTTTTGTCCCACAATTTTAGTGAAGCTTGTTAGAAGTTGAAATAATATATAGAATGCCAAGGACATGGAAGTAAAGTGAAGAAAATACTTGGCCATCTAAAATAGGGATTGACAACTATGTTGGTGGTGGAGGCAGCAGGACCCTATCTTTATGGGAAAATGTCCTATCTCATTGAGGTTTAAACCCAGCAGGTTAAACTAAGCATTCTCCTAAAGACAAGCTCTTCCTACTGGCAGTCCCTACTACAACCAGCCCAGTACTGATGGAAGAGTTGCATCAGTGCCTACACAGCAAGAAAAAGAATACAAACTGTCAGAACCCCAAAAGTTTGAATGTGATCTTATTTCTATAAAAACACAAATGAAGAGATCTGTGGTATCATTAATTTCTGTAAAGACTGCTTTATTTTTAAAATCACTTAAAAGACAAGAGAGGAAAATGAACACCCACCTTTGGTTTTCAACATACCTGTGGTCATAGCTTGGTTAGAAGAGATACAAGCCATGGTGACAGTATGGGCAGGAGTCTTGTCAGAGAAGCCAGCTCCGAGAGCAGCCTTCAGGAAAAAGAGAATGAAGTAATCATTTTTAAAGGAAATAAATATGTGATACTCTGACTCTACCCCATGAGCCAGGAAAGGTTTCATATTAATATTCTACAAAGTTTTAAAACAAAATTAGGAGCTTTACAAATTCTTATATATCTAGTGGTTAATTTGACAAGCACTGTACTAAATAGCTAGTAGCCACTCTCTCTCTCTTTTGCTCTCTCTCTCTCTCTCTCTCTGGCAGTTTCTCACTCCAGCCCAGCCTAAGATGGAACTATGTAGCCTAGGCTGGCCTCAAAGCCAGTGATCCTCCTACCTTAACCTCCCAAGTGCTGGGATTAAAGGTGTGAGCCACCATGCCCAGCTCATCCTTTCTTCTACCCTTCCTCCCCTCCCTCCCTTTATTTAGCTTTTTATTTTTATACTACTGGAAACTGAACCCAGGACCTCATACATGCTAGGCCAACATCTTACCATTAAGTTACAACATTAATCTTCTTTATTTTTTATTCTGAGTCAAGGTCTCAGAAGTTATCTAGACTGGTCTTGAATTTAATATATAGCCCAGGGAGACCACTGGCTTATAATCCCCCTATCTCAGCTTCCAAGTACCTGAGATCTGGTAATGACCACATCCAACTCAATGGTATTCACTTTCTACTTTGATACACAAGGCTAAAACATTCTTCTATCTCACCTAATTTCTTAATGTCTTGCATGGAGCCTTCAAAGACATCATTTAACATTTTAAAACTTTCCTATATAATTGAAAGAATGATGAAAAGTATTATGAAGTTTTCATTTTTCCCTGTAGTTATAAAGATAAAACAACAAAAGTCAACAAACATGACATTGTTTCTGAAGAACTGACCAGTTTAAAAAAAGAATCTGCCGGGCATGGTGGCACACGCCTTTAATTCCAGCACTTAGAAGGCAGATCACTGTGAGTTCAAGGCCACCCTGAGACTACATAGTGGATTCCAGGCCAGCCTGGAAAACAGTGAGACCCTACCTCAAAACAAAAACAAACAAAAACCCCTGACCATTTGGGGCTGGGGAAATGCTGAGTAAATTATGTGCCACATAAACATGAGGACATGAGTTACCATCCTCAATATCCATGTAAAATGTTGGGCATGGGGTCACACACCTAGACAGCTCTGAAGAGGTGGAGACAGGCAGATCAAAGGCTTACTGGTTAGCTATAGCTGAATAGGTAAGCTCTAGGTATAGTGAGAAACCCTGTCCTATCTCAATTAATATGGTGGAGATCAACTGAGGACATATGGTGTCAACCTCTGGCTTGCACAAGGCACACACAAACCGGAGACACACATGCTCCCACATACACATGAACTGACACATACAGGAATGCACACCACACACACACACAATAAATAAATCTGGCCACTGGGTTGAAGAGATTGCTCAGTGGTTAAGGCACTTGCCTGCAAAACCTAATGACATGGGTTTGATTTCCCCAGTACCCATGTAAAGCCAAATGCACAGTGATGCATGCATTTAGAGTTCATTTACAGTGGCTGGAAAACCTGTTGTGCCCATATTCTCCCTCTCCTCTCCTCTCTTCTCTATCTCTCTCTGCTTGCAAATAAATAAATAAAAATATTTTCAAAAGCTCTGACCATTTATAATCTCAGTTCCCACTCAGGTTCCTACCTGCTTGACACCCAGTTCTCTCCTCTGCCAGTTATGTCTCTCTCCAACAGCCACATTGTTGACCCAAGGCAAAGTAGAATTGGAAAACTTGCAAATATAGAGACACTCAATTCGATAAAAAGAAACTTTAGAGAACTGCCTAAATCACAAGTGAACCTCTGACAATTAAGGGTCAGACAGTTCACAACTGGAAGAGAGAAAACTAGTCAGGACCATGAGACAAAAAGTAACTCAAGCCAGCCAGCTAATCTTATCTGAATGTGTTTCTGCAGAAATTTAGAACACCTGGCAATAGTGATGCCATTTTATGAGCTTTAAGGACAACTGAGGTCATTATAGTCCTTCAAAATGGCTACAATATAATGTTTAAGTGTTTTCATAAGGCTTAATTAAAATTTTACTGTAACTTTTTCTAAGCTTAATGAAACTTGAAAAAGTTAGTAAATGACATGAAAAAAAATTTAAAGCAGTAACTCAAACAGAATGACCTGAGTAGCCCTGAGAAAAACTGAGGGCCTCCAGCAAAGATGGCCTCTATTTTGATGGCACAATAAAGGCCAAACATGAAACGAAGACATTAGTAGATGTTTTATACTACTTATTAAGAAATTATGTTGTAAAATGTTCCATTTTTTGTTTATGTGAGAAATTAATGCAATTATAAAATTCCCTTTTAACCTACATTTTCTTTCTTTTTTTTTTTTTGAGAAAAAGTTTATTTTGGCTTATAGGAGAAAGGGGAAGTGCCATCATGACAGGGGAAAAGGATGGCATGAGCAGAGGGTGGGCATCAACCCCTGGCAAGCTTAAGGTGGACAATAGCAACAAGGGAGTATGCCAAACACTGGAAAGGGGACACTGGCTACAATAACCATAAGACTGCCCCCAACAATATACTGCCTCCAGGAGGCATTAATTCCCAAAGTTCCATCAGCTGGGAACCTGACATTCCGAACACCTAGGTTTATGGGGGACAGCTGACACAAAGCACCACATTCCGCCGCTGTCCCCCATAAACTGATAACCATCCATGATGTAAAAAGCAATGCATTCATTACAATTTTAAAAGTCCCCATATTTTGTATCAATCCTTAATGATGTTCAAACATCCCCATGATCAGACCTTTTAATTGAGCCGTAATACAAAAAAAATCCCCCCAAACTCATAATTACACAGAATAAACATTCATACTGCAAAAGGTAACACTGGGCATAGCAAAGAAATATTCAACCAATACAGGATTTAAACAAGGCAAACATACTCTGTAGCTCCATGTCTGATCATTCTAACCAGCAACAAGTCTCTGGAGTTCCAATTCCATGCCTCCAATAAGGCTACTCACAATCCTGGAAAGCTTCACCAGGGGCTGGCAGCTGTCCTTGGCAGCCATCTCCTGGTCCTGGCATCTTCATTGGGTCTCCACTGCAACCCACGGTTCATGCTCATGGTTCCACTGGGTTTCCACACAGGCATCCTGCAAACCTGCTACACATTGACCATGGCTGTCTCCAAAACACAAGACTGTGTTGCGTATTTAATGACCCTCTCTTTCCTGCATTTCTTATACTCCACAATACCAGGTAGAGTGACAATTTGTTAATCCAGGGGGGTAAAAAGCAAACTGTGAAGAACAGGGCACTCCTTGAGCACTCAGGCCCTTTCAAAAGAGTCTACATTCTTCCTGTTGCCCCAGTGCAGGTCAGCTGGCCAACCTCAAATGTTGTAATTGCTCAAATAATTGCAGCTGAACAGACAGAAACCTCAGCCCAAAGATTTCACAAGTTCTCAGGACATGGGCATAACAATAAGCCTCTCACACAAACTGCTTATAGCTCAGTCCAGGCAAAGCTCTTTCTCACCCTCATAAGCCAAACCTCACAGTCCATAGTTCTTACTACATTCAGGTCTTTCAACTATGTCCAAAAAACAGTCCATCAAACTGCACTTATAGCACTGCAAGGCATCTCTTAGGCCAAGGTTTCAAATCCTCTACACTTGTCTTGAAAATCAGCTCCAAAAGGCCAAAGCCCAGTAAGGTGTCTAACAACAACCCCACTCCTTGGTACCACTTTAGTGTTGCAGTCAGGTTCGCATTGCTGACAGAAATCACCTGACCGAGAGCAGCTTTTGGGAGGAGTGGGGGGGGGAGGTTTATTTTGGCTTATAGGCTTGAAGGGAAGCTCCACCATGACAGGAGAAAGTGATGGCATGAGCAGAGGGTGGACATCACCCCCTTGGCCAACATAAGGTGGACAATAGCAACAGGGGTTGTGCCAAACTCTGGTAAGGGGGGCACTAGCTATAATACCCATAAGCCCATCCCCAACAATACCGTGCCTCCAGGTGGCATTAATTCCCAAATCTCTATCAGCTGGGAACCTAGTATTCAGAACACCTAAGTTTATGGGGGACACCTGAATTAAACCACCACACCATACTGTGGAGATATAATTTCTATAGCTCAGATTGATTTTCAAAATTATACTGAGTTTTAAATTAACTTTATGGCCACAAATATACTCAATCAGTACTTCCTAAGTAGAACATTAAATTTAAAACATCTTTAAATTTACTGAAAAGAGAAATATTAATTTCTCAATAGCCATATGAGGTCTTATGATTATATTTACTCAGTACATTCCTAAAAGCTTCAGCACAGCTTTGTACCTTCTTTAATTGCATGCTGAAAATATTAAGGTACTCCAGACCTATAATATAAATTACCAATTTTTGTAAATTAAAAATAGTTATAAATAACTTTTCTTGGCTTTGTTATTCCTTTCTTTGGTGTGATATTTTTAAGAGAACTATCTTTCTTCAGGTCTGATGCAGCTCCAGTTGATTTACAATGCCCTGATTTCTTGGCCTGCAGTATAGGTAGTACCACCATCATTTTCTGTGAAGGCTTCATTGAAGGTGGAATTTCCTGTGAAGGCTTCATCTTGCAAGTGGAAGACTCTGTTTTTCTCATATTCTTTGCACTAGAATCAATATTTCCTGGTGGGTGAAAAACATCTCCTGTCAGGAAACACCATCCAACTTGGAAAGTATCTTGTGACTTGTACCTACACCAATAATTAAATGCTCTATTCCAGCCATCCAAGATAATATGAACCTGATCTTCTCTAACAGCTCCAATTGTAGCAGGTATATCATTCCAGGATTTTTTTGGTCAACAGCTTCAATCTTCATCCCAACTTTAAATTATTTATGGGTAGTTTTGTTGGTTCCTTCTTGAAGAACTTGGTGGGTGCAAGTTCAGATGCAGTCAGTGTCCAGGAAAGAAACATTGGCCAAGATGAGATACTCATCTGGAACCTGGCACCAGGCCCACGCTGCTCTCTGCTGAAGCGTCCTCTGGGCCGAAGTTCCCGAGCGCCCCGAACAGTCACCGCGCCGGTCCCGGATGCGGAGGCGCTGGCACGACCCCACCACCCGACGCTGCGGCGGGCGAGACGACGACGGAACTTAACCTACATTTTCATACATCCTGGTTTTTCTTTATCTGTGCTGCTTTTTGTAACACTGTCTACTAGAATTAGGTAGAAACTAATCTAGTGCATCCCAGTGACTATTATAAAGCCTAAAAATCCACATAAAATCTGTTTGCTTAAATTTCTTCTGATCAATTAAATAATACACTTATTAATATAAATATTAATTACTATGCTTTGACATAAAACATTTCTAATTAATTTGTAGGTTGTTCTTTTCAGTAGTGTCCACTCTCAGTGGAATTTTAGTAATCCCAAAGTAGAAAGCAACATCAACAAATCATGTATGGAATAAAACATCAGGACATCAATAACATGCAGTTGAAAAATGAATATGGTCAAGAATGTTGCCTAAAAAAAAAAAATCAGAATAGAATAGGAAGTTCTTGAAAGAAGGGGTTCAGTGAAAAGGGAGAGGATTAAATAAAATGGAAGGTGATTATAACCAAAATACATTATGGTCAACAAAAATGTTTATTTAAAAAACAAACATACAAACAAAAAGGCTGAAGAGATGGCTTACTGGTTAAGGCGTTTGCCTGCAAAGCCAAAGGACTTTGGTTTGATTCCCCAGGGCCCATGTAAGCCAGATGCACAAGGTGGCATATGTGTCTGGATTTTGTTTGCAGTGGATGGAGATCCTGGCACACCCATTCACTCTCCCCCTCTCAGATAAATAAAATATTTTTTTATAAAAAGAAGGAAAGAATGAATGAATGAATATTATGAGTGAATGAATATTGCCTAAGTAAGGCTGTAACCTCAGCACTCTGGAGGCTGAGGCAGGAGGACAAAAGTTTGAATCCAGCCTGGGGTGTATAGCAAGACCCTATGGAAAGGACAGAGGAAGAAAGGAAATGACAGGGGAGAAGGGAAAGGGGAGGAAAGAGGGAGGCAGAGGGTGTAGAAAGAAGGGGATAGAAATGGGGAAGAGAAGAAAACAGTGTTGCCTTGGACAGCCCTTAAAAAAAAAAAAAAAGATACTAAAGCTTCACTTAAAAACAAGGTTCTAAGCCTGGGCTAGAATGAAACCCTACCTCAAAACAAACAACAACAACAACAACAACAACAAACAAGGTTCTAGAGCTGTGGGTATGGCTCAAGTCATGATATTTAGGGTTCTATCCCCAGTACTACCAAAGTAAGTTTCCAATTCCCTTCATCCTTCATTGTGAAATTTAGAATCCCATTAAAAGGAATTTATTTTTAGTGGTCTTTTCCTAAAATTATTTAATATCCTCTGAAAACAAATTCTTCTATAGAGAAACATATACTTTCAAAATCTAGATGAAAGAGGTTCCATATTACTTAACTGATTTTTTACCTTTATACTTATACTATACTTTGATACTATTTTATCATCTGTGGAAATAGACTTGTGTTGTAGTATCAATATAATCTTATTCTAGTGTTTCTAGGTAGACCTTATATTAAGTGGCCAAATAACTTTGCTACTGCCTGGCAACTGCATATCAACCTTTCAACACAAACCAGTTGGAAAGGAAGCCAGCAGCAGCTGTTTGGGGGACAAGAGTTCCACAGTGGGGCAAGCACAAGGGCACTCAGGTCAGAACAGTCTGTTCACACAAGTGCCATTCTAATATGTGTTACCCTTGGCCCCAGCTGCCCTTTCAAGACTGAAGGGGCTTTAAATAGAAATTGTAGCTGGTGACCCTTGATCACATACTTCTATTTAAAGTGTGAACAGTTCTCAAGGCACTAAAGAGAAAGGAAAAAGAGGCCTCTTCCTTATAATGAAGAAATGGAAAGTACTCTGAAGTCTTCCAGTCAGGTTTGAAGGCTTTTAGGATTTCATATTAATGTAGGTCCTAAAGAAAAATTACCTGGAGTACAGCATGACTCATGTATGAATAGGGCAGAGAAAGTACCTCATGTCAATCAATAGCTGGGATGTGCATATTGATCTAAAACATTGACAAGTAAAATAATGAAGCAGGACAATACTCAATTCTGCTGATCTGTCCTTCTAACTTGGCTGATAACAGAAGCTATTATCTTCACAATTATAATGAACAAAAACACAGACCAGAAATAAGGCAAATGTTTAGCATATTGATAGTGCTTTGGAGCCAACTTTATCCAAATAGCACCTTCAAAATGAAAGTAATCACTGTGAAATGTCTGCAGGAAACATCACATGCATTCCAAAGCCTGTTCTTATCTCCACTGCCCAATGGGTGCCAACTAGAATAAAGGTAAACCTCTGTGAAGTAGTTATTAAAAAAATAAAAACCCAAAAACTCTGTAAGTCACCAATGGGAGCAAATACACAGACAAGACTATCTTCAACTACAAAAACCAAGTTTTGAAACTGGCTATAAGATGTTAAAAGCTTCAATTAGAAGCCATGATCTCCAGTATTACTAAATGTAGTATCAGGTATATACTGCCATAATCTCTATTTTCCTGACACAAGAGACAGATAAATGAACATTTCCTAAAACTTCTCAAATAAATGAGCTGATATATAATATGAATATATAGTAAGCATACATCACTTAACTTATAGTGACATATAATCTGTAAAGTCACATTTTAAGCACCCAGGCAGGGTAGCTCACATCTATAAACTCAGCACTCAGAGGGCTCAGGTAGTAGGAGAGATCCTGCCTCCAAAAGAAGAAAAGAAAAAGAAAAAGAAAAAGAAAAAGAAAAAGAAAAAGAAAAAGAAAAAGAAAAAGAAAAAGAAAAAGAAAAAAAAGCAAGGAAGCACATTTTAGGCCAAATGTATGCTTGGCTAGTGAATTGTAAAGAGATTTTACTGACTTTAAAAACATTAAATTTGGGCTGGAAAATGGCTCAAGAGGTTAGGGCACTTGCCTACAAAGCCTAATGACCTAGGTTGGATTCCCTGATACCCAAAGCCAAATGCTCAAAGTAGTGCATGCATCTGGAGTTCAACTGCAGTGGCAGGAGGCCCTGGTATGCCCATTCTCTTTCTCTCTCTCATAGCAAATTAATTAATTAATTAATTTAAAGAACAGTAAATTTGCCATTACCTGCTTGGGACCCCTTCTGTTTTACAGGATGTATGCATTTTTTCCCCTTCACTATGGTACAGGAGTTCTGCCCGACTTACAAAAATAAATGCAAAAAACAAAAGAGTAAATTCTGGGCTATACATGTATCTTAATGGTAGAATGCTTGCCTACCATGAAACCACTGTATTAGATCATTAATACCACTAAAATATAAAATAATATAAATAAATGCTATTCAAATTGACTTTTTATTTTATGTTTTTGAGACAGGGTCTCCACTATATATTGGTCTGGAACTCATGTCACTCCTGCCTCAGTCTCTTTAAGTGTTGGAATTACAAACATAAGCCACCACACATGGATACTATCAATCTCATTAAACAATATAAAGTTTATTGTACTTACCTCTCTAGCTACAT
Organism: Jaculus jaculus; assembly: GCF_020740685.1. Taxonomy (NCBI): domain Eukaryota; kingdom Metazoa; phylum Chordata; class Mammalia; order Rodentia; family Dipodidae; genus Jaculus; species Jaculus jaculus. The sequence continues at coordinate 105,843,769 of NC_059106.1, forward strand.
TGCTTGTTTTCACTTCCTGAATAACTGTACCAAAGATGATATAATCAACAACATCCTTTGGCACATTTGTCCGGTGCAACAAACCCCTGAAAATAAAATCCAAAGCAAAGAAACACTTCACACATTAAAGTAGTGCCAGAAACTATCACATAAACATTGCACTTCTTTTTTATAAACTCATGTATGTATGTATGTATGCATGTATGTATGTATGTATGTATGTATGTAAGAGAGAAAGAGGCAGATAGGGTAGAGAGAGAATAGACATGCCAGGGCCTCCACCCACTGCAAATGAGTACCAGATGTGCGTGACACCTTGTGCATCTGGCTTATGTGGGAATTAAGGAATTGAATGAACCCAGGTCCTTAGGATTCACAGGGAAGTGTCCTAAATGCTAAGCATCTCTTCAGCCCCAATATTGCAATTCTTTAACAAGTTAAAGTGGCAGAAGTAGAATGCTTGCCTAGTATATATGAGGTCCTGGGTTTGATGCACCTCACTACAAAACAAAGTAAAAAAGCAATAAGCCTTGAATTTCAAAGCTCGCTGACAAGCATTTGATAGCTTATCAGTTAAGAAATGGGGCTGGGGAGATGGCTCAACTGTTAAAAGACACTTGCAAAGCCTGCCAACCTTTGGTTCAATTCCTCAGTACCCACGTAAACCCAGATGTACACAAAGTAGTACATGTGTCTAGGGTTCATCTGTAAGGGTAAGTGGCCCCTTGCGTGCCTTTCATTCTCTCTCTCTCTCTCTGCCTTCCTCCCTTCTCCTTCTCCCTTTATAAACATATGTATATATATGTACACACACACATATACATTTCTTTATATACATATGTATATCTATCTATATCTATATCTATCTATCTATCTATCTATCTATCTATCTATCTATCTAACTATAAAGGAGTGAACATACGATTTTAAAAGTCAACATTTCAAGACTAGGAGATAGCTCAGTGGGTAAAAGTGCTGGCTGTACACATATGAGGACATGAGTTTAGATGACTACCACCCACATGAAAATGTGATACTTACCTATAGTCCCAGTGCTGGGGAGGCAGGCACAGGGAATACCTACAATTCACTGCCTAGCTAGTCTAGCAAATGGTAAGCTGTAGGTTCAGAGAGAGACACTTTCTCAAAGACTAAGGTGGAGAGTGATTGAGGAAGGCACCAGAAGTCATCTCTGGTCCCATATGCACCTGCACACACACATTTACAAACATGCATGCACAAATAGACACATACAGAAAGAGAAAGAGAACAAGCCAACATTTGATGTTCAATTTGTAGTGATAAATTAGAAAGGAAGAATAACATATAATTTGGAATAGGATGAAAAGGTAAGTCAACACAATAATGCTAATGTTACCAGAAACCCATGGTTTTTGGTAAAAAGGTAAACATAAAATTAAAGATCAAGTAAAATCATGAGAATATCGATTTAAAATTGAAATAGCAATATAAGCACACAATTGAAATACCATGTTTATTTTAGTTCTGTTCATAGATAGAAACTAAAAGCATTAACAGCTAATATGGATGAGTATGTGGAGGCCAGAGGACAATATTGCTTGTCTTCATCTCTCTACTTACTTATTGAGACAGGGTCTCTCAGTGAACACATGTCTCACTGACTTGGCTAATCTAGCTAGCCAGCTTGGTGCCAGGGATTCTATGTGGGAGTGGTGGTTTGATTTGGGTGTCCCCCATAAACAGGTGTTCTGAATACTAGGTTCCCAGCTGATAGAGATTTGGGAATTAACACCTCCTGGAGGCAGGGTATTGCTGGGAGCAGGTTTATGGTTATTACAGCTAGTTTCCCCCTTGCCAGTGTTTGCCACACTCTCCTGTTGTTGTCTACCTGATGTTGGCCAGGAGGTAATATCTACCCTCTGCTCATGCCATTGTTTTCCCCTAACACCATGAAGCTTCTCCCTGAGTCCATAAACCACAATAAACCTTTTTTCCCCACAAGCTGTTCTTGGCAGGGTGATCTCTACCAGCAATGTGAACCTTACTGCAATAGTAAAGTTGGTACTGAGAGTGGGGTCATTGATGTTAGTATGTGACTGTGTGACTTCTGGCCTTTTGGAGCTGATTTTTTTCTTGTTTCAGAGAGAACGAGGCAGATGGAGAGAGAGAGAGAGGGAGAGAGAGAAAGAAAGAATGGGTGTGCCAGGGCCTCCAGCCACTGCAAATGAATTCCAGATGCATGTGCCACATTGTGCATCTGGCTTATGTGGTTCCTGGGGAATCAAACCTAGGTCCTTTGGCTTTGCAGGCAAGCACCTTAAACACTAAGCCATCTCTCCAGCCCATGGAGCTGATTTTTGAGAAGGATGTGGAAGGGTTGGAGATCTTAGCTTAAGAGATCCCTTGTAATGCTATAAGTACAGCTTGATGGACCATTCAGGTCAAAGTTGGAAGACCTAAATGCAGTAAGAACTACAGACTATGAGGTTTGGCTTATGAGGGTGAGAAAGAGCTTTGCCTGAACTGGGCTAGAAGCAGTTTGTGTGAGAGGCTTGCTGTTATGCCCATGTCCTGAGAACTTGTGCAGGGCTGCATTGCACAGAAGTGGGCTGATGTGAGCAGAGGGATATGACACAGAAAAAAATGAAATCTTTGGGCTTTCAAAGCTGCAAATGTATGAAAGATTACAACCTTTGAGATTGGGCCAGCTGACCTGCATTGGGACAAGAGGAAGAATGCAGACTCTTTTGAAGGGGTCTGCATGCTCAAGGCGTGTCCTATTCTTCAAAGTCTGCTTTATTCCCTCCTAGAGTAACAAATTGACACTCTACCTGGTATTGCAGAGTATAAGAAATTCAAGAAAGAGAGGGCCATTAAATTTGCAACATGGGCTTGTGTTTTGGAAAAGGCCATAGGCAGTATGAAACAGGTTTGCTGGATTGCCTGTATGGAGACCCAGTGAAGATGTGAGGATGAACTGTGGGTTGCAGTGGAAACCCAGTAGAGATGCCAGGACCATGAGATAGATAGCTGCTGGCCCTAGAGGATGTTTTCCAGGACTGTGAGTAGCCTAGTTGGAGGGGTGGAATTGGAACTCCAGAGACTTGTTGCTGGTTAGAATTATCAGACTTGGAGAGTTGTCACTGATTAGAGTTGATGGATTTGGAGCAGCTACAGAGTTTGATGTCTGCCCTGTTTAAATCTGGTATTGGTTGAACATTTCTTTGCTATGCCCAATGCCAACTTTTGCAGCGTGAATGTGTATTCTGTGCCATTAGGGGTTTTTTTGGTTTATTTTTGGTATTATGGCTCAGTTTAAAAGACTTTGGACAATGGGGATGCTTGAATACCACTGGGATTGATAAAAACTATGGGGACTTTTAAGGCTGAATCAATGCTGGGCAAGGTGGTGCACATCTTTAATGCCAGTACTCAGGAGGCAAGAAGTAGGAGGATCACCGTGAATTTGAGGTTACCCTGAGACTACATAATGAATTCCAGGTCAGCCTGGACTAGAATGAAACTCTACCTCAAAATAAATAAATAAATAAATAAATAAATAGGGCTGGGGAAATGGCTTAGCAGTTAAAGTGTTTGCCTGTAAAGCTAAAGACCCCAATTCAATTCCCTAGGACCCAGGTAAGCCAGATGCACAAGGGGGCACATGGGTCCGGAGTTCGTTTGCAGTGGCTGGAAGCCCTGGCATGCCTCTTCTCTCTCTGCCTCTTCCTCTCTCACTCAAATAAATAAATAAAATGTTTAATAAATAAATAAATGAAGTTGTATGAATGCATTACATTTTACATCATGTATGGTTATCAGTTTATGGGGGCCTGAGGCTGAATGTGGTGGTTTGATTCAGGTGTCCCCATAAACTTAGGTGCTCTGAATGTTAGGATCCCAGATGAAAGAGATTTGGGAACTAATACCTCCTGGAGGCAGTGTATTGCTTGGGGCAGGCTTATGGGTATTGTTGCCAAATTCCCCTTGCCAGTGTTTGGCACACTCTTCTGTTGCTGTTGTCCACCTGATGTTGGGAAGGAAGTAATTTCTGCCCTCTGCCCATGCCAACATTTTCTCCTGCCACCATGGTGTTTCCTCTTGAGTCTGTAAACCAAAATAAGCTCTTTTTCAAACAAGCTGCTCTTGTTCGGGTGATTTCTACCAGCAATGCCAACCTGACTGCAACACTGGGCCACTCAAGTACTAGGACAATAGGCGCACATCACCATGCATACCATTTACATGGGTGTTGGGGATCCAAACTTGCACATCAAGAGCATCATCAACTGAGCCATCTCCTCACCCCTTGTTTATTCTTTTGAAATAATGTCTTGCTATGTAGCCCAGGCTGGCCTTGGACTCATAATCCTACTATCTCAGCTTCCTGAATGCTGAGATTACAGATATATATAGTTGTGCCTAGCTTACAAGTTTTTCCTTAACTTTTTAATTTGAAAAATGTCAAACATATATTTCAAACTGAAATAATAACTCAGTGAATGTCTAACTACCTCCATCTAGGTTTAAAAATGATTATTATACACACATATGAACATGGATGCACATATGCAAAAAAAAAGAAAGAAAGAAAGAAAGAGGAACAAAAGAGTCTAGGGAGATGACTCAGTAGTTGAAGGCTGCTAACTGGAATTCAAATCACCAGCACTTACATAAAGCCACAGGCACAAATAGGAGGATCACCATGAGTTCGAGGCCACCCTACGATGCATAGTGAATTCCAGGTCAGCCTGGGCTAGAGTGAAACCCTACCTCACCCCCAACTCCAAAAAAAAAAGAAGTTAGGAAGCTGAAAAGATGGCTTAGCACTTAAGGCACTTGCCCGAGAAGCCACAGGACCCAGGTTCGATTTCCCAGTACCCATATAAGTCAGAAGCACAAGGTGGCACATCAATCTGGAGTTCATGTGCAGTGGCTGGAGGACCTGGTGTACTCATTCTCTATCTGCATCTTTCTCTCTCCTTCTCAAATAAATAATTAAAAATAAACATTAAAAAAAAAGAAATTAGGAAAGCCAGGCATGGTGATGCACACCTTTAATCCCAGCACTTGGAGGCAGAGGTAGAAGGATCACTGTGACCTCAAAGCCACCCTGAGACCACATAGTGAATTCCAGGTCAGCCTGGGCTACAGCAATAACTTAGCTTGAAAAACCAAAATAAATTCAGTAAGAGACAGTAAATTAACAGTATTGCTTATACTCCCTCTTAATGTCTAGCATGAAGAATGACCATAAAGGTCAACTGAAAGTGTTTTCTGACTAAGGAGGACCTCTCACTGCTTGAAAACACTAAAGCAAAGTACCACTGGAAACTACATAAGATAATGACTTAGACCATACTTCTACTCTAGACACAGCCATACATTTTATGACCCTCACCAAAAGACTCATCATCTCAATTTCTTCAATATACTTAATTTTAAATTTGTACTTGGTTTGTATGTGAATCTTTTTCTTTTTGTCTTGCATGTGTGTAGTGGGTATAATATGTAGTCTATGCATGTGTATGTGCAGATGTGTGCTCAGTGTGTATCCATGCACATGCGAGGCCAAAGAACATAAAAGTGTGCTTTCATGGCTCATCCATGTATTTCCTTGAGCCGGGGTTTCTTTCTCAACAACAGAGCTGTTGTCTGTTAGCAAGACTCAGTTAATTCTCTGGTACTGGCAATCAAGTTAGAATTCCATGGTCAGGAAACTCATACTTCAGAGAGAAGATCCCACTGCTCTCTAGAGAAGAGTGGGCTTACACACCAAAAACCTCTCAAATAACTGCATACCTCCTTTAACACATTCTTGACTGGAAAGTGTTTTAGTTTACAGACGGCAGAGAAAATGGAGGAGAACAAAGAGCCACTGATAAGACACCCGTCTGCCACAACACAAACCACCTCTACCGCATTTCCTGGGGCCCAGGAAACCTTGCAGAAACGGCATCCTGAATACTTCTCTTACTGCATGCCTAACAACCAGTTCGAGGGTGATAGTGGCAGACATGATGATCAATCAAAACACATTAAAGCAGAAATTGGGAGGCTACAGAGAACTAAATACTCTAAATCAGGCTGCCAACAGTCCTGCCTTTACTCATTGTGGAAGTGAGGACAGAAAGATTATAAGGGCCACAGAGTGGGTAGGAATACTCTGAGCCACACCCTGCTACCTCCCAGGGACTGACTGAGGCCTTCATGACCTCACAGTGAATACCATAACTCCACCGAGGAAGGCCCTCAGGGAAACAGGAACAGAAGCGAGGGAATAAAACACTATATATAAGAAAGATTTTAAAAAGGGCTGGAGTCGGGGCTTAGTAGTTAAGCATTTGCCTGTGAAGCCTAAGGACCAGGGTTCAAGGCTCAATTCCCCAGAACCCATGGTAGCCAGATGCACAAGGGTGCGCATGCATCTGGAGTTCGTTTGCAGTGGCTGGTGGCCCTGGCATGCCCATTCTCTCTCTGCCTCTTTCTGTCTGTCGCTCTCAAATAAATAAATCAAAATAAAAAAAAAATTTTTAAATCCCCAGACATGTGTGCCACTTTGTGTTAGGCTTTATGTGGGCTCTGGGGAATCAAACCTGGGCCAACAGGGTTTACAAGCACATGCCTTAAACACTGAGCAATCTTCCCAGCCCCTCTTCAGGTTTCCCTTTTGGTTTCCTTTTTTCTTTTGTTGAGACAGGGTCTCAGAAGCCCAAGCTGTCCTAAACTCACTATGCAGCCCAGGCTGGCTTTGATTAAACTCATGGTCATCCACATGCCACAGCCTCTCAAGTGCTAGGATTATAAGCATAAACTACTATGACTGAATTCTTTATTGTTAATATACTTTATTTTAAAAATTATTATTGTGTTTTATATTTTGTACATGTGGTGTCTGTGCATGTATATATGCACGTACATATACCCACCATATGCTTGTGGAGGCATGAGGTTGATGTCAAGTTGCCTCTATAGGTGTTTTTGCTTTGTTTTGTTTTTTAATTTTATTTATTTGTAAACAGAGAAAAAGAGAGAGAAGAGAGACAGACAGAATGAGCACTCCAGGGCCTGTAGCTACTGCAAATGAACTCCAGATGCATGTACCCCTTATGCATCTGACTTATGTGGGTCCTGGGGAATCAAACCTGGATAATCTGGCTTTGCAGGCAAATGCCTTAACAGCTCAACCATCTCTCCAGCCCTCTTTAGGTTTTTGTTTTAACAAGAATCTTTCTGGGAAAACATCTACACAATCTGTCCAGCTACCCCTTTATACTAACTATGCTACCTAAGACAATCATTATGTATTCTATTTAGGCTAACTGATCTAGTACTGGGGCCACCTAGAGCATTTAGCAAAGATTATTGCCCTGGGGATCAGGAAACAGCTCAATCAATAGAGTGTCTGACTCAAAAACAAGAGGACCTGATTTCAATCTCCAGAACCCATGTAAAAAAGCATGGTGGGGCGGTGTCTACTTGTAATCTCAGTACTAGGGAGGCAGAAATAGGAGGATCCCTGGGAATCTTTGGCCAGCCAGTCTAGCCCAACTGGTGAGGTTCAGACCAATGAGGGACCTTGTCTCAAAAAACTGGTGAACTGAACTGAAAAGATGGCTTAATGGTTAAGGCACCTGTCTGCAAAGCCAAAGGACCTAGGTTTGATCCCCCAGATTCCACATAAGCCAGATGCATGAGGTGGCACATGTGTCTGGAGTTCATTTACAGCAGCTGGAGGCTCTGGTATACCCATTGTCTTCTCCACCCCTCTTATAAATAAGTAATTTTAAAAAATGGTGAATGGATCCAGACATGGTGATACATACCTTTAATCCCAATACTTAGGGAGCATGAGATATGAGGATCACCATGAGTTCCAAGTCAGCCTGAGATACAGTGAGACCCTATCCTAGGCTGGGGGTGGAAGGGAAGGTGGATGGCATTCCTGGGGAATGATACCAGTTTGTCCTCTTGCCTCCATACATACACTCACACATACATGCACCTGCACATAAGCACATGCATTAATAAATAAGATTGCCAGGTGTGGTGGTACACACCTTTAATCCCAGCACGTAGAAGGCAGAGGTAGGAGGAGAGCTGTGAGTGAGTTCAAGGTCTCCCTGAGACTACAGAGTGAATTCCAGGTCAGCCTGGGCTAGAGTGAGACCCTACCTTGAAAAACCAGAAATAATAATAATAATAATAATTAATAAATAAATAAGATTGACAGACAAAGTCCTTCAATCCTAGCACTCAGGAGACTGAGGCAGATGGATTGCTATAAGTTTAAGGACAGCCTGGCCTACATAAGTGAATTGCAGGCCAGCCTGAGCTACTCTGTGAGACCATGTAACAAACACCAACCCTAAGTCCTCCACAAAAATAATAAAGAAAAACATGCTAGGATGCAGTGTGCTAAGTCTGTAAAATAAAGACTGCTGACATTCATGATCTGCTTAAATAGGTGTGGCCCATATTGTTAAAATGAAGAGTTAATCTTGCATAAATTAATTAGGGGCTGGAGAAGTGGCTTAGCAATTAAGGTACTTGACTGCGAAGCCTAAGAACCCATGTTTAACTCTCTATATGCCACATAAGCCGATGTACAAAGTGACACAAGCACAAGGTCACACATGTACCCCAGGTGGCACACGCATCTGGAGTTTGATTGCAGTGGTGACTGGAGATCCTGGCATGCCAATTCTCTCTCTCACTCATAAAAACAAGTTAACTAGTATTTATTCTGATATAAAAATATATCCTAAATATGAAAAAAAATTATATATCCTAAATATAGAAACTCTATGGAACGTGTTGTTTCAAGTGAAAAAACTGGAAAAAGTGACTTCAATGAAATAAACTAACAGAAAACTCCATTTACTTACGAAAGTGCAGCTCTAGCCAAATCATGTGGCATTAGGTCTTTATACCTGGTGGGGGAAAGAAAACAAAATAATTTAAAACAAAAGCTTAGAGTTTCAATAATTTTCCGTTCTTTTTGAAATAACTACATAGCATCTAACCTATGGTATTGAAAATACACTTTATTATCCAAGTCAGTTCAGCAATGTAAATGAAGAAATGGTGTGAATTTGCTACTTGTCAGTCTTAAGAATCTGGCAAGCTCTAAGACCGGTATAATTTGCAGAGTATCTAATAAAAATTATTCCCTGGGCTGGAGAGATGGCTTAGTGGTTAAGACGTTTGCCTGCAAAGCCAAAGGAGCTCAGTTCGATTCCTCAGGACCCACATAAGCCAGATTCATAACGGGGCACATGCATTTGGAGTTTGTTTGCTGTGGCTGGAGACCCTGGCACAACCATCCTCTCTCTCTCTGCCTCTTTCCCTCTCTCAAATAAATAAATAAATAAAATTTTTTTAAAAAGATGTCAGAGTAGTATCTCTGCATCTAAGTTACAAAAAAATTATTTCCTAACTGAGCATTGTGGCCTATGTAACACCAGCACCTGAAAGGCTGAGGCAGGAGGATTGTCAAGGCTGGACTACACAAGTTCCAGGTCCCCCAGATACAAAAACAAGAACTGAAACTGATCATCTGTATTGACTAGTCAGCATGCTATGTGCTAAATGTTCTTCAAAACTAATTGTCATCTTCTGAAGGCCTTTTTGGGTCAATTTTAAAAGCTTATTATTAATTTTATAATGCTTTAAAGGCATCAAGGAAGTGCTTCAGACCTTTTACTAATGGGTGTGTGTGTGCATGCATGTGAATATAAATGTCTCTATGTTTATGAGTACTTGTGTGTTTGTGTGTGTGGAGACCAGATATCAGGTGTCATCTTCAGTTATTCTCCACCATTTTTTTTTTTTCAAGGTAGGGTCTCACTCTAGCCCAGGCTGACCTGGAATTAACTATGGAGTCTCAGGGTGGCCTTGAACTCACGGTGATTCTCCTACCTCTGCCTCCCAAGTGCTGGGATTAAAGGTGTGCACCAAGCACGCCCAGCTAACTCCACCATATTTTTTGAGATTGGGTCTCTCACTGAACTCACTGAGCTTACCAATTAGGCTAGACTTGCTAGCCAGTAAATCCCAGGAATCCTCCTCTTTCTAGCTCTCCAGTACTGGGATTACAGGTACCCACAGCAGTACCCAGTTTTTAATATAGGTGCTAGAGATCTAAATTCCTATCTCCGTGCTTGGGTGGTAAGCATTTACTGCTGACTGAGCCACTACCCCAGCCCCATTTTAAAACTTTTTTGTTTTGTTTCAAGGCAAGATCTTACGCTAGCCCAGGCTGACCAGGAACTCACTCTGTAGCCCCGTACTGGCTTCAAACTCACAGCAATCCTCCTACCTTAGCCTCTCAAGTATTGGGACTAAGGTGTGCCACCATGCCCAGCTCCCATTTCAGAACTTTTAAAAGAAACTTTCTGCTTTGAAGTAATTTGCAACTTACCAAAAAACAGAAAAGACAGAAATAGAGTTCCTTATCCCCTATATCTAGCTTCTTCTAATGTTACTATCTTATTAAACCACTATGTACTTACTAAAACTAAGAAATCAAAAGCAACATTGGCATAGTACTATAAACTACTAACTTCATGAACTTCTCCAGTCTTTCTACTAATATCCTTTTTCTGTTCCACAGTCAAATCCCTAATGCCACATTGCATTTAGCTGTTATGCCTGTTTAAACTGTACTCTAAACTGTGAGAGTTTTTCAGTCTTTATTCATCTCTCATGATCTTGATACTTTTGAAGACCAGGATTATGGATGTTATAGATATCACAGAGGCAAGTGTTCTTTTCTCACTGCTAATCATCAGGGAGTACATGACCTCAAGATGACTTCTTACTGGTGATGTTAACTACATTATTTGGTTGCTCTCTCCTCTACCATTTTCCCTTCTTATAAACTCAATCTGTTACAAATGAGTCACTAAGTCTAGTCCCACTTCCTTCCCTTCCATATTATACATAATGCTCTGCACCTTGCTTTTTATAGTTAATGTAGTTCACAGTCTAAATTTTTTTCAAATGAATGTAGAGCTCTCTCTCTCTCTCTCTCTCTTTTTTTTTTTTTTTTTGGTTTGGTTTTTCGAGGTAGGATCTCACTCTAGCCCTGGTTGACCTGGAATTCACTATGGAGTCTCAGGGTGGCCTCAAACTCATGGCAATCCTCCTACCTCCCGACTGCTGGGTTAAAGGCATGCATCATCATGCCTGGCTAGATCTCATTATTTTTAATAAGTGCCTAACATTCCATTGTCCAAAACATAAATATTAACACAATCTAATGAGAATAGAAATCAAGTTTGAACTTGATTAGTAAAGTCTATTATCAGTTTTTGGACAGGCTCACTTAGGGACAAAAAAAGACTAAGGAAAACAGCTGTTTAGTTCTGAGGAATCTTCAAACTGGTATAGGATCATTCTCACCCCAGACACTTGGTGTTGAGCTATGTCAAGGGTTTGAACTTGCTCTTTCAACTCCAAGTCTAATAATTTTCAGAAGGCCAAAGCAGTAAATTCTAGAATCTTCATAAAGTAGGTTTATCCTCTGCACTCAAACTGAGAAGGCACAGAAACAATGATTCCAGTAGCCAAAAAAATTTTTGGAAATAAGCCCTCTAGATCTACCATGATCATTAAATTAGAGGTATTAAAAGCTATTATCATGCCAAGCTTATTTATGAGAAAGAATAAAACACATTTTTCTGCATTATTTCACCAATAACTTGACATATTCTATATTCTTTTATGGAAGTACTCTCCATACATGAGCCCACTAATGGCACTATTACCTACAAAGACTACTTTAGACAGTACCTTAAAGAGAAGCAATTAAAATGAGCATCTCATACTTACGAGGTTCCTGACAGCAAAAATGGAATGCGGACACCATCCACTACCACGATATTCCTTAGATTAGGTTTGGCTAAGGTCTTCTTTGATTTGGTCTGAGCAGCTTTAAGATAAAATTCAAAGAACTATTATTTTAAATATAAATAATCATGTAGCTTAGGAGTGGAACATTTGCCTAAGCATATTTTGCTATGCCTGCTCCCTCACAGCAATAGAGGAGGATGGTGACATCTTCCTCTGACGTACATGTGTGCACAGGGTGTGTGCATCTGCACATACATGTGTATACACCATACATATTACATACTGTTTACAGTTACTGCCAAAGGGGAAGTCACAGATGGCCATGACTGTAAGTTTAAAGCAAAAGCTGATCAGATTCAGTAGGTATGTCAGGGCTACCAACAAGCCATCAACAGAGTAGTTAATCAGTAGTAGTAAAGCTAGTTATAGGCCAGCAGAGATCCTGAGTGAGCAAAAAAAAAAAAAAAAAAAAAAAAAAAAAAAAATCAAGTGAGATGAATGTATGTATAAGAAGATGTATGTAGAGTAGCAGAAAGGTTAAAAAAGGGAAACACATACCACAGAGGACATGACAGAGAAAAGCAGTAGATCTTTGAGCTATCTGCTTGGTTCCTAACATTTTTCTAGTTGCAGTAGACACAAATCTCTCATTTTTAACTTGATGATACATTACCACAATACAAAGATGTTTAGCTTTGTATTTTCCTACATCAGAAGGACAGACAAGATGTGAGACAGAAAATAACCCTTGAGAAGCAGTAGGAGAATCAAGAGATATAGTAGGCCAAAGGGACAGGGAGATATCCAGCAGAGTAAACACAAGCAAATGAAGGAAAATGAGGACTGAACAGGCCACCAAATTTTTAGGTTATTCATGCTGACCTCAGAAAGAAGTGTTGTGAGGAAGAGTTAGATGACACATCACCATGTTATTGTGCTTTTTAAGAATTGTCCATGCTTCTTTTAATATTTTTTCCATGTTTCTTTTTTTAATAATTTCTTTTTATGAGAGAGAGAGAGAGAATTGGAGTGCCAGGGAATTCAGCTGCTGCATATGAACTCCAGATGCATGTGACACCTTAGGCATGTGTGTGACCTTGTGTGCTTGTATCACCTTGCCTATCTGGCTTATGTGGGACCTGGAGAGTTGAATATGAGCCCTTAGGCTTCGCAGGCAAGCGCCTTACCTGCTAAGCCATCTCTCCAGCCCTCCATGTTTCTTTAATACACCTTAAAGTAAAATTCATATTCCTTTTTTTTTTTTTGGTTTTTTGAGGTAGGGTCTCACTCTGGCTCAGGCTGACCTGGAATTCACTATGTAGTCTCAGGGTGGCCTCGAACTCACTGCGATCCTCCTACCTCTGCCTCCCGAGCGCTGGGATTAAAGGCGTGCGCCACCACGCCCGGCAATATTCTTCACTCCTAATGAATGTCCTGCTTTACTTAGTGCTCCCCTTAACTATCTAAAACCATTTTTGACTAGTCTACCAAACATTCTAGCTTACAGTCCCTTATACCTGCTTACCTCAACCTTGCATTTACTCAGACTCTTTCATCTACATAGACCCTTTTTTTTTTTTTTTTTTTTTTTGGTTTTTCGAGGTAGGGTTTCACTCTAGCCCAGGCTGATCTCTGAGTGCTGGGATTAAAGGCATGTACCACCATGCCCAGCATTTTATCCAATTTTTACATATGTCTCAGGCTTATTTCATATTTTAGCTCTAGAAAAGCCTTCTGTGATGACTAGTTACTTGCCATTTCTGTGAACTTCTATGGCAACCTCTAGGGCAAAAGTTGGCCATCCCAAATAATTTAGCTTGTTATAAAATAATTAAACTAATTCTAGGCTGGAGAGATGGCTTAGCAGCTAAGGAGCTTGCCTGCAAAGGACCCAGGTTCAATTCCCCAGTATCCACTTAAGCCAGATGCACAGGTGGCACATAGGTCTGGAGTTCGTTTGCAGTGGCTGGAGGCCCTGGGACACCCATTCCATGTCTCTCAAATAAATAAACAAATAAAAATAAAGTATTAAACTAATTCTACAAGTCATATTTTAAAAAATAGCACTTGTTATTCTCCATGTATTATGTACTGGAACATTCACCCGAAGAATTTTCATTTTCTTTCCTGTGGCTCCTTGACATATCAAAGCTGTCTCAAGGGCTGAGAGATGGCTCAGCAGCTAAGGTACTTGCCTGCAGAGCCTAAAACCTGAGTTCAATTGCCTAGTATGTAAAGCCACATGCATAAAGTGGCGCATGCACCTGGAGTTCATCTGCAGCAGCTGGAGACTCTGGTGTGCCCATTCTCTGTCTCTTCTATCTCCTTCTGCTTGTAAATTTAAAAAAATTAATTAATTAAAAAAATCTTTCTCAAGCACAAATACAGCTCCTTTAAAATATTCCAATAGTGATGATTCATTTAAGAAAATGAGTTGGGAGTTAAAATAGCTGAGTTTGAAGAATGGTGAAGATGGCACAGTGGGTAAGAGCATTTGCTTCACAACTTCAAGAACCTGAGTTTAATCCCCAGTACTTATGTAAATAGCTGGGCATGGCTGCACACACCTGTAATACCATGCTGAAGAGGACGGACACAGGATCCCTAGGGCTAGCTGATCAGCCAGTCTAAGTGAAAAACAGCAAACTAGGTTCAATGAGCCTCAGGGAAATAAGGCAGAAGGGTGACACGAAACATTCAACATGAATGTGTTCCCAATACACTGTTCTGTCAAAACTGTCTTACTTGCAAATGTGCAAGCTAAACTAGATAACTTCAAAACTTAGGATTCAGTTAACTGATATAAATTCTATGCTCTCTATACAATTAAAAGTAAAGAAGGGCAAAAGATGTATCATGCATTATGTAACTGCTGTGTGTGTGGTGTGTAGTGTACACACACACAAATGCGTACATGTTTGCACACACACGAGTGCAGAGGGAGAGAAATAAATGTGTGGCTCAGAGATGGAGACATAATCAAGAAATCAGACAAAACTTCCATCAAACACAGTTTATGAGATTAATAAAATTACTGCAACCTAAAACCTGTTCAGCACAGGCACATGTTCCTTTCCTGCCCTCAAATCAGTTGGTCATTCCTTTACATATCAGGTACCTTCTTACATCATTATCATCATTAGTATTAATACAAACCACTTGTAGAACACTGCTAGACCCCCCAAATTTCAGTCTCCTGAAAGCCTACAACATAACTGGGAAGAGAAAAACAATAATAACAGTTACAGAAAGACATAAAAGGCAGTAAACGCCAGAGAAATAACTTCCCTGTTGGCACTGAGAATGACCTTTTGTCACATGGCAAGGATCAAGTCTATTTGTGTCACTGTACAAAGCAAAGGTCTGGGTGAGCATCTGAATTAGGGCAAAGGTGACCTGAAATATATATTACAAGTTGAATTTAGAAGCTAGAGGAATGTAGTTTAGGACATGAAACTTCTCTAATTAGTATTAGGTAACAAGTGTCTGAGAAAATAAACAAGATAATGCCACCTTGAACTTCCACTGAGTTTTCTAAGAGATTTTTGTTTTGTTTTGGGGTTTTTGGGTGATAGATTGAATCCAGGATATAGGGTCTCATGAAGTTAAGCAAGCACTCTACCACTGGACTGTATCCCTAGCCAAATTTGTTATAATTTTGTCTTCTGCTTTTTCTTTCTGGCAATATTAGGAATTGAACCAGGGCCTCACACATGCTAAGCACAGCTCTACTGCTGTGCCTTATCCCCAGCCCCCAAAGAACTCTGATATGTTCATAACTACATATTTTCTTAGAGAGGGAAACTAAAACAGAGAAGTAGGCTACCATTAAAAGACCACATTTTTGGGTCCATAATACTCTTAAGACTGTAAACTAATCATGACCAGGATTAACAGCCAATGTACATATAAACTGACCACTAAAGATGGAGCCTTCATGATTACCAAATTCTTGGGTCGACATCTCAAGCCTAATATATGACTAGTCCCACACATTTTTAACTTGAGAGCAATAACAATATTTATGCAAATCAAAAATGGGGAGAATTAGCAAACTACTTTGATTTTTATTCAGGATTCAAATATAAAATTCTAACATTTAAAGGGGAAATGTTTATTTTATAATTACTGTACCTGGGGCAGCTTGTAGCTGGGAGGAACAGCTCAGATGTCTTACAGCTGGAAGGTAAAATAAACTGTTTACAAAGCAGTATCATTCAACATCTATACAAAATTATTATAAATCTAAATGTAGTGTTAAAAAAAGAAAAATTAAACTTACATGATCTCAGGGCCCATTTTGATGTGGCAGAAAGGTTTTTAAAAGTGTAAGTCAAGATGGAAGTCATTCTGAAAATCTATAAAGAGAAGAAAAAAATATATCTTGGGTTACCTGGGCAATTTATAGTTTTTGTGTAATTTATGATGTCTAATAATCTCATCTATAGCTAACATAAAATACAAAAATGTAGCCAGGAATGGTGGCATATGCCTTTAATCCCAGCACTTGGGAGGCAAAAGTAGGTGGATCAATGTGAGTTTGAGGCCACCCTGAGTCTACATAGTGAATTCCAGGTCAGCCTGGGCTAGAGTGAAATCCTACCTCAAAAAACAAACAAACAAAAGATATATATATGTATGTATATATGTGTGTGGGGGGGGGAGAGAGAGAGAGAGAGAAGTGTGTGTGTGTGTATGTATATATATGTGTATATATATACACATATATATACATACACACACACACACAAATGTAATTAGTGATCCATTATCAACTATCCTTTTTCTAATAATATTTTAATAGCTATAGTGACATAGCTTTCACATTGTACCAGGTACTATTCTAACAACTAATCAGCTAATACTCACAATATATTAAGTAGGCATTACAATATACCCATTCTAAGAGATGAGGAAAATGAGACATAGAGATTGAATAACTTGTCCAAAGATCCACTGGTAAAAGTGGCGGAGCTAGAGTCTGAATCCAGGCAATCTAACTCTATAGTTTATACTTTTCTCCTTTAGCTAGG